>NC_091629.1:12403405-12716501 GCF_027580195.1 Bos mutus
TCTCCAGACCTTCCAAAGACCTCACCTCCTAATATCATTGCATTGGCCATTGGGATTTCAACATATGAATTTTGGGGAAGGACACAAACATTCAGACCACAGCAGGGCCTAAGACCACTCTCTCCTCCAGCCTCTGGCAGATACACTCAATTAAGACCCATCTTAGAGGCAATGGCACCCCACTCCAGTACTCTTGCCTGGAAAATCCCATGGACGGAGGAGCCTGGTGGGCTGCAGTCCATGGGGTCACTAAGAGTCGGACACGACTGAGCAACTTCACTTTGACTTTTCACTTTCATGCATTGGAGAAGGAAATGGCAACCCACTCCAGTGTTCTTGCCTGGAGAATCCCAGCAATGGGGGAGCCTGGTGGGCTGCTGTCATGGGGTTGCACAGAGTCGGACACGACTGAAGTGACATAGCAGCAGCAGTAGGGACTCTCTTGGCAGTCCGGTGTGAAGAATCCACCTTCCAATTCAGGGGATGTAGGTTCAGTCCCTGGCAGGGGAACTAAGATCCCACATGCTACAGAGCAACGTAGCATGGGTGCCACAATCACTAAGCCTGAATGCGCTGGAACCTGAACCCCACATTGAGAGAGAAGCCTGTGCACCAGAACTAAGACCTGACATAGCCAATACATAAATATATTCTTTAAGAAGAAGACCTATCTTATGGGGACCAATGGGCTTCCCAGGTAGCCCTAGAGGTAAAGAATCCACCTGCCAATGCAGGAGACATAAGAGATGCAAGTTTGATCCCTGAGTGGGGAAGATCCCCTGGAGGAGGGCATGGCAACTCACTCCAGTATTCTTGCCTGGAGAATCCCATGGACAGAGGAGCTTGGCGGGCTACAATCCACAGAGTTGCAAAGAGTCAGACATGACTGAAGTGACTTAGCATACATGACCACACAGGGACCAAGAGGCACATTTTTAAACATGATGAAAGACTCTCCTCCTGTGTATATTCCCACCCACCAACCCAGCAGAAGTGTGTTAAAGAAAGTGATTATAATCTGGGCCTGACATGGGGATCCTCACTCCTTTCCTTGAAGATTTTCAGGCCCCAGAGTTCCCTTGGGGAGAGAGGCATGGGGTGGGATTTAGTGCATGTTGTGACCTTTGGAGGACAGAAAGCAGAGGAGAGCACTGGTCCTTCTTGTCCATCCAGGAAGGGAGAATTGAGGCCAGACAGGACACGGTGACCATTCATAAGAGGAAAACATGGCCTGATGAATGTCAAGCCTTTCAACATTTCCTCCAATATCTCTTTAGGGGTGTAGGTAGATACCTCTTCCTTCATGGGCCAATTTGGAATTTTGAGTGGGAGGAATAAATGTTTCTCCTCATAGTAAAATGGGCAAGCATGGTTTTAATTTAGATCAAGGAAATTCAAGTTAGATCAAGAAAGACTCTTCTCTCAGTAAGAATTATTCACAATGAAAACAGTTCTCACAAAAATGCTCAAGATGTGGCTTTTCAAAGCAGATGCCTAATTAAAGTCTGGCTTCCACATTGTCCATGCATGCACTAAAAGGAATTAGAAGAGGTTTGTGCAGAGGAAAAATAGGAGACTGCAGACACAGAGAACGTAGAACAGTGTAGCAAAATATTCCCATGAGATTGACCATCATTATTCCATAACTGATCATAAATGATTTATTTTCAGAGCAAATGAACAAGAGATTGAGTTGCATCTAAGTTTCTAATAGGAACCAAGGACTTCCTTGGTGGTCCAGTGGTTAAGAATCCGCCTTCCAATTCAGGGGACATGGGGTCTATTCCTGGTGGAAAAGATTCCACAGCCGCAGGGCAACTAAGTCCGAGCATGCCACAACTAGAAAGCCCATGCATCACACGAAGCCTGCCAGCTCCAGTGCTCGTGCTGCAGTGAGAAGCCACTGCATGTTGCAACTAGAGAAAGCCTGTGTGTGCGCTGCAGCAAAGGCCTGGCACGGCCAACAATAAAAAAACTTTTAAAAATCAAATAAAAGGAATCAGAAAGGTGTGGGAATATTAAACTTCCATCTATCTCATGGGAGGAAGGTTCTATTTGGTTTCTGGGCTTTATTTGATGACAATGAACTTTCACACTTCTTTGTCAGAGTACTCAGGTGTGGGGCCAAAACCTATCCGTACAGCCATTCAACCCAAAGCATGGATTATCTCTCTCCAATCTCCTAACACAACTAAGGAGCTATCCCCTTCTTCTCAGATGAAAACTTCTTCAAAACTCGCCTGGTAGAGGAAGTCGCTTTCCCTTTTGCCAAATGATCCAAATAATTTGTGGTTCAAGGCGATTGTTCCTCTAATTCTCCAGGTGCCTAATCTTGTAAGGCACACAACCTCATTCCACGGGGCTTTATTCTGTATTCTGAGGAAGATTATTCTATGAGTCTTGATACAGCTGACGTCACTTGAGAAAGTGTGATGTGACTGATGGGGTGAGCTGGAAACATTACTTTTAGATGAAGGAGGAAGAAGCCAGAGAAGATGGAATGTGGTGAGTTCACAGGGGTACATCTGCCCAACTTTTCTGTGACCCCAGCATTGCTACTTAACCCCGATTCAGAAGGTATCATGAAAGATTCAAAGAAATGTCTTTTAAAGCAAATTCTTATGTTAACTTATCGGCTCCCAAATAATACCAGAAAGGTGGTAACTATAATGGGTCAACAGGCTTTTAGAAAATGTATAAGTCATGGCATTGTGCCAGGAACACATTGATTCTATAGGTTATGGATAAATAACACAATTGTTATGCCTCATTTAAGCTCCCTATTGATTCGGAAGACAGAGTATGTTTCAGAGCAAATGTATAAATGAAGGCAAGTCTTGACTTGGATTCTCTGTAAAGAGCAGAAGGTCCCCGCCACCTTTATCACTTAGCAGCAAACATGGTAGACATATACTTTCAAATAGGAAATAACGGACCTAGGAAATTGTGTTTTCTTGAAAAACCTCTTTGATAGCATGAGAAACACACACTTTGCAATCACCGTCTGGGAAGGCAGATTCCCAGGACTTCCCCCCGCCCCCATCTCAGAACAGCTCCCTGTTTCTCTTTGTGAAGCTGCGTCACGTGAGTACCAGCAGAGATTCTGCCTAGGTATTCTATTAGCATTTACTGTAACCAGTGTGTAGAAAACCCAGATGACTAAAGTCATTGCTTTTAAAGCCCTTTTCACAATTGAATTTCCTGTGGAGAAGCAATATCCCAGGAGCATAATAGATTTTCTCCCCTCTTCTTCCATTTACACAGACACTTCCACTGCTAACTAATCAGTTGCCATTCTAATCTATATTTCTGATTTGTTTACATGCATCATGCAGGCTGGCAATCTTTTGAATTTAAATGTGACTTAAAGGAAAATAAGATAACCACAAGTAAATGACACAGAATTGCTAACAGTGGGAACCTTGTTTACATTCCACATTCTGAAAATATTTTGCTCAGCTGGCTGGGGAAACCACACGGGTGAGACAGACTGGGTGATGATTGGGTTTATTGCTTGGCTGGAACCGAGATGGAAAAAGGGATGGTGTGTGATGTGGCTGTCTGTCACCTCAAGCCCAGAGAAAGAACACATTCTCAGCACACATGCGAGCCCTGCTCCAGCAGAAAAGCTCTGATAATCCTCGCCAGAGTGTCACGTGCGCCTGGCACCCGGCCAGGACAATACGCCAGCCTTTTTGCGTGTTTGAATAATCACCGTCTCTTCCTTTCTGTAGTCATCCGCGGATGCTGCTTTCATAGGACTCTCTCAGAGCCTGTTTGTTCTTCGAGTCCTTTGTTCCCTCCTACTTTCTGGAATTATCCCCTAATACATTCATTTTTCTCCTTTTCCACCTACATTTGAAGGTGTATTGAGAGGCTTCTGCATCCCCATCCCCCGACACCCCTTTTCACAAAGGGTTATTCCAGCCCAATTAAATGTAACTGAATAATAGTCCTGAACAGTCACCGAGGGAAAGGCGGCCCTGAAGATTATGGGCAACACAAAAGTGCTTTCTGACATGGTCCCTGTTCTGCAAGGGAACATCTCCTTGTCAGGCCTGGGGTGGAGCGCAAAACCCAGCAAGTGTTTGGTTTAAGAAACAAGAAAGGAGGCAGGGGCAGGAGGAGGATGAGGGTGAGTTTAGAAAAGAAGAATCGGGCTTTTAACAAGCCTTTCCTAATTGTGGTAACTCCTAAAGTACAACTCAAAAAATTAATTGTTCCATTGTTTGTTAAGAATACACTGTTGTTGTTTAGTGGCTAAGTCCTGTCTGACTCTTTGAGATTCCATGGATTATAGCCCTCTAGGCCCCTCCGTCCATGGGATTTGCCGGGCAAGAATACTGGAGTGGGCTACCATTTCCTTTTCCAGGGGATCTTCCCAACCCAGGGATTGAAACCCATGTTGCCTGTCTTGGCAGGCAGATTCTTTACCACTGAGCCACCAGGGACGCCTACTGGAAGAGAACCAAAGGCACATTTTCTCTAGAGACCTAAGGAAGCTTTTTTATTTTCTTTGAAAAACAAAGCCCCTTATGCCCATGCACATCTTGAGAACACTGGCTCAGAGGAACTAATGTTACTTAGGGATTTTAGGAGCCACATCAAGGGTACTTGGAAGCCTTGGAGAAGGGTGGAAAGGCATGAAAGCTCTGAGGCTCTTCTCCCAGGCTTCTAGCTGTGTATTCATAAAGGAGAGAATTTCCAGAAACTACTGTGAGAGGTATTACTGAACTGAGAAAGAAGAGACAAAGAAGAAAAGGAAAGATATGCCCATCTGAATGCAGAGTTCCAAAGAATAGCAAGGAGAGATGAGAAAGCCTTCCTAAGTGATCAGTGCAAAGAAATAGAAAAATACAATAGGATGGGAAAGACTAGAGATCTCTTCAAGAAAATTAGAGTTACTAAGGAAACATTTCATGCAAAGATGGGCATAGTAAAGGACAGAAACAGTATGGACCAAACAGAAGCAGAAGATATAAAGAAGAGGTGGCAAGAATACACAGAAAAACTACACAAAAAAGATCTTCAGTTCAGTTCAGTCGTTCCATTGTGTCCTACTCTTTGCAACCCCATGGACCGCAGCATGCCAGGCCTCCCTGTCCATCACCAACTGCTGGAGTCTGCCCAAACTCATGTCCATTGAGTTGGTGATGCCATCCAACTATTTCATCCTCTGTCATCCCATTCTCCTCCCGCCTTCAATATATTCCAGCATCAGGGTCGTTTCCAATGAGTCAACTCTTCACATCAGGTGGCCAAAGCATTGGAGTTTCAACTTCAACATCAGTCCTTCCAATTAAGACCCAGGACTGATCTCCTTTAGGATGGACTGGTTGGATCTCCTTGCAGTCCAAGGGACTCTCAAGAGTCTTCTCCAACACCACAGTTCAAAAGCATCAATTCTTCGGCATTCAGCTTTCTTTAGAGTCCAACTCTCACATCCATACATGACCACTGGAAAAACCGTAGCCTTGACTAGATGGACCTTTGTTGGCAAAGTAATGTCTGTGCTTTTGAATATGCTGTCTAGGTTGGTCATAACTTTCCTTCCAAGAAAAAAAATGACCCAGATAACCATGATCGAGCCAGGATATCAGCTAGAGCCAGACGTCCTTGAGTGTGAAGTCAAGTGGGCCTTAGGAAGCATCACTACCTTCCAATCCCAAAGAAAGGCAATGCCAAAGAATATTCAAACTACAGCACAATTGCACTCATCTCACATGCTAGCAAAGTAATGCCCAAAATTCTCCAAGCCAGGCTTCACTAGTACATGAACCATTAACTTCCAGATGTTCAAGCTGTGTGTAGAAAAAGCAAAGGAACCAGAGATCAAATTGCCAACATTCATCGGATCATAGAAAAAGCAAGAGCGTTCCAGAAAAACATCTCCTTCTGCTTCCCTGACTACATTAAAGCCTTTCAGTGTGGATCACAAGAAACTGTGGAAAATTCTTCAAGAGATGGGAATATCAGTCCACGTTACCTGTCTCCTGAGAAATTCATATGCAGGTCAAGAAGCGATAGTTAGAACTTGACATGGAACAATGGACTGGTTCCAGATTGTGAAAGGAATATGTCAAGGCTATATATTGTCACCTTGCTTATTTAATTTATATGCAGAGTACATCATACGAAATGTCAGGCTGGATGAAGCATAAGCTGAAATCAAGAGTGCTGGGAGAAATAGCAATAACCTCAGATATGCGGATGATATCACCCTTATAGCAGAAAGCAAAGAGGAACTAAAGAGCCGCTTGATGAAAGTGAAAGAGGAGAGTGAAAAAGTTGGCTTAAAATTCGACATTCAAAAAACAAAGATCATGGCATCCAGTCCCATCACTTCATGGCAAATAGATGGGGAAACAATGGAAACAGTGACAGACTTTATTTTCTTGGGCTCCAAAATCACTGCAGATGATGACTGCAGCCATGAAATTAAGATACTTGCTCCTTGGAAGAAAAGCTATGACCAACCTAGGCATATTAAAAAGCAGACATTATTTTACCGACAAAGGTCCATATAGTCAAAGCTATGGTTTTTCCAGTAGTCATGTATGGATGTGAGAACTGGACCATAAAGAAAGCTGAGTGCTGAAGAATTGATGCTTTTGAACTGTGGTGTTGGAGAAGACTCTTGAGAGTCCCTTGGACTGCAAGGAGATCCAACCAGTCCATCCTAAAGGAAATGAGTCTGAATATTCATTGGAAGGACTGATGCTGAAGCTGAAACTCCAATTCTTTGGCCACCTGATTCGAAGAACTGACTCATTGGAAAAGAGCCTGATGCTGGGAAAGATTGAAGGTGGGAGGAGATGGGGATGACAGAGGATGAGATGGTTGGATGGCATCACTGACTCGATGGACATGAGTGTGAGCAAGCTCCAGGAGTTGGTGATGGACAGGGAGCCTGGCGAGCTGCAGTCCATGGGGTAGCAAATGTCGGACACAACTGAGCAACAAAACAACAACAAAGGATGAATATGATCCTCTAAAATTTATATATTGAAACCTAATCCCAAAGATGAGGTTATTAGGTGGCAGAAGCTTTGGGATGTAATTAGGTCCCCATAAGCAATTAGTGCCCTTATGAAAGAGACCCAAGAAAGCTCTTTCCCCCTTCTGCTACAAGAGGAGAGTGAGAAGTCTGCAACCCACAGGGTACCCTCCAATGATCATGGTGGCACCCTGATCTCTGACTCCTAGCCTCCAGAACTGTGAGAAATAAATTTCTGTGGTTTATAAGCTGCCCTGTCTATGACTGTTGGGTTTTAGCAGCCTGAACAAAGACAAGATGTAAAAGACAGCAAGTGCAATTGAATTTCAGAAAGGGAAATTATATTTGACCAGATCTTTGAATATGGGTAGAGAATAGATAGTTAAACATTTGGAGGATGATTTTAGTGAGATGGCTTAAGAGTAAAGAACCAGATAAGGGAAAATAGAAGAATCTGATCAAATGACTTCATTCTTTTTATTCAGAGAACACGGGCACTGTTTACCACAACTACTGAATGATGTAAGTAGTTGCTATTCATGACTGCTGTGATAAGTAACTGGAAACATTATTGCTAGGAGTATTTAAAAAGGATATCTATTATTGCCCCACTGAAGAATATTGTACTGATGTTTCCATCTATTTTACTATCTGAAAGAGTTAAAACAAATAAAATTTATTCAGAATGTGTGTTTGATACAGAAATGTATTACTATTCTTTCCCCTTCTGGTTGTGTTTTATTTGGATTACTAAAAGATGTACCTTGGCCTATGAATTCAAGGATGATATAAATCTTCAGAACATGTTATACACATGACTGCCCTACTGAAAACCTTTTTTTCTCTGATCATATTAGAAAGCTTGTCAGAGACTGGGATGAATATTTTCGGTTAGAAGTTAATTGCATTGATGATAAGGTACATCTATGCCTCTGAAAATAAATTATATCAAATGTCTGCTTAAAATTACCTAGTAATTGATACATCTTCGAGCTGATCACTGAAATGTACAGATCTTTGCTTCCAGTTTGTTTACCTGAGATTGTCTTCATATTCCTAACAAGAGGATTTTAGATGCTGTCTTAAAATGTTGAGAGATCTGTGTTTTCCTCTCATCTTCTTATTAATTTGGTGAGTATTACTTAGATTTTTTTAACCTTAGAATCATCTTCGCCTCTTCCCTCTCCTTGTTTCATGGAACACCAGTGCTGAAGCCCTAGACTCCTCATCTTAATACCTTTTCTTTCTAGTTCTTATTAGCTATACTCATTTACAGATGTGTATCACCTGTAGGTTATCATAGTGATAAACTGTTACTATTACCATTATCATAGCAATAAACAGAAAAATTGTTTCTGGTTCCTCACCTGTATATTTTCTACCAGATAAATTCATGTATTCTGATATTTGAGATATCAGAATACATGAAACACACGTGGATATCAGAATACATGAAACACACGTGGATACACAGACAGACACACACACACACACATGGTTGCTCTATTTTCTCTGCCAGGAAACTTCCGATCGGGCTTGATCCCTCTCCTGGCTGCCTCTTCATGCTCTCCCAGATCACCCCCAACTCCAGTCTTTTACCTCTGCCGTTTTCCAGCTTGGATTACTCTTCCTTCTCCTACCATCTCTAAATCCTGCCTGTGTTTAAAGGCTTATCTTGAGTCCACGGAGCTTTTCTCAGGGACTTAAATCACAGTTATCTCCATCTTTCATGAAATTATCTAATTTGATTTATGCATGCCACTCACTTTGACTTTCTACTACTCTCAGCATGTCACGGTTACTCAGAGATGTTCATTTATGTCTGCATAATCACCTCCATTGACAACTGACTAGAAATTGTGGATGTTTTGCCTGAACTTTGATTTTTTCCCTGAAAATCATGCCCTGGTTGTAGGCATACACCATCGGCCTTATCTGTGATCTTCTCTCTGATTTGACTTCAAATAAGTGCCTAGCTGTTTGCATCCAAGCATTGTCTATTTGTGTATTCATTGTTTAACCCTTAATTGATTCATGTAAGGACCATGACTGGGTCAGGTGCTCTACTGACACTGGAATACATGAGTGAATAAGAGGTCACCATTTTCATGAGAACTTTACAGTCTACACTGGCTCAGATCAAGGGACAACAAAAGTGTTAATTCACATTTTGGATAATACTTAGAATTGATAGCTCAGTTTTAATGAAGTTGAATAAAGAACCACAGATACATCAGATCAGATCAGTCACTCAGTCGTGTCCGACTCTTTGCGAACCCATGAATTGCAGCACGCCAGGCCTCCCTGTCCATAGTATTAACTAATTCTCTAGAGAAATTTGCCAAGGACTTTGAAAACATCCTTGGTCAGTAAACATGCAGAACCAACATCAGGAAATAATAGGGAGTGATAAATTAGGAGCTTGGGACTAACATACACATACTACTATATATAAAATGGATAACCAACAAGGACCTGCTGTATAGCACAGGAACTCTAGTCAGTATTCTGTAATTACTTGTATGGGAAAAGAATAGATATATGTACATATTTTAACTCAACATTGTAAGTCAACTGTACTCCAATAAACTTTTTTTAAAAATGAATGTGATATACCACATTTATAGAAAAAAGGATGTAAACCACATACACAAAAAATGTTAAATCCCAAGGATGGTCATATTATGCTAAAATGACTAATTTTTATTTTTGCTTATAGAGTTAACACGCACTTCACCAACTCTGTTACTGAACTGTCCCAAATCATAAAATAAATTCAGTATTGTATCCATATAGGTAGAAGAATTCTATAACAAGTAAAGAGATAAAAATAAATTCAAAAAAAGAGGAACTAACAATAAAGGTCATGAAATGAGATAGTGGGGACCATTCATTGCTATTTTTACCTACTTTGGCCTTTATTCTAAGCTTGGAGAGATGGCTCATGAGAGAAATATGTGGGGAATGAGCAGAAAGAAATCACATGAACTTCACCTTAATAGCTGCTTTGTTCTATTTATTTAGGTTTTCTAGACTCTTCCCTTCTGGCACAGTGGTAATGAATCCACCTGCGATTGGAGGAGACAAGAGACTCGGGTTCGATTCCTGGGTCAGGAAGATCCCCCTGGAATAGAAAATGGCAACCCACTCCAGTATCCTTGCTGTCCCATGGACAGAGAAGCCTGGAGGGCTACAGTCCATGGGGTTGCAAAGAGTCAGACACAGCTGAGCACAGCACATTAAAAATCAAATTAAATAGGAAGATGAGTAAGGAAAAATTATTTCATTAAATCACATTTTATATCAGAGAATTCCATGGAAGGCCAGGTTGTAAAATTCAGGTAAGACCTCTGTCTAGAGCAGTGGTTTATAACCTTGGCTTCACTCCAGAATCACCTGAAGTTTTTAAAAAGACTGTGTCTGGCTGGTCTGATGGTAGGGGTTTACCAGAACTTATTAACATTAGTGTCACTAAAGTTGGTATACAACCCCACCACTGCTAAATTCGACTGGTTTACAAAAAAAGTCTCTGTCTGGATCTCATACCGACATTCCAATCTAATTGGTCAGGGGTGCTGCCTGGAAATCTGGACTTTCAAAAGCTTCCCAGGTGATTCTAATGTGTAAGTTTGAGGATCAGTGAATTTGAGTCAGGCCTCCAATACATAGCACTGCCCATTTGGAGGCTTTCTATTACCTTTCCAGGGAGCTGGGAGACAAGATATTACCGAATGTAGCCTTTTCTGGAAGAAATTCAGAACACATTCTTAAAGGACTGAATTGAAATCTACATTGTAACAGGCATCCATCAATTGAATAGCAAAGAAACTACATGCTGCTGCTACTGCTGCTGCTAAGTCGCTTCAGTCGTGTCTGACTCTGTGCGACCCCATAGACGGCAGCCCACCAGGCTCCCCCATTCCTGGGACTCTCCAGGCAAGAACACTGGAGTGGGTGCCATTTCCTTCTCCAATGCAGGAAAGTGAAAAGTGAAGTCACTCAGTTGTGTCCGACTCTTCATGACCCCCTGGGTTGCAGCCTACCAGGCTCCTCTGTCCATGGGATTTTCCAGGCAAGGGTACTGGAGTGGGTTGCCATTGCCTTCTCCAAGAAACTACATAATCAGTAGTTAAATAAGAAGAAAACCTCAACAAGAAAAGGAGTTTGTTAATAAGCAATTATTAGATAACAGTGACATAGCTAGAAAAAACCCTGCAAATATATATTGAAGTATTTTATAATATTTATAAAAGTATTATAACAGTTGGTGCTTTGCTCTAAAATATATATTATTATATATATTATTACAAATAGTTTTTTCTGCATTAGCCTCTGCCTATGTTAGTTACCCTAACCCTTCTGTTGTCAGATGGTTCAAGAGTTTATCTTTCTCTTTGCTCATGTCTCGTTCATGGTTGTGCTCTATTTCCTCCAAGGTTGGATTTTGTGAGAAATGGGATAGCTAGGGAAGAGGAACTCTTATGGTTCCTTCTTCTGTGCCATTTTTACTCACAACAGTCTTACACCAAATACTTGGGGTTTCTTCATCTTTCTGCACACAAATTGGTTGTACTACAGTTCAATTCAATTCTGATACAAACTGCCCGGAGTTAGAAAAACCCACAAGCTTGGGGCTCAGTCCCACAAATCTGCCCCAACTTCAGACACCATTTGCAAGTCCAGGTTATCATCTTTTATGCTGACCAGTCTGGCAGAAATCCCACAAACTCCCCACCCCTTGGTTTGATAATTTGCTAGCTGCTGCTGCTGCTGCGTCGCTTCAGTTGTGTCTGACTCAGTGGGACCCCATAGACGGCAGCCCACCAGGCTCCCCAGTCCCTGGGATTCTCCAGGCAAGAACACTGGAGTGGGTTGCCATTTCCTTCTCCAATGCATGAAAGTGAAAAGTGAAAGTGAAATCACTCAGTCGTGTCCAACCCTTAGCAACCCCATGGACTGCAGCCTACCAGGGTCCTCCGTCCATGGGATTTTCCAGGCAAGAGTACTGGAGTGGGGTGCCGTTGCCTTCTCCAAATTCGCTAGAACAACTCACAAAACTCAGGAAAGCACTTTATCTACATTTACTGGCTTATCGTAAAGGATATAACTCAAGAACAACTGAATGGAAACGCCGCCTATGGCAAGATGTGGGGGAGAGGACTGGAGTTTCCATGCCTTCTCTGGGTGTGTCACCCTTCCAGCACATTGATGTGTCCTCCAACCTAGAAGCTCTTCATTATTTAGGGGTTTTTATGGAGGTTCTAGTGAGTAGGCATGGTGGTTTAAATCATTGGTCAGTGGTGATTTAACTCAATCTCCAGCCCCTCTCCCCTTCCAAGCCATCTGGGAGGAGAAAGTTCCAATTCTCTAATCACAAGGCTTGTTCTTCTGGCAACCAATTTGGAAGCTATTTAGGGTACAATCAAGTGTTACTTAACATAAGCCCAGGTGTAGTTGAAAAATGAATAGCAAAAGATGCTCCTATCACTCAGGAAATCCCAAGGGTTTTAGAACCTGGTATCAGGAACCAGGGACAAAAATCAAATATTTGTTATTATCACACTTCTCCTGCCCTAAATCTCTTCTGTTGGGAGAAGCAGATCAACAATGATACTCCCCAAAATAGGTGATTAAAAACTCACAGATTTTTTAAGGAAGTGGGCAAATGGAGGGGACTCTACCTTGTGGAATGCGCACTGTGTGAAACCTACCATTAACACCTAAACAAGTTCGACAACAACTGAGCCAATAGATAGACCTTCAAATGTGGAAATACCCAGAGACTGCAGACAGATCGACCACTTTCTTGCCCTCTCTCATGTATGCTCAGTGCTCAGTCTGGTCTGACTTTTTGTGAACCCGTGGACTATAGCCCGCCTGGCTCCTCTGACCACGGGATTTTCCAGACAAGAATACTGGAGTGGGTTGCCATTTCCTCCTCCAGGGGATATTCCCAACCCAGGGATTGAACCTGTGTCTCTTATGTCTCTGACACTGGCTGGCTGATTCTTTACCACTAGGCCACCTAGGAAGCCCAGGTCTTCCTCTCTCATCTGGCTCCAAATTCCTCCCATCAGAACCTACTCTGACTTAGACATGCAGGGCAGAGCAGCAACTCCAGAAGCAAAGAGGCAGAGGCTTTATAGAGAAATGTCACTGTTTTTCAAAAGACAATAAATACCCTATCATCCCCAAGGCTCATGCCGGAGGGGAATAGCTGCTGAACAGGAACATCTGACCCAGAATTCCAGACCCTGAGTTCCCCTCCCCAGGCTCCACCATGCTGATGTCAGAGATATATGGCTTCTTTTGATATGGACAGAGTAAAGGGACAAAATAGGTGATTAGTTAATCCCACTAGGGGATTGTAAATAGAAGAAATAAGGGAGACTCCTGAAAGTTAATGATTACTCAAGAGAGCAAGTGCTTAACCACACACACACACACACACACACACACTAAATAAATAAATAAAGCAGTCTTGCTTAGCAACAAAACCATGCAACAGAAGCACTGGATATGCTCCTAAACAATGGTGGCATGAGACCCACATCCTGCCCAGTGAGCTCGGAACGTTAATGATCCCTGGGACAACCTCTCTGACTATGTAGGGACAAGAAAAAGGCCCTGCTCAACCCGGAGGAGGGGTTGCTGATGGAAGCACAACATCTACTCAAGAACAAGCTCTTCTCCCCCTCCCCAGGTTTCCTTTGATTGTAAAACTGTAGCCCACTAAGTTCTTGGGTTGCAGAACCCCCTGGCCTGCCCATTTGTAAGCCTCAGATCAGATCAGATCAGATCAGTCGCTCAGTCATGTCCGACTCTTTGCGACCCCATGAATCGCAGCACGCCAGGCCTCCCTGTCCATCACCAACTCTCGGAGTTCACTCAGACTCACGTCCATCGAGTCAGTGATGCCATCCAGCCATCTCATCCTCTGTCGTCCCCTTCTCCTCCTGCCCCCAATCCCTCCCAGCATCAGACTCTTTTCCAATGAGTCAACTCTTCACATGAGGTGGCCAAAATACTGGAGTTTCAGCTTTAGCATCATTCCTTCCAAAGAAATCCCAGGGCTGATCTCCTTCAGAATGGACTGGTTGGATCTCCTTGCAGTCCAAGGGACTCTCAAGAGTCTTCTCCAACACCACAGTTCAAAAGCATCAATTCTTTGGCGCTCAGCCTTCTTCGCAGTCCAACTCTCACATCCATACACGACCACAGGAAAAACCATAGCCTTGACTAGACGGACCTTTGTTGGCAAAGTAATGTCTCTGCTTTTGAATATGCTATCCAGGTTGCTCATAACTTTCCTTCCAAGGAGTAAGCGTCTTTTAATTTCATGGCTGCAGTCACCATCTGAAGTGATTTTGGAGCCCCCCAAAATAAAGTCTGACACTGTTTCCACTGTTTCCCCATCTATTTCCCATGAAATGATGGGACCAGATGCCATGATCTTCGTTTTCTGAATGTTGAGTTTTAAGTCAACTTTTTCATTCTCCTCTTTCACCTTCATCAAGAGGCTTTTTAGTTCCTCTTCACTTTCTGCCATAAGGGTGGTGTCATCTGCATATCTGAGGTTATTGATATTTCTCCTGGCAATCTTGATTCCAGCTTGTGCTTCTTCCAGTCCAGCGTTTCTCATGATGTACTCTGCATATAAGTTAAATAAACAGGGTGACAATATACAGCCTTGACAAACTCCTTTTCCTATTTGGAACCAGAGCAGTGGCTGTGCTTTGCTGGAGCAGCCGTGAAAAGATACCCCACGCCCAAGGTTAGAGAAACCCAAGTAAGATGGTAGGTGTTGCAAGAGGGCAGCAGAGGGCAAACACGCTGAAACCATAGTCACAGAAAACTCATCAATTTAATCACACTAGGACCACAGCCTTGTCTAACTCAATGAAACTAAGCCATGTCCATGGGGCAACCCAAGACGGGCGGGTCATGGTGGAGAGATTTGACAGAATGTGGTCCACTGGAGAAGGGAATGGCAAACCACTTCAGTATTCTTGTAAGCCTCACAAGTATCCTATTCTAATAAATCACTCCTTAGCTATCACTTTGCTTCTCACTGATTCTTTCTGTGATGAGACATAAAGGACTATGGTACCAGAGCCCTTTGGAGCCCCCAAAATGACACCCAAAGGTTTCACTTTCCTACTCTGGTTCAAGTTTGGGGGAAAATCAAGGGACTTGATTTCCATGACACAGCTGAGACATTGCACAGTGTACAGATTTGACAAATAGATATGTCAGTATCTGTCCACCTGCCTCTCTTGACTTGGAACCTCTTGAAGGAGGGACTGTTATCATCTTTGTATCTCAAACACAGAGTGATTGGTGGTCTTCCCTTATCAAAAGCTTCATGAGGAAGGGAGCTGCAGGGGATCCTTTCAGAAATCTCTCCCTTTTTGTCCAGTGAAGCTCTGAATTCCAGACACTGAGGTGAGGTTCCCTAGGGTTCCCATTTCTTGCATGCATGCTAAGTCACTTCAGTTGTGCCCAGCTCTTTGCGACCCTATGGACTGTAGCCCACTAGGCTCATCTGTCCATGGGATTCTTTAGGCAAGAATACTGGAGTGGGTTGCCATGCCCTCCTCCAGCAGATCTTCCTGACCCAGGGATCGAACCTGTGTCTCTAATGTCTCCTGCGTTGACAGGTGGGTTCTTTACCACTAGCACCACCTATAAGTCATTTAGCTTTGCTGTGCTGTGCTTAGTCACTCAGTCATGTCCGACTCTTTGCGACCCCATGAACTGTAGCCTGCCAGACTCCTCTGTCCATGGGGATTCTCCAGGCAAGAATATTGGAGTGGGTTACCATGCCCTTCTCCAGGGGATCTTCCCAACCCAGGGATCAAACCCAGGTCTCCCACATTGCAGGCAGATTCTTTACCATCTGAGCCACCATCAATTTCATTTTTAAAATGATAAATAAATTCAGAAAATGTTTGGTGTTCGTGAGATGGAAGGTGATAGTTTTATAAGGGTCAGAGACAGTATTTCAAGGTATACACATTTGTCTCTAATGGAAAAGGCCATAGCCTTTATTTTAAATGCAGTAGGGACCATATTTGTGGTACTTTATAGATGCTTCGTATCCTTTTAATTAATAGATCAAAGTGAGGAATAGCTTGAAGCCTTTTGCTTCTAATAATTGTTGTATAACAATATGTCTCATATTGTGTTACCAGAGAGTTAAATCTCATTAGGTTTGAGGACAAATAGATCCTGTCATCGAATTTTATATTTAGGGAGGTTACTACTGCTCAATTCATCTTTTTAGCTGAATGATGACATTTTTAACTTTTTTTTTTTTTTTAACCATAGAGAGCCAAACCTCCTTCTAGTTTAGAAGACAATTTTAGTTTAACACTTGAAAGGGGAGGTTGAACTTCACAGTTGATTTGGATATACAGAAAGTACTTAGATAAATTTGGGGAAAGGAAACTTGTTAGTTGTTTGGTACAAAGTATAAGATGTTTAATAAACAGATGGTGATGTAGGGGAGCAAAATTTGCCACCCCAAAATGTCTCTTTGGCATATAGATTATTTTGAGCTGAAAATATTTATTGTTATAAAGGCCCAGAAGACTCAGGAAGAAACTCTGACTTTCTGCCTAACTACCTATAAAAATGCAAATGAAGGACCTGCTCCCAGAAGGGAGTTATTACCATAGACACTATAGTATGAACTAGACGTGAAGACAGGGAGGAACTAGCAAAGTCTAAGCTCCTCTGTATGTCCTTGTGTCTCTGCAGGTTCAGTAATCATTTGTTTACCAAGATTTGCTTTTCTATCTTACGTGAATCGCCCTTCTCCCCCTTCGGGTCACAAACCATTACCCCAACATCCTCTTTTATTAGCTGAAAAGGGTATTTAAGGTGAGGGTTTCGGCCATTTTGGCGGGTTACTCAGTTTTCCAGGGTCTCTTTCATGTATATATGCTATTAAAATTTTGTTTGAATTTTTTTTCCTGTTAATATGTCTCAGGTCAATTTAATCCTTAGCCCAAGCCATGAGAACCTAGAGAGCTAGAGGAAAAGTTCTTCCCTGATGGTGATTACAGTCACAAATCCTGGTAAAGTGAGTCTTCCTTTTCTTAAGTTCCTTGCAGCTTCTTTCTGATTATAATATGCTTGTAACTTGGATCATTAGATTTTTTTACCACAAAAGCAGAACATATATATACTTCTACAATTATAACTCTATGGACGCGCCCTCTAGGACTCATGAAGATTGAAAGTCATTTTTCAGGGGCTTCCCTTTGGTCCAGTGGTTAAGAATCAAACCTTCTAACACAGGGGACTTGGGTTAGATCCCTGGCTCGGGAACTAAGGGCCCTCATGCCCTGCTGCAACTAGAGAGCCCATGGCCTCTAGAGCCTGTGCTCCACAACAAAAGAAGCCCCCTTGCATTGCAACGAAAACCCAGTGCAGCCAAAATTAATAATAATAATAATAAACTCATTTTGCAAATTCATTCAAGGCCAGTTTGCACTGCCTATCCTTTTTCCCCACACATCTTGTAACCTATCAAGTGCCCTCTCTTTCTGTAGTTATTCTATTACTTATAAAATTGGGATAAGGTCAAGAAAAATTTTAAATAAAAAATAAATTCAGCTATGTCTTGATTATTTATTTTCCTTCCTTTTTTGGGTGGAAGATGTAGTCTTATTTGTTTTCAGCTTTACTGAACTATGCTGCTAAGTCGCTTCAGTCGTGTCTGACTCTGTGCGACCCCATAGACGGCAGCACACCAGGCTCCCCCGTCCCCGGGATTCTCCAGGCAAGAGAATACTGGAGTGGGTTGCTATTTCCTTCATCACAGCATCATAGATACAAACAAAATAAGTAGCCTTCAAACTTATGAAAACAAATCCCTCAAGTGTTTGATTCTTTTTAAAACTTTTATTCTCCTATTTAATTTGCACCAGGCTTTCCCTTGGTGGGTCAACCGACTTCAACAAATGATAAAACAATGGAGACTTACAGTAATCAAAAAACAGGAGCTAAGCCTTAGCAATGAACTTACAACAAGGATAATTTGCTGCTGCTGCTACTAAGTCGCTTCAGTCGTGTCCGACTCTGTGTGACCCCATAGACGGCAGCCCACCAGGCTCCTCTGTCCCTGGGATTCTCCAGGCAAGAAAACTGGAGTGGGTTGCCATTGCCTTCTCCACTGAGGTATGACTGACAAATAAAAATGTAAGATATTTAAACTGCACAACTGATGATTTGATATGCATGTACATTGTGAAAGGATTCCCCCGCCCATCGAGTTAATGAAACTGACCATTTCTTTTGTCTTTAAAGATGCTTCCCTGATGTTTTTTTCTAATGTCCTCAGATTTCCATTTTCTCCTTTGTCCTAGTCTTTGAATTACAAGTTCCTATTAACATCAAGCATTGTATTTTGCCAAAGGAGAGAGTCTGAGGGTTCAACATGTTTCTAGCTCTCTCCATAAGTACATTTAATTCATTAATTAATTTTATTTTGACTGCATCAGATCTTAGTTGTGGCATGCAGGATCTTCATTGCATCATGTGGGATCTTTCCTGGTGGCCACGGACTCTCTAGTTGTGGCATAAGGACTCTCTAGTTGTGGCATAACCACTTATGTGGTTGCACATAAGTACATTTAGATAAATAGAAACTAGATCCTATAAATATATAAGTTGGTAAATAGGGGTTAACTAGCTCTTCAAAAGTTAAATAACAGTCTACTTCTTCCATAAATGCAAGAGTGTTAGATTTGTACACTTAGAACATTTGTGGAATATTTCTTAACTGTAAGTGGGTGGCAAGAATGTGGAAGCTTTTTGTAACACCACACATTTGTCATTGTAGGATAGATGGATAACTTTTAACCAATAGCTTCATGTGTCTTCAGGTGTCATGTGACCAATTCATATGCCAGGCCCTAAATTAGGCACTTTCTATGCATTATTTCATTTAATTTCCATTGACAATTCTATGAAGAACATAAAGCTATTATCTACATTGTATTGGTAAGAAAACGGAACCTGAAATAGATTAGGCAATTCACTTGCCCAGGGTCACAGAGTTAGAAAGACCCAGAGACAGGGCTCCGTGTGGATGTGGGCTGAATTGAAAGCATGTACTTGGCCCCATCACGTTCTGTCACTAAGTGGTGTGATTTGATTCTTCACTCCTTTCACTGCGTGCCCAGTGCCTGGATTTCCAGGCACTGAAACGTGCTCTTTTATGTTAAGGCATGGTCCCTAGTTAAAATACTAATGATAGGGACAGAGTGAAGGGACAAAATAGATGATCAAATAGTTAATCCCACTAGGGGATTGTGGGAAAAAATATGGGAGACCCCTATAATTTAATGACTACTCAAGAAAGCATGTTTGCTTAACCACAAAATCAAGCAGCCTTGCCTAGCTACCAAACCATGCAGCAGGAGCCCCCTACGTGGGCTTCCCAGGTGGTGCTAGTGGTCAAGAATTCGCCTGCCAATGTGGAAGACGTGGGTTCAATCCCTGGATCAGGAAGATCCCATGGTGTAGGAAATGGCACCCACTCCTGTATTCTTGCCTGGAAAATTTGATGGGCAGAGGAACCGGCAGGCTACAGTGCATGGAGCCACAAAGAGCTGGACACAACTGAGTGAGGCAGCACACACACACCCCGATATTCATCACAGCATTTTTATAACTGCCAAGATAAGGAAACAATCTAAGTGTCCATCAATAGATAAATGGATAAAGAAGATGTGAGGTATGTATCACATGCAATAGAATACTGCTCAGTTATAAAAAAGATGAAGTCTTGCCATTTGTGGCAACATGGATGAACCTTGACAGTATTATGCTAAGTGGCGTAAGTTACAAATACCATATGACTCCACTCGTATGTGGGATATAAGAAGCAAACAACAACAATGAAAACCAAAATACATGAACAAACCAAACAGAAACAAACATGTAGATACAGAGAACAGAAGCTTAGGAGTGTGGTGGCGGGGGAGGGAGAAATGGGTAAAGGGATTGACTGTATGTGATGTGAGTGCATGCTAAGTCGCTTCAGTCACATCCAACTCTTTGAAACCCTATGGACTGTAGCCCACCAGGCTCCTCTGTCCATGGGATTCTTCAGGCAAGAATACTGGGATGGGTTGCCGTACCCTCCTCCAAGGATCTTCCCGACCCAGGGATTGAACCTGCATCTCCTGCGGCTCATAATTGCAGGCGGATTCTTTCCCACTGAACTCTCAGGGAAGCTTGTATGGTGATGAATGGGTAATGTGAGCTGTAGGGTATACAGAAATAGAAATATAATGTTGTAAACATGACACTTAAAGAGTGTTATAACCCAATGTTACTTCAATTAAAAAAAATGTTTATTGACCAATTACTATGTGATAAACACTTCCTTAAGGACAAGGCATGAACAAACAAGTACATAGATAGCTATAATGAAGTGTAAGAAATACCACTAAATTCCAGGGTTGTTGATATGAAGGCAGAGAAATAATAGCATAGCTTTGTGAAGATTTTTTGGCTATTCGTATTGTCAATAAACTCTTGAACCAGGAAAAAACATTCTAGAGGGTAAATCAATAGATTGTCTCCTTTATAATTGTCTATACTTTCTGGATTTTCTAAAGTGAGCATATATTGCTCTAACAATTGGGAAACAAAATGATTTAATAACTGGGAAAAAAACCCCAAAGTGAATCCAATTGTTCTTGCCTTTGCCACAACATCATTATCTATGTCTGGCTTGGCCCTGCCCTTGCCATTGGGTCTAATCGTTCTGGCCACGCTCTGTGGGTGAATGGAAGGAGGGCAGGTGTCACCTCAGCTTAGAACCCCACAGGTAAAGAGTGCCCCAAATCAACCTGTGGTTCTTTTTCTTGATTTTTGGGTAGGCGGGAAGAGGGGAGATGGGTATCAGGGGCCGAGGCCTAAATATGATTGAGTGTACAGAAGGATAATAATCTCAGCATTTGATGTACATGGATTCTATGCCCTAATGAAGACTTGAGAGATAATTTCATTTCAGTCAGCCAGGTCAGACTGTGTTGATTCCATGACTATGACTATAGATAGATGTGAAGTCTGTGTGTGAGTTTTTTTTTTAATGTGGACCATTTTAAAATTGTTTATTGAATTTGTTACAATATTGCTTCTGTTTTATGTTTTCCCTTTTTTTAGCCTCAAGGCATTCGGGATCTTAGCTCCCTGACCGGGGATCGAGCTGCACCTCCTGCATTGGAAGGTGAAGTCTTCACTCTGGACCACCAGGGAAATCCCTGTGTATGGTCTTCCCGCCACCCTTAGGGCATCTCTTTTCCACATTGGTCCAATCAGGTGCATTGCTGAAGGAGAAAAGAGGTCAAATACCACCTCCAGCCTCTTAATGAAGGGGTAGGAGGCAGGATGAGAATTAGAAAGCAAGGTGAAGCAAAGTGGTATCTGAACTGCTATCAAGACACAGAGGGTTTCAGAACCGGCCACTCTGTCTCTCCTCAGGCATGGAGGACTCTTGGTATTCGTGGATGTCTTAAAATACAAACTATAAATGGGCAGTTTAGAGTAAGACTTAATGAACACATGCTTTAGTGGCATAGATGTTAGGTTGTTGGGAGAAAAGGACCTATTTTATTTGATCCTAATTTTCCGGAAAGTGCCACTGACATCTGGAGCATGGTCAGAACAGCCTATAATAATTTGTCACACTGTGCCTGTGTTATCTGTTTTGGCATTTCCCCATGCAGAAGCTATAAAAGATGTGTTTACACTGGTGTGGCTGCCTGCTCTGCCTGTGGCTGCTACTATTGGATGAATCCCCTTGACTCTGTGGAAACAATTGAAAAGTGTTACAGTGTATTATTGCTGGGAGGACAATGTAATGATTGTTTGGGAAAGGCCCCTTGCCTTAGGTTGCAGATGAATTGTGATAGTCCAGGCTGAAAGAACCCTTATTTTTGTGTTTGCTGTCTGGAAAATGACATGCTAGAAACAGAATAAATACATTCTGATGGTTCTTGTGTCTTCTGTGAAAACAGGACCTTTTTGATTCTTTAAATGAAAACCGAAAATGTATTGCACAGTATATTTGGTAGTGTTTTCCTGTTTTTGGTTTATTATTTTTTATACACACACATTCCACTTATTTTGTCTACACCCAAAGCAAATAGATAGTTCAGGCCCATAAATAAATTATTTTTTAAAGGAAGCTGAACCAGCGTTTGTATGTGTGCCTTAAACCGAATTGAATATGTCTCCTAATAATTTGTCCTGAACTTTTGTTCAAGTGGTGTATGGGAAAGGTCAGGTTTTTTCTTTCTTTCCTTGGCTCTGCTGGAAGAATTTATTGTAGAAAAAGACAAAGGGACAGCATGGGCAGTATATAGATTGCTCTTGTGAAGCAGAAAGAAAGTTTCTGGACAGTGAAGTTGACATATCATTAAACACGTAGATGAAAGGAAAGGCTTGAGCATGTGCTCTGCTTAGGGCACAAGATAACACAGTCGTGTTAGATTAATAAGATTTGATATTTAATAAAGGTGGATTGGGGCTTCTCTGGTGGCTCAGGCAGTAAAGAATCTGCCCACAATGCGGGAGACCTGGGTTCGATCCCTGGGTTGGTAAGGTCCCCTGGAGGAGGGCATGGCAACACACTCAGGTATTCTGGCCTGGAGAATTCCCATGGACAGAGGAGCCTGCTGGGCTATAGTCCATGGGGTCACAAAGAGTCCGATTCAACTGAGTGACTAAGCGCAACACAGCACACACAACAAAGGTGAATTTATTACAATATGAGTCTGGTTTCTTTTCTCTAAAATGTATGACTTTCCTAATAGACATGAAAAAAAAATTAATAATCTGAAGGCCACATCAGGAACAAATCCTAGCCACTCGGCTGGTGGAGACAAGGCATAGGTGAAGAGGGCAGGAAAGACTGGAGAGGGTTAGAATACTCAGGGATCTGTTAGACAGCAGGCTCGATCTGCTGTCACAATCATGGTGCATATTCTGGGCTAAAAATAATACATGCGCGCTGATATTGCTGTTTCTTCACATCAGCGCCTGGGAGGGACTAAGTCTACAGACCTGTGGTGCCATAAGCCTAGAATGAGAGAGAAAACGAAAGGTTCAACCCATCTGACACAGAGCCACCACCTTCCACACCGCCATTCAGAGCCAGGACGAGGTGCTGTCCAAACTAGACCACATGGAAGGGTCTGAAAAAAAGCATAGAGGATCCAGGTTCTCATGTGGTTCCCTTTAAATCAGGAGTCCTCAACCTCTGGGATCTAATGGCTGATGATCTGAGGTGGAGATGTAATAATAATAGAAATAAATAATACATAAATTAATAATAATGTGCTTGAATCATCCCCAAACTACTCCTCCACCCCTGGTCTGTGGAAAAATTGTCTTTCATGAAACTGGTCCCTGGTGCCAAAAAGGTTGAGGACTGCTGTTTTAAGTCATCTGTGATTCCAACTAAACAGAATGAACAGAAGAAACCAGAGCTGGTTTCAGATACAAATCAAGACTTTTAATGCTGAGTTCTACGCATGTGTTATAGACACTATGCTATCCATTTTGGGATTGAAAGAGAGTAAAGTTCAAGCGTCTTTGTTTATTAAAATGTGTTATAATATTTTTAACTCTCCATCTGTCAAATAAGATTTCCTATTGTGTTACTAATGACGCTGACGTTGGGAAAGATTGAAGGTGGGAAGAGAAGGGGACAACAGAGGATGAGAAGGTTGGATGGCATCACTGACTCAATGGACATGAGTTTGAGCAAGCTCCAGGAGATGGTGAAGGACAGGGGAGCCTGGCAGGCCACAGTCCATGGGATTGCAAAGAGTTGGACACCACTGAGCAACTGAACAACAACAAATGATTGACATGACTAATTATTTTATCTTGACCATTATATTTTTTTCAAAAAAAACTTATGATCTCTAAATACACAATGTAATTTAAAAGAAAAATAAAATACCTTTCTATAGAAGTTTGATATGTGTCTTTATGTAACTTTGGCCATCTTCCTTAGTCAATGTTTTATTGCTTTAGCAAAAAAGGTAACCATTCTTTCCCACAGGATCTCCATGTAGCAATCGGAAAAGTTTTATGGAAATTACCAAATAATAACACCTTTAAATTTTTAATTCCATCAACATTTATCAAATACTTAATGTATACCAGGCACTTTGCTAGGTATTGGGGATACACAAAAATAAGGGGGACAAGGGTTACAGTCCAATAATTTAAAGCCTTCCTTCAAAAATACAATTTGATAAATTCATAAGACTAGTAAGAAAAGAACGTCTGTACAATGGGAATATAGTGCAACAGGAACACATTTGAAGAGTCTCTCATTTAGGACAGCACCTAAGATATACTGGGCATACTTTCCACAAGAATGTTCCACTAGTTTGCTGTCTGAAAGTTCTCCTCATACATTATGTAAATTCCCTAGTAACTAGAGAGAACACAGCAGCCATTTAACCACAAATATCATGGGATCGCTAAGAGTCGGACACGACTGAGTGACTTCACTTTCACTTTTCACTTTCATACATTGGAGAAGGAAATGGCAACCCACTCTAGTGTTCTTGCCTGGAGAATCCCAGGGGGGGGAGCCTGGTGGGAGGCTGTCTATGGGGTCGCACAGAGTCAGACACGACTGAAGCGACTTAGCAGCAGCAGCAGCAGCAGCAGCATGGCTGAACATCCTTCAAAGTGAGTGCTGGCTATTATCAAAGAAACAGGAATAAAATATTTGGCCAGCATTGTTGCTCTTCATTCAATTGTCACTTGCCTAGGGCTTAATATCTATCAACCTCCTATTTCTGAAATGCATGTTGATTCTCTTAGGGGGTTACTTTTCCTGAGGGTCTTTTTGGGTCATTGCTCCTGACAGAAAGGCTCAAAGTAGAGTCTTCAACTGTACAAATGGGAGTTGTAGATCATTTGTAAAAATTAAAGAGGTTAATTTTATCCACAAGTTGTTTGGTATGAGGTCAATCTCTTTCTTGTTATGAAAATCTTTTTTTATTGATATTCTTTGTTGATACTAATGTTTCTAGGCTTCTTGTACAACTTTACACATCTAAGAAATGCCAGTTCAGCCGTCTTTTCCTATTTTATAAAAATTTTCAGAGTCACTTCTCAGTAAATGAATATAAGCCAATAAATGAATTTTGTAAGTCCACATGAGGTAAGGAAACACACTTTCAAAAAAAATCAAAACAAAACAAAATTTTATGGAACAAGTTTTCTTTTTGCAAATTGTTTGAAGCAAAAATTTAAGAAATTAGGGACTTCCTTGGTGGTTCAGTGGTTAAGAATCTGCCTGCCAAACCAGGGGCCATGGGTTTGACCCCTGGTCTGGGAACTAAGATCCCACATGCCTTGGAGCAACTGATTCTATGCACCACAACTACTGAGCCAGCACTCTAGAGCCCACAAGCCACAACTACTGAAGCCCGTGTGCCTCGAGCTGTGCTCCACAAGAGAAGCCACCTCAGTGAGAAGCCAGCAGCCTGCAACTAGAGAGAAGCCCCACTCACTGCAACTAGAAAAAGCCCGAGTGAGAAACGAAAACCCAGCACAGCCAAAACATAATTTTTAAAACTTTAAGAAATTAATAGATCAACCACTTATCCATTTTATCTCAAACATATCAGTAATAACATTTGTCCTCCCAACACCTGTTATGAGCCTCAGTGACCTTGTGAAGAAAAGTCTAGAACAGATTATTGGTTGTGACTGGCAGGAAGGTGTCTTAGGGATCTACAGTTCTGCTGAGAGTAGCAGCTGTTACCATGCTCTAGTTAATCTATTCCACCATTGCTCTGCGAGTTGCATGGTATAGCCCAGCCCAGTGGGCTGTGACAAAGCCAAGGTCAATGTTTATTGAATTAACAAATGAAAGATAAATGGCTGAGAGCATAGTTTCCTTGAGGGATCATTTAAACACCAGGGCTACATCTAACATTTAATAATGTTTAATGAGATGGCAAGAATGGAGAAAACAAGCAATATAAGTGTTTATTTTTGTTTTGTTTTGGAAAGATAGTGAGATAAAATTATGTTTGAAAATCTGAAAACCGGGAGCAGTTCTAAATATATTTTTATGTGTCTAAAAATTATCTGAGTGATGAACGTATGCTATTAAGGAAGTACACACCACAAGTACTTTAAAAATTGCACATTACTAGGGAATTAAAAGGGGAAGGGACTTTGTGAAAAAATGGCTAAAGGAGGGGATGACTAATAGAGAGGGAAAGTGAAATTTTCTTTCTCAAATGGGAAAGGATGAATAGTTGAAAATACCAGAGAAGTTAGTTGTACGGAAATCTTCAGGTTTGAAAAGGTTTAAAGAAAAAAGCTCTGCCTTGTCTACTCATCTCAGTTGGTTTGTTCTCTGGTTTGTGTGAGGAGAGACAAAAGAGAAAGAATGGAATATTACTAGGAAGAAAATATGTATTCTATTAATCGGCACAGATAGCCTAAATAGGATAAGTAACTTGACTATTGGCTATAAAAGTGGGAAGATACAGAGGATACTGGCAGCTGTCAGAAACTACAAAATCTTTTTGTTGCCAAAGTGGTCTGAATTCCCAGAAACTTGGCCAAAACCAGGAGAAATTCTATAGAAGTAAGTGTTCTGGTCAAGTTTAGGTAATCAGCCATCAGTTCAGTTCAGTTCAGTTGCTCAGTCGTGTCCGACTCTTTGTGACCCCGTGAATTGCAGCATGCCAGGCCTCCCTGTCCATCACCATCTTCCGGAGTTCACTCAAACTCACATCCATTGAGTCGGTGATGCCATCCAGCCATCTCATCCTCTGTCGTCCCCTTTTCCTCCTGCCCCTAATCCCTCCCAGCATCAGAGTCTTTTCCAATGAGTCAACTCTTCGCATGAGATGGCCAAAGTACTGGAGTTTCAGCTTTAGCATCATTCCTTCCAAAGAAATCCCAGGGCTGATCTCCTTCAGAATGGACTGGTTGGATCTCCTTGCAGTCCAAGGGACTCTCAAGAGTCTTCTCCAACACCACAGTTCAAAAGCATCAATTCTTCGGCGCTCAGCTTTCTTCACAGTCCATCTCTCACATCTATACATGACCACAGGAAAAACCATAGCCTGGACTAGACGGACCTTTGTTGGCAAAGATGGACCCAATTGTGATGGGTAGTAGTGATGGGTAGTGAAAAAGAAAGCCAAAGCTTATCAAATCTTGCTCTGTTTGTTTGCAGAAGCTGTGTTTTCTATTGTTGGAGTCATGCTCACCTCCAACTTAATTGTACCTCTTTGTAAACAAAACTTTTTTCTACCACTTGGGAAGTTACCACTTTTACTGGCAGTTACCACTTTTATAATTTTGAGGGGTCAGTGGAGGGTTTTGAATGTCTACTCCCAGGACCTAATCTTACCTTCCTCAAGGATCTTTTCTCAAATGTGTGATCCTATCTCTCTTTGACTATACACCACATATGTAAAATTTTCTAGTGCATAACCTCAACATATGACCTCAACATATGCATAACCTCAAATCACATATTAATAGGCACTACTATATTTATGTATTATATTCCTTGTCTGGCTTGCCTGGTGGTTCAGTAATAAAGAATCTGCCTGTCAGTGCAGGAGATGCGGGTTCAATCCCTGGGTCTGGAAGATCCCCTGGAGAAGGATATGGCAACCCACTCCAGGATCCTTGCCTGGGAAATCCCATGGACAGAGGAGCCTGGCAGGGTCCATGGGGTTGCAAAAGAGTTGGACATGACTTAGAGGCTAAAGAACAACAAAAAACAATATTCCTTGCCTAGAAAGGCAAATTGAAGCTTTTCTACCATGAATAATATTTTTATGACTATAAACTCAAATCTATAAAAAAAAAATAAAACAGTACTCATACCTTTTGTCAGGCTTTCTAATAAGTTTTGTCTAGGAACTTATCCTACAGAAACCACTTTTGAAATGGGCAAAGAGATTAGCTCATTTGAAAAATATTTATGATGAGCCTACGACTTTCCATATACTATTCTGGTCATTGCGGATACACAGGGAGCAAAACCAGAGAGACCCCTCCCTGCACACATGACGCCCACAGTCTGGTAGAGGCCTCAGACTCTAGTCAGATAATCACACACAGGCAATAGTCAAGTTGGATCAGGCAACCATGGAGAGACTCGTGGGGCTATGAAAGCATCTATTAGGCAAGGAAACCTAATTTACGGGTCAGAGAAGATACCTTAAAAAAGAGACAAACGGGCAAAAATCTGAAGATTCAGTAGGATTGGGAGGGTTGTTTGTAAAATGTAGACCAGGGAATTCCCTGTCGGTCCAGTGGTTAAGACTCCAAGCATCCACTGCAGGGAGCACAGGTCAGATCACTGGTGGAGGAACAAAGAAACAACAAACAAACAAAACAAAACATAGACCAAACTGATTCCTTGTAAGAATAACTAAACAAACCATCATATAGCCATTTAGTGGAAGGCTATCCAGCTATACAAGGAGGTAGGAGGAGGTACTTCTAGGGAAACAATCCACCATGTATTGTATAATACTACATTTTATAGAATTCCGTTTATGTTAAGAATGTTCCATATATAAGAAAAGCTTAGATATACACATAACATATATGTTTGTGTATATATATACACATATACACACATATGTATATATAGAGAGACTGCCTTAAATATTTCTGTAACGTTTGAATTTTATATAACTCTATTATGTTTACAACCATGTGCAAATATTTTAAAAAGTGTATTCTAGGTCTTACAATTGGTTTGGTCACTGAAGAGCCCACACACATATACATACATGTGTGTGTGCAATAATTAAGGATAATTCTGATCTTGATTTATACAATCACATCAAATGATATTTTTAAATAAACACTAAATGGTGTGTCTTGGGAATATTTACCATTATCACTAGTGATTCTGAACTAATAGAACAAAAGGCATCATCTCCATGATAGCACCAAATTTATATTCAGTCTGGCTGGAAGGAGAGAGATTAGATGATTTCTTGAGATCTCCAACCTTCTCACCAGTTTCATAAGGATTATAGTTCACAAAGCAAGATGTTTTGTTAAAGGGATAAAAAACATTCTGTAGGTTTTTATCTGTAAAAACAGAGGTCCTGGGAACCAGGAAGTTACCAGATCTTCATACTTCAAAATCACCAAAAGTCTGTTAAAAGAGTCACAAAGCATTGCTCTACAGGTCTCAGCTTTTCAAGTGGCCAGCTTGTAAAATGATTCCCAGGCTTGCTTTGGATTTGCTGAGTCAGAATTTCAGTGGGTGGGGGGAAGTTCTGGGGTCTTCACTTTAAGATCTGTGGTTCTACAAACCCCACTTTAGTGGGGTTCTCCAAACCCCACAGTGAATTTGGGTCCGACCAGTCAAGCTCCGCCTTGACAAAGAGGGCGCTGCTGGCTTGAGATGAGGAAAATGCCAAAAAAAATCCCCATCTCCTTCCTAACAGATTTTGATTAGTGGGTGAAGGGAAAATTTGAAGCTAATTAGGAAAAACGCTTTTCCTCTTTCCATTTCCTCTGACTTTATGAAAGACAAGACGTCTTAATAAGAGCGCCTTTAGCCCATCATTCATCTTTTGTTTCCTTAGTGGAACACTGGCTTATTAATTAGAAGCCAGAGCCTTTCTCAGTGGACACCATCGGTGCCTTCATGTTCCCGGGACAGTGGGCTGGTTCATTTGAGCCCGCAGCTCACAGATATGTTACAGGGAAGTCATTTTTATGGAGGTTATGGGGGAGGGGGGTTGAGGAATGGCTGGGATGGGGGGTGGGGAGAGGGAGAGGGAGGGGGAATGTGTGACCTGGAGGGAAACTCTTATGCTGGCCCTCAAGAGAAAACTATACTTTCTTGGTCTTACTGATAATTATCAGTGACCCAGTTACCATTGCCTTTCCATAGAAGAGATCCTTGAAGCACTGTAAAATATACCTATTTCTTTAATTCAGATTTCACATTCTCTCAGAAGAAAAACACTCATACTTTTCCAGTTTAAAAAATTCTTTAAGCTCCTACAATTTACCAGTAGTAGATAAAGAACTTATATTAAAAAAATAGACAACAGTACATATGATAATAGAAATATTTTTTGTATTTAATATAAAATAGTATTTGACACAATTGTATTACAAGTATAAATTAATTGTATTTAGTGCCAACTCGTTGGAAAAGACCCTGAGCTGGGAAAGATTGAGGGCAGGAGGAGAAAGGGGCGTTAGAGGATGAGATGGTTGATGGCATCTTTGACTCAATGGACACGAGTTTGAGCAAACTCTGGGAGACCGTGGACAGGGAAGGCTGGCGTGCTGCTGTCCATGGGGTCTCAAAGATCAGACACAACTGAGTGAACGACAGTAAGGTGTCGGCCTCTCTCTCTCTCTTTCTGTCTTTCCCTCCCACCTTCTCTTTCTCACTATACTCAGCACAGCAGTAGGAAATACTGCCATTCTCTTCAGAAGGGCCTGATTTCCTATCCTTATAAAGAAATTAACAGGCTTGAGGATAATTAATATAAATAATTGCTTTATTCCAGCCACCCAAATCCTTAAGGCATTCTAATCTCCACAGTATTTACCCAATAGAAATTTCAAAATAGCATTGCTTATTGGCGCTAATTCTAAAGGTAGTATGTATTCATTTTTTAAAATTAAAAAATTAAGAAGTATAAAAAATACACATATTAATCTCACTACTTAGAAACTACACTTAACCATTTAGTATATTTCCTTCCAATTTTAAAATTATATATTTGGGGTCACAAAATATACACAACTGTCTATACACAATTATGTTTTTAACTACTGTTACTTATGATACCAAGAACATTTTATGGAGTCATTAAATATTATTTGAAAATAAAATTGCTCCAGTTTCTCACCATATGGAGCTCTCACGATTTAAGTACCTCTTTGCCTATTGTTGGACTTTTCAGTAGTTTAAAAATTTTTTTCAGTAGTTTTTAAATTCAGTCGTTTCTAAATAGGGGAAATTGTATCAGGAAACAACCATGAAAAATTGTCATCAAAGAACATGAATTTAAGAATACGAATATCAAACCCAGTTTTAAGTTTTTTTGAATTTCTATGGTTTAAAACCATCTCCCTAACCCTAGCCAATGGGATTGAACACACAGCTCTGCTCTGAGTGAGAGGTTTGTCGGAGAATCAAGGGAAGGGCGTGGGTAGCAGTGATGGGCACGGAGAGAGGAAAACAGCCATGCTGAGTCGTGAATGAGATCGTGTCCAGAGGTGAACAGAAACTGCCAGCACGAGTGTGAGTGCCCAGGAGTTTGTAGAAATATCAGAGGAGGGCACTGTGCTTCCCTAAGGACTCGGGGTGAAAGGCTCGAGCCAATTTTATTTTAATTTTAAAAGGTCAAGATGACCTCAGCTGATATCTATGAAATAAATAGCTGACAAAATAGGACACAGATTTTGTTTTTTTGATTCATTGGAGAGTCTTTGTCTTCTAATAGAGGAAATTTGAACACATACACATGTATCTTGTTAACTCATTTCATGCTTTCGGTTAAAAAAATACTCTTTACAAAAATTATTTTTGATTTCCTTTTAAATTTTACTTTAGCTATGAGAACTATTCATTTTGCCCCTTTCCCCTGCAGTGACTTGGAAGTCTCACGTTGTCACAGGTCAGGTTCCACAAGAGACGGGAGGAGATTGCCGGTAGAATGTTTGCCAGAGAGTTCGCTCAGGAACAGTGTGAGGAATATAGGACTTGGCTGAGGAAGAAGCTGAATTTTGATGCAGTTGCAGCAGAGGCCTCAGGCTCATCTACATGGAGCTCAGAGATTAGGGTGACCCTTCTAGAACTTTCCAAATGGAGGTGTGGAGGATGGGAGAGGGAGGGTTGGCAGGTGTGTAGGTATTTATACTCCTGCATTAGCCAGTCATGAGTACAAGCTGTCCCTGGAGAGGGGTTATGTGATAATGTCCGAAGGGCAAGGGAGTTTGTCCAGGGGAGGGCACTTCCTGAGACCCAGCTGTCTTAATCATTGGGCTGCCAGGGAAGTCCTTCTTTGTTTTCATGTCATTAATCACAACATATTTTAAAGGAAAGAATTATTGACTTGCTTTTGCGGGGAAGGTCCAATAAAAAACTTAGCAGGATTTAGTTTCTTCACTTCCTAGTTTAGGTGGATATAATCTGTCATTTTGGACAGACATAATTAACAGCCTCATCTTATGATTCTGCAATGTTTATCTTGTCTTGAAGGATTATTTTTGTCGTTAGTATTACATTTTATAACCATTCAGACATCTTTATAGATTGAACCGCTTAAACTCGTAAAAGCGAATTTTTTTTTTCCTGCTGCCTTGAATATGAAAAAAGAAACAAAAGGCCCAGAGCTGGAGAGAATTGTACCTGCTTTGCTGCTAACCCCAAAACCAAGTGGCATCCATATTAAAATTTCATATTTTAAAAATCTAATCATGGAAGTTTGCATTCTGGCCTGATTTCTTTCCCCTTTTTGGTCTCACAGCAAAGTGACTTGGAATCCTAGCCAAAATATTTAGTTAAAAACTGGAGATGATTAGAGTTCGTCCAATCTCAAAGGGCACTGGCAGCAACAGACAAGAGGCCAGAATCCTATTCACTTTGACCTGTCCCCCATCACATTTTCTGTATTTAATTCTTCTACCAACTTGGATGAACCTGGAAAAAGCACCTTCATCCTCAGGAAGGCTGCAGAAATATGCCACTACACGATAATCAGCCCAGGACATGCAGCAGTTTAAGTCTAAAACAAGATTGACAAAGTTGTAACCACAGGTAAAAACCAGATTCTATCATTGCCTCTCATACCATATCAGCTTTTAACAAATGGCTGAATCAAATCCATTCCAACATTCATTCGACCTGGGGGGCCTGGGAGGAGAGGCGGCTCACTAGATGGATAAGAAGCAGGATTCACAGCATGAATGCTCTTGTATGGATGCAAACTATGGAGTTCACGTGTTACCCTCTGTTGATGAGGCATCTTTCATTAAACATGTATGATTACAGAACACTAAAGCATGGCCCCTTCAGAGGGACTCCAATGGGAGGCATATCAGTAATAACTCTTGATTTATTTTAATGTGGAAGTTTGAACTACTTGATTGTGAATTGAATGGAATTTGGGTGGAGTTGATACGGTTCTGTAACATGCAATGTGGTGGCGTCGTTCTCCAGATTTGGGGAACATTGGCACAACACAGTAGGTCTAGAGCTATCTATGCAGGCTGAGTTAGACATGATTCAAAACCAGAGGTAAGACCCTGTAGTCAGTAAAATGCTACATTAGGTCAGCCTGAAGGCCTTTTTATTTGAATCCTTATAGCCTGTTAAGATTTAAATTCCTCAGGCTTCCACTACATCGTCTGGAGTGTGTTATCTGTCTGGTGTCGTGCTCAGTCACGTCTGACTGTTTGCAACCCCATGGACTGGAGCCAGCCAGGCTCCTCTGTCCACGGGATTTTCCAGGCAAGAATACTGCAGTGGGTTGCCATTTCTTCCTCCAGGGCATCTTCCTGACCCAGAGATTGAATCCATGTCTACCCGTGTCTCCTGCATTGCAGGAGGATTTTTTATCTCTGAACCACTGGGGAAGTCCATCTTGTCTGGAAAACATATAAATAACCTTGTATAGATGTCGTCTTTAATTTGTTTTTTTTTTTTTCAAAATTATCGCATGAAAAGCACTATTCATATCTGTGAACATTCATTTTATATTAAATGTTGAAAAGTTGGTTTTTTGATACTGGGTATTTTTCTCTAATTAGATAAGAAATAATAAAAATTTCCATATATATTTTTTTCCTGAAGCCAATCTGCTTTATATTAGTCAAGCAGTTCTTTTACTGATTGGATGTCCACAAATAGACATTTCTTTGGAGCTGGTGACAAGAAGTATGATGGCCATGCAGATACTTTTTGTCCTTGGAACGCCCTTTTCTATTTTCATGTGAATCTCACTGTACAACGGTTGAAGCAATTAATTAGCCAATTTGTAGGTAATTCTTTCTGACAAGCTAGCCACCTTCCTTTAGCAGAAGTGTAAAATGAGCAATCTCAGAGACATGCATTAAATTCACTAATTAAATTAAATCCCAAACCAACGACTTCCAGGGCTTATGTTTCTTTTGTAAAGCAAACAGATGTTTTAGAATGAATAATTATATCATAGTCAATCATTTAGTTGTGAATAGTGCCCAATTTTAAGGGTACATTTATAAAACAACATTCAAGATCAAATATACTTGTGTGCTACAGCCAGAATGTTTCTACCATTAGATTTTTCAGATGACTGTTTCTCTATGAATGCTATTAGTGAGGAAATTTTTTTTGGAGTTACAAGATGTTTCCTGTATCTTGCTAAACTGCAGAAGAGAGAATACATAAATGAGCATATCGGGCATACTAATATCCTGGGCTGTATGGGTGCTGCTGTGGTAAGAATGTCACTTGCTCCTTCTGAAAGATGTTATCAGTTCGGTTCAGTCACTCGGTCACGTCCTACTCTTTGTGACCCCATGAACTGCAGCCCGCCAGGCTTCCCTTTCCATCACCAACTCCCGGAGCTTGCTCAAACTCATGTCCATTGAGTCGGTGATGCCATCCAACCATCTCATCTCCTGTCATCCCCTTCTCCTCCTGCCTTCAATCTTTCCCAGTATCAGGGTCTTTTCCAATGAGTCAGTTCTTTGTATCACGTGACCAAAGTACTGGATTTAGTTTCAGCATCAGTCCTTCCAATGAATATTCAGGACTGATTTCCTTTAGGATTGACCAGCTTGATCTCCTTGCTGTCCAAGGGACTCTCAAGAGTCTTCTCCAACACCACAGCTCAAAAGCATCAATCCTTTAGTGCTCAGCTTTCTTTATGGTCCAACTTTTGCAGCCGCACTGCAGGGGAAGCACAACTTCAGCTTGCTCAAAGTCAAGTAGATCCTATATGATGGGAACTGGAGGCCCCTGAAAGGCTCTCTGCCCCTGGGACTGAAGGCTTCCTATGGAATCGTCACCCATCCTATCTTGCTTGTCACAGCTTTATGTTCAATGAAAACAGTGGTGAATGGTTAAATCGCAAGTATGTGTTGAGTACATATATCCACAAGTTAAGAAGGAAGTTTGTGTAGGCAATAGGTATTTCAGAATGGGAGATTCCCCAAGGAGAAGAGACAAGGCACAAAGAGGAAATGTGAGGTGGTGGCCTGAGGAACATGAGCGCTTAAGAGGTGAGTGGAAGGGGAGCACGTGAAGGAGACTGCACTGAGCTGGGCAGAGCACACGAGCATGGAGAGGAGGGCTGCTCCTGCTTCAGGCTCCCAAGGGGGGAGAAAGGGGAGGATGAAGAAGCAGATGTGTACCGAGTCACCCCACAAGGCACACGTTCTTCCTTTCCTGGAGAACAGAGCCAGAGGCTCCAGCAGCTGGGACCGAGGTCTATCTCAGCTTTGAAGCATCAGAGGAAACCTTCTCAGCAGATATGGATGGATATGATGTCGTATGTGAGATTAGACAGGATTGACTCTGCCATACACACAAAAAGAATGAAATAATCCCATTTGCAGCAACTTGATGGACCTAGAGATTATCATACTAAATGAAGTAACCCAAAGACAAATATATGATATCACTTATACATAGAATCTAAAAAAATGATACAAATGAACACATTTACAAAACCGAAATGACTCAGAGACACAGAAAAGAATGATATGGTTACCACAGGGGAAAGGTGGGGCAGAGGGAGGGATAATTTATCGATTTGGGATGAACAGGCACACACTTCTCGATATAAAACTGATAAGCAACGAGGACCTACTCTATAGCACAGGCAACTATATTCAATATTGCATAATAACCGATAGTAGAAAGGAACCTGGAAAAGAATAGATATACATATAACTGAATCACTTTGCTGTACACCCGAGACATTGTAAATCAGCTACACTTCAATTAAAAAAATATATAGGAATAACTCAGACTGCAAAGCTAAGTTTAGAATAAGAAAAGAGCTCCTCCAAGCAAGAGCAGTGAGGACAACATGTACCAGAACTGGAGCTGAGGGGTCCTGGGCTCCGATAGGAACAGGCACCGCCCTGGACAACGCTGCCTCCGTGACTGCCCATCACTGCTATGGCTGAGCTCCAGCTCTGGTGCAGCCCTTTCTACCCTGGAAGGCCCTGGTAGGAAGCAGAGACTGCTGGGCAGGGAAAAAGAGAAGCTTAGATGCAAGTGAGTGGGAAAAAAAAAAGAAAAAGAAGAGAAACCAAACATATCAAACTGAAAACCAAAATATTTCATTTATTTCAAATTCCATGGGAAGTGGAATATTATATACCATTAGGGAAATCTGAAATAAAATTGTTAGGCAGAATATTTAGATTTTTTTTTGTAATCTAAGAGGAACATGTCGGTAACAAAGGATTGATTGCATATTATGTATAGAGCTGCTTTTAAAGAAAACTATCCTTTCCTGAACTCCGGGAGTTGGTGATGGACAGGGAGGCCTGGCGTGCTGCAACTCATGTCGCAAAGAATCGGACACGACTGAGCGACTGATCTGATCTGATCTGATCTGATCCTTTCCCCAAAAATTTAGTTATGAATTATATGGTCAATTTATATTCATATAGATTCACAAGAAGGAGCAGTTCAGATCAGATCAGATCAGTTGCTCAGTCATGTCCGACTCTTTGCGACCTCATGAATTGCAGCACGCTAGGCCTCCCTGTCCGTCACCAACTCCCGGAGTTCACTCAGACTCATGTCCATCGAGTCAGTGATGCCATCCAGCCATCTCATCCTCTGTCGTCCCCTTCTCCTCTTGCCCCCAATCCCTCCCGGCATCAGAGTCTTTTCCAATGAGTCAACTCTTCACATGAGGTGGCCAAAGTACTGGAGTTTCAGTTTTAGCATTATTCCTTCCAAAGAAATCCCAGGGCTGATCTCCTTCAGAATGGACTGGTTGGATCTCCTTGCAGTCCAAGGGACTCTCAAGAGTCTTCTCCAACACCACAGTTCAAAAGCGTCAATTCTTTGGCGCTCAGCCTTCTTCACAGTCCAACTCTCACATCCATACATGACCACAGGAAAAACCATAGCCTTGACTAGACGAACCTTTGTTGGCAAAGTAATGTCTCTGCTTTTGAATATGCTATCTAGGTTGGTCATAACTTTCCTTCCTAGGAGTGTCTTTTAATTTCATGGCTGCAGTCACCATCTGCAGTGATTTTGGAACCCAGAAAAATAAAGTCTGATACTGTTTCCACTGTTTCCCCATCTATTTCCCATGAAGTGATGGGACTGGATGCCATGATCTTTGTTTTCTGAATGTTGAGCTTTAAGCCAACTTTTTCACTCTCCACTTTCACTTTCATCAAGAGGCTTTTTAGTTCCTCTTCACTTTCTGCCATAAGGGTGGTGTCATCTGCATATCTGAGGGTATTGATATTTTTCCCAGCAATCTTATCTATGCATTCATTTTTTTCCTTTAACGGATATTTTGGATGGGATTCCCTGGTGGCTCAGAGGTTAAAGCGTCTGCCTCCAATGTGGGAGACCCGGGTTCGATCCCTGGGTCGGGAAGATCCCCTGGAGAAGGAAATGGTAAACCACTCCAGTATTCTTGCCTTGAGAATCCCATGGATGGAGAAGCCTCGTAGGCTACAGTCCATGGGGTGACAGAGAGTCAGACATGACTGAGCGGCTTCAACTTCACCTTCATCTTATACTTAGCACTGGGCATGACAGTGGTGAGCCAGGCCAGCCTGGTTCCAGTGTTCGCAGAGTTCCCCTCAGGTAGGGTAGAAAAACATGAATCACACAATCATACCAATAGTTGTAAAACTGAAACCACACTAGAGGTTATTTGATAGTAGGAAGCCTTGACTTAGGGGCTTCCCAGGTAGCTCAGCTGGTAAAGAATCCACCTGCATTGCAGAAGACCCCAGTTCGATTCCTGGGTCAGGAAGATCCCCTGGAGAAGGATGGGTTACCCACTCCAGTATTCATGGGCTTCTCTGTTGACTCAGTCAGTAAAGAATCCGCCTGCAATGCGGGAGACCTGGATTTAACCCCTGGGTTGGGAAGATCCCCTGGAGGAAGGCATGGCAACCCACTCCAGTATGCTTGCCTGGAGAATCCGCATGGACAGAAAGAGCCTGGTGGGCTACAGTCCATGAGGTCGCAAAGAACTGGACATGACTGAGTGACTAAGCAAAGCACACCACAGCCTTGACTTAGAGCAAAAGGGAAGTTGTAACTCATGAAGTGACAATTGCAAACAGAGCGGACAGGAGGAGCAAAGGCCCTGTGGCAGGAAATACATCCTGAAAGCTCACCTGAAAGCTCATCTGAAGAAGAACAATGAATTTTGTCTTTTTTTTTTTTTAATTCAAGTACAACTGATGATCCAAAATTGTATTAGTTTTAAGAGTTTCAGCTTTATTCTTAGAGCAATGGAAGCTCTGGAAGGGTTTTAAACAGAAGAAAGTCAGTCTCAGAATTATGTTTCCCCAAAATCACTCTGGTTTCTGAGTGGAGGAGAGGGGGAAAGTGTGGTTCTTAGGAGGTGAGTCCAGTGAGCTAGGTAGCTGCAGGAAGAGGCTACCGAAGTTATATAGACATGTGTTGGTGGCTTGGGTTGAGGTGGAGAATGGATTTGAGATATTTAGGAGATGTAACCAACAGGACCAGATGTTAGAATCAGTGTGTAAGCAAGGGAGAAGGGAGGTTAAGGGTGATTCCTAGATACCTCCTGCTTATACAATAATAAAGATGAGAGTGTCTTTTTGTTGAGATAAGGGAAGTAGAAGAGGACCATGGACTGGTGGATGGGAAGGTTATGATTTAATTCTGGAAATGCAGATGTACCTTTGAGACATCCACATGGTAATGACATGTTGGTAGGTGGATAAATGGGTCTGAAGCTCTGTTGAAATGTCTGGTCCAGAGATGGACATTCATAAGTCATCCATGAACTCTGATTGATGGGTACGTGTAGGAAGAGAACACAGTGGGGAAAAAAAGAGAGACAGGGCCTGACGCTGTGTGTTGAATATTGAATGGCCAAGTTTAGGAGAATGAGTGTGTGAAGGAGAGGTGGCAGCCAGAGAGGTAAGGAGAAAACAAGCTCCATGTTCCCCACACCCAGGAAGAAGCATGTTTCAAGCAATGAGACCGGGAGCAGCCGTATTAGATGCTACGGCGATGGAGTGAGATGAGGGCTATGAATGTCCACTGAATCTAGGGACACGAAGCTCATGCTGACCCTAGCAAGACTGGTTTTAATGGAGAACTGAGTGGCCACCAGAAGGAGGAGTTGGGAACACATGGGAAATAAAACGGGAGACAGTGAAGCTAGAAAGCTCAAGTGCTTTGGCTGTGATGGGACAGCTGGAAAAATGGCTGAGTGGGTATGAGAGGCTGAATACTTGGGAGGCCCTTGGGTATAACACAAAGATTCAGCTTGGTGAGAGATTCTCCTTGAGGGAGAAGTTGTTGGAGAGTTAAGTTTCTGAGGAGGTGGGTAGGGAAGGGAGAGTTATGAATGTCTGGTATCCAGACAGTGACAGAGTCCTCCCGTCACAGTTTCAGTGTTCTTTGTGTTGCTTTCATTTTCGCAGCAGGCAGATATTCTGCTGAGAGTGAGGGAAGGGTGAGTGTGTTTGTTTGCGTGTATCTGGGTAGCTGGTTACAAGGGTGGGGAGAAGCTTTGCAGTAGTTTTTGTGGAAAGTAGGAGAGTGAGCTGGCTTCCCAGGTGGCTCCATGGTAAAGAATCAGCCTACCAATGCAGGAGACACAGGCTTGATCCCTGGGTCGGGACCCTCTGAAGAAGGAAATGGCAACCCACTCCAGTATTCTTGCCTGGGAAATCCCATGGAAAGGGAAGCCTGGCGGGCTACAAAGAGTCAGACTCAGCAACTATACAAGAAGAGAGTGAGTTAATCAGAGAAACACAGTGAGTGGGTTCATCTGAGACAAAATTTTAGGCACTGACACTAAAACCAATTTGCTCTCATGTGACTTTCCCGGGAAGTTTCAGCTCCTGGGGACTGGATGTAGATCACTGGGTTCATCAAGGATGAGATTTTGCCAGAAAAGGGAAACAAAAAAGCTAAAAGGGTAAGGGAGTAGTGAGCATTAGTGAAAGTGCTATAAAATCGCTAAACCATATCTCTGCTGGAGGAGGAGGGAAATCAAGACAGGAGAAGGCCAACCCCTGTGAACCTAAGGCTGGTGCAAAGAACTGAAGTCTGGATGAGGCTGAAGAATGATGTCAGGGGAGCAACTGAGCAGAAGGGGAAGAAGTGATGCGCAGAGATTGTTTGCATCAAAAATTCTGAAGATGGAGGAGTTTCGAGTGATGCAACACCCAGGCAATGCATGTGCACTGGAGTTGATGACCTGGAGTAGAGTCCTGGAGATGAGAATTTGAGGAGTGAGTGGCCATTTGATCAAATGTATTTTCACACGTGCAGGGAAGCTACTGGGAATGGTGGTAGGGCTTATAGGCCAGACGCCAAGACTTTGAAAAAGGGGAGGGGGGGACCAAGAAGCTGATGGATGACACTGACAGAGAGGATGCAGAAATGAAAACCAAGAAGGTCATAAAAGTGAATTTTTTTTTTTTTTTTGCAAGAGGCAAAAATAGCATGGGATGGAAGCGGAAGCAAGGAGCCAGGAGGACTGCTACTGTACCCCAGAGGAAGAATGCCTTAAAAATCATAAGAAAAAGAAAAGAATAGCTGCAAATCTCTACCAGTGTTAAGCCAATTCAAACCAGGAAAAGAAGGGTGCCCACCCCATGTAGGCCTCTCACCACCACCCTCCCCAGTCCCAAGAACGGAGGGCTTTCAGATTAGAGAAAAGTGTGCCTGAACTACGGTTTGGACTCCATTTGAGACAGTTCTCTGAATAGTTAACCCCAAATATTCATATTACAGCTAAAACAGTGTGTTTACTCCCTAGTGAAACTAAAGAACAGCCGAATTTTATATATATATGAAGGACACCAATCAGTCAAGTTACCTCTTGACTTTCTCTTCTGGACCATCTCAGACCCTGTTTTGCATAGCTCTTACTTTCTAATCCTGGCTGAATTTAGGGATAGAATCTTCCCCAAGTTCTTAGAGTCCTTCTAACTACAGAACTCAGGAATGGACCCTGTGCTCCAGGAAAGTTTGAGAAAAACAAGCATAAAGCGAGGGGACCTCACCGCCCCTCCAGGCTCTTGTTTTCACATCCTAACACCACCACCCAGTTTTGAAAAAGCTGTTGTTATGACTGACTCCAGCTTATCTATTTTCATTGCTGGCTCCTGTTTAGACATCCTTGCCTGTAACCAGTCACTTTTCCTCTCCTTTTTGCAGAGTTCATTTCCCTGTCCTGAAGGGACACCCTGCATTTATCTTCAGCGAACTTAAAAAAGAATTCTGACCACTTCCCCAATTTAGTTAGGTTATTTTAAATTTTGCTCTTCATCAGCGGGCTGGTGTTGGCCTTCCTACTCCTGGGTGAGGAAGTGACTCATGCGTTCTGAGTTTCCTTCATGACAGCGCTGTATTCTAGAGTATCTGTTTGCAAACATTTTCAGCCTTCGTTGTTGTCTACATCTCCTGTGTCAGGCCTTGATCATCTTTATTCTGCCCTTTAGCAGCATTAAGAAAATTACTTCTCCAGTGTTTCAAAGCTTAGGTTAAATTTTTGTAGATACTAATGTCGAAGAGAGGTATTTCTAAGTTAATATATGCAACAAAAAATTAAACTTTTAGATTAAAAATCAACACCTTGATTAGCATGTTTTTGTTTTTGTTTTTTAAAGTTCTTGCAGGACTTCCCCGGTGGCTCAGATGATAAAGAATCTGCCTGCAATGCAGGAGACCCAGGTTTGATCCCAGGGTCAGGAAGATCCCTTGAAGGAGGAAATGGCAACCCACTCCAGTATTCTTGCCTGGAGAATCCCATGGACAGAGGAGCCTGGCAGACTACAGTCCATGGGGTCGCAAAGACTGGGACACGACTGAGCCACTTTCACTTCGCTTCATATAATGTGTACCTCAGGGTCCCTTCAGAAGCACGTGGGACTGTGAGATGTCTGGTCCTCATTTTTAAACCAATCATGGCATAGAGTGAAGGCATTACCAAGAATTGATGGAAAGAGTCAGAAAATGCTGGAAGGGATATGCCTCAGCATGTACAAATCCTCCTGCAGGAAGAATTAATCTCTTCCTTGTCTGAGTTATGATGGATGGCACTTTATTTCCTTTCCTTCTCTTTCATCCCTATGATCCCTTTGTGTTGCTACATACAGTTGCATCTGTCTTGTTTCACCCATGGAACTATAGGACTGCTGCGGAAAGTGATGGTGACTAATTTATCTTTATTTCACTCTCGGCATCTTATGTAATGAGCACAACAGCCAGTGCTCAATAAATATTTGTTGACTGAGTGAACAATTCAGGAGAGTTCAGATCCAAGTTGGATTTTCTTTTTGGCAAATAATTTGATTTTAAACACATTTTTTTCTTTCTTATTTGAAATTATAATTGATTTAAATGCTTAAAAGACTGAAAAATCAGCCTGAAAGCTAGGGATAAAGATGTCTTTTTGGAGAAAAAAGGAAATCCCTGTGGATTTTTTTAAAAAAAGCATTCATATCAATTTTCATAAGCACATGGAAGAGCAAGTTACACCCACCTCTTTCAAACTTGGACAAAATATCTGGACATATCCAGTAGTAACTCTGCTGCAGTTGCTGCTAAGTCGCTCCAGTCGTGTCGGACTCTATGCGACCCCATAGACGGCAGCCCACCAGGAGTGCCCTATTAGAGGAAATGGGAAATAACCATTTGCCTGGATCCTATGAGGCAGCTCCAAACAACCCGGTTATGAGCAGGAAAAGCATATGCAAGCAAGTATTTTTGGATAAACCACACATTTAAAAAGAACAAGGCAGTTTAGGAAAAATTAGATTGAATTAACATGCAAATCAAATGCTTTGATATGCTGGCACTACCCATGCAGGGTTATCTAGACCAGGCTAAGACAGCTACGTTTTCAATAATGATTATTATAGGTAATATGAATTCCTGATAATAAATAGCCTCTTATGTATCAGCAGGCTAATGCACTGGGCCCAAAAAGATGCCACATTATCACAAGACTATTCATTTTCTCTATGGAATTTATAAAAAGTCTTAGCTAACGTAAAATGAAAAAAATGTGATGAAAAAAATGGCAACATGGAAGAAGTAATTATCTGCTCAACTCCCTTTTCTAATATAGTTTGCTACATTAACTAAAGGTCAGCCTTTGTGATGATGTTTTGCATGTCCTGCAAAGGCAGGATAAAGGAAGAAGAAATAAAGATACTGTGAGCGACAGCTTCCTGCAGCACCTCATGGCAGGAGGTGTTGCCTCTTTTCACTTGCAAGCTCACCGGGACCCGGGCCTGAGCTTCTCCAATTAGATCTGGAGGAAAGCAATAGCCTGAGCCCATTGTTCGGGGTGGGGGGGGGGGGCGCGGGATCTGAAATGATTTCTGCCACTGCAGACACCGCAAGTCAAGAGAGAAATTTGGAAACGGGGATGCCCCTTGAGTTGCAAAACACTCCACCCCAGTGAAGAGCTGGACCAGCCTAAAGAACATCAACACTAACAAACAAAACCTAGACCCACCCCTGGGACTTCCTTGGCAGTCCAGTGGTTAAGACTCCAAGCTTTCATTGCAGGGGGTGCAGGTTCAATCCCTGGTTGGGGAACTAAGATCCCATATGTCACATAGGATGACCAAAGAAAGAAAAAACCTAGACCCTTCCCAAAATTAAATACAACTATTAGGTAATCAGCCCTGGGATTTCTTTGGAAGGAATGATGCTAAAGCTGAAACTCCAGTACTTTGGCCACCTCATGCGAAGAGTTGACTCATTGGAAAAGACTCTGATGCTGGGAGGGATTGGGGGCAAAAGAAGGGGACAACAGAGGATGAGATGGCTGGATGGCATCACTGACTCGATGGACGTGAGTCTCAGTGAACTCCGGGTGTTGGTGATGGACAGGGAGGCCTAGCGTGCTGCGATTCATGGGGTTGCAAAGAGTCAGACACGACTGAGCGACTGATCTGATCTGATCTGATTACCGTTTATTGAAATTTTACTTTGATGAGCACTATGCTAAGTGCTTTGTAATAATTTCATTTAACTCCTCACCACTACCCTAGGCAGTAGGAGGCCCATTTCATAGAGGAAGAAATGCAAGACTGCAGAAGATTAAGTCATTTGCTCCAAACTGCCCAATTCAAAAGTGGTCTTGGGAGCCTTCCAAACCAGATCTATTTGGCTTTCAAGTCCACCTGTCCGCTCTGCTCTGCTGCCACTCCATGGAGGATTAGGCTCACCCTGACCCTCTGGCTTTGGAGCTCTGATATGAACCCCAAACTGCAGGGCAGAAACCTGGGACCAGTTCTAACCAGCCCCCTCTATCAAGTGGAAGAGTTGTCCTGCAAGATGATCTGCAGAGAAATGGGTTCTAGGAGAAAAAGAGAAAGAGAGAAAAGGGAAATGCTGCAAAGAAAAGCTCCTCTTGGAGATTCACATTTTATGGCAGCGTCTTAAAGACTCTGGGAAGTCTTGTGGTAAAGAAACGCCATCTAACTCACTGTTTCTTTAACTGATTTGAATACAGAACCCTTCTTGTTTACAAAAAATGTATTAATAACTGTGGGAATTTATATTCTGCAAACGTGTCTTAAAAAATGATGACTCAGAACATTTCCTAAGTTCTTCTCTCAAGAGCCTCACTTTGGACTCCTTCTGCCCAACCATTCTTTTTTTTTTTTTTGACCCGGGCGCGGAGGCAGAGGCGAAGAACGTGCGTGGAAGAGCCCAGTGGGCAACGGCATGCTCCACGGGACTCAGCCTCTAGCTCCCAAAGTGTGTTTTCCTGCCCAACCATTCTTATTCTTGTATCTTCTTTGCTGCTTCTGCGTCACTTTAGTCGTGTCCGACTCTGTGCGACCTCATAGATGGCAGCCCACCAGGCTTCCCATCCCTGGGATTCTCCAGGCAAGAACACTGGAGTGGGTTGCCGTTTCCTTCTCCAGTGCATGAAAGTGAAAAGTGAAAGTGAAGTCGCTCAGTCGTGTCCGACTCTAGCGACCCCATGGTCTGCAGCCTACCAGGCTCCTCCGTCCATGGGATTTTCTAGGCAAGAATACTGGAGTGGGTGTATCTTCTTTAGGTGCATTTTATTTCTATTATTATTACATCAGCTTCATCTCAGGCCACCAGGTATCAGATCCCAGAGGTTGAGGACCCCTGCTCTTTTAAAAAGATATTTACTTATTTTGGGCTGCACTGGGTCCTCATTGCTATGCTCAGGCTTTCTAAGTTGCAGCCAGTGAGGGCTACTCTCTAGCTACAGTGTGAGGGCTTCTCACTGAGGGGATTTCTCTTCTTGCAGAGGACAAACTCTAGGGCATACACACAGGCTTTTTAGTAATTGCGGCACATGAGCTCAGTATTGTGGAACACTGGCTCAGTTGCCAAGCAGCATGTGGGATCTTTTCAGACCAGGGATCTAACCAGTGGGCCCTGCATTGCAAGGTAGATTCTTAACCACTGGACCACCAGGGAAACACAGGACCACTGCTCTTGAGGTGTCAATTTCCAGCCCCAAACCCATTCAGATCCTATACCCTTCCCCCTCCGTATGACCTCATATTGCTAAGTTACCAATCACAACAAGAACAAAATCCATCTCAAATAAGAAAATAAGGGAAAGATGATAGGAACCATGGAAAACAGAATGAAAAAGAAGGGAACAGGTGACTCAATTTACTTGTTTGAAAACTCATCCACCACTTCCTTAGTGACTTATGAGAATGTACAGAATGTATTTACAAACTTTCTTACCCTTGAACCATTTCTCAAAGACTTAACAAACTATGTTTTTGTGTTCAGTTCAGTTCAGTCACTCAGTCCTGTCCGACTCTTTGCAACCCCATGAATCGCAGCACGCCAGGGCTCCCTGTCCATCACCAACTCCCGGAATTTACTTAAACTCATGTCCATTAAGGGGGACAATGAGGGTGGGATGAATTGAGAAAGCAGCATTGTCATATATATATTACCATCTGTAAAACAGTGGGAAGTTGCTAAATAACACAGGGAACCTAGCCTGGTGCTCTGTGATGACCTCAGTGGGTGAGACTAGATGAAGGTAGGGAGGCTCAGCAGGAAAGGGATAGATCAGATCAGATCAGTCGCTCAGTTGTGTCCTACTCTTTGCAACCCCATGAATCGCAGCATGCCAGGCCTCCCTGTCCATCACCAACTCCCGGAGTTCACTCAAACTCACATCCATCGAGTCAGTGATGCCATCCAGCCATCTCATCCTCTGTTGTCCCCTTCTCCTCTTGCCCCCAATCCCTCCCAGCATCAGAGTCTTTTCCAATGAGTCAACTCTTTGCATGAGGTGGCCAAAGTACTGGAGTTTCAGCTTTAGCATCATTCCTTCCAAAGAACACCCAGGACTGATCTTCTTTAGAATGGACTGGTTGGATCTCCTTGCAGTCCAAGGGACTCTCAAGAGTCTTCTCCAACACCACAGTTCAAAAGCATCAATTCTTCGACACTCAGCTTTCTTCACAGTCCAACTCTCACATGAGTACTGGAAAAACCATAGCCTTGACTAGACGGACGTTTGTTGGCAAAGTAATGTCTCTGCTTTTGAATATGCTATCTAGGTTGGTCATAACTTTCCTTCCTAGGAGTAAGCGTCTTTTAATTTCATGGCTGCAGTCATCATCTGAAGTGATTTTGGAGCCCCCCAAAATAAAGTCTGACACTGTTTCCACTGTTTCCCTATCTATTTCCCATGAAGTGATGGGACCAGTGGCCATGATCTTCGTTTTCTGAATGTTGAGCTTTAAGCCAACTTTTTCACTCTCCTCTTTCACTTTCATCAAGAGGCTTTTTAGTTCCTCTTTACTTTCTGCCAGAAGGGTGGTGTCATCTGCATATCTGAGGTTATTGATATTTTTCCCAGCAATCTTGATTCCAGCTTGTGCTTCTTCCAGCCCAGCGTTTCTCATGATGTACTCTGCATATAAACTGCAAATTCAAAGTGAGGAAAACTCTCAGCCTTCTGCAACAAGGATGTCACTTAATGAAGCAAGTTTTATTGTTCAGTTCAGTGGAACACCAACCTTCAGTGGAGACCTCATTTATTCACTCAACAAACGTTGATAGAACATCTAAATGCCAGGCTCTTTTAAATGTACTTAAACAAATAGGTTAAAATACTGTGCTGCAAGGTGATACATGCTATGGAAAAATAGAAATATTGAATAAGGGGAATTAGATGGGTAGGCAGTGGGGTATAGATCACACTGTTAATAGACTCGTGAGATCAGACAAGGTGAAATGTGAGCATACACTTGAAGGAGTTGAAGACGTGAATTTTTACAGCCACACTTGTTTCTCATCTCCTCTTCCATTCTCTTTTCTTTCTCCTGCTTTTTTTTCTTTTTGCCTATGATTTTTAGATTTTTATCAGCCTTTATTAATAGTTTAACTGTTTTTATTTTTTTAATTAAAAAAATTTTTATGTGGACTATTTTAAAGCCTTTACTGAATTTGTTACAACATTGTTTCTGTTTTTTGGTTTGGAAATTTGGCCCTGAGGCATGTGGGATCCCTGAACAGGGATCAAACAGGCACCCCCTTCATTGGAAGGCTAAATCTTAATGACTGGACCACTAGCGAAGTCCCATTTTATTGTTTTTAAATAAAAAATACTCAAATTATTTAGAAAAGTATAACTATGAAAGCCAAAATGACCTGAAATTTTACCATGCATTACAATTTTGGTGAAAATTCCACTGCATATTTCTGTGCATATGAACACAGAAATTTGCAATTTTTCAAAACTGGCATCATGTTGTGTGTACGTCTCCGGAACCTTCTTTTCCACTAAATAGTATTTTTTTCCTGTCATTTTCATGGCCTTAAAAAGCTATATTCTCATAAGTTTCCATCACATTTTAAAAAATCAAAATATTATTAACATATATATGTTACAAAATCTCACTCCTATTTTTGTGCCTATCCACCCTTTTTTCCTCCATAGTAGATGCAAGGGAGCTTCTTCTGTATTCTTCCTGTATGACTTACTGTGCATACAACAGATACAGATTTATGTACTTGCCACCCAGTACAAGGTGTTACACTGTTTTACATTTCACTTTTTCATTTACTACTAGGGTGAGGTTTCCCATATTAGCACAAAGGGGTCCTTTTCAACTGTAGACATTTGTTCTGTGGATGTACCATAGTTTATTTACTGGCTCCTAAGTAACTATTGATGGTTATTTGGGTCTAGCAGTCTTAAACACAGATGGCATGAACTTGAAATAGAATAGGCCTGAAACAGAATTTAAGACATACTACTAATTTTTTTTCTTGAAATCATAATTGAAGTCAGTGGGAAAAAACGCTCCACAAAACTTCTGATAAAGTTATCTATTGCTGCTTTAAATATTGCTGTCTCTGGGCAAATGTTTATGAATGAGATTTGCTCTTTTCATGTTTATTTCCCTTCGTAATAAAACAAAGCAAAAATTTGTAATAAAACATTTAAAATAATATTTCATGGTTTCTTCTGGTTTTGAATATTTTCTAACTATCTCTCTGGTCAACATATAACTTTTTTCTATTTCAGTACTAATGTTAAAATTAGTTAAAAACTCTATGTCAAACATTTTATTGCACATTTTTAATCAACTTGATTGCCCCAAAGGATAAAAATTAAGCTTTGTAAGCATTAGTATAAGGTTGTTCTTCAGCCTGGTGGACTACAGACCATTAGGTTGCAAAGAGTTGGACACGACTGAAGGAACTTAGCACACAGGCACAGGATTCTTCAGAACAGTTTATGTTTTGGGAAACATATAATAAAAACTAACAGAAAAAAATGAATACCGTGTAACAGATGCATTTAAAACCTTTCTCGCATGATCCTTACAAATCTGTGAGTTAGAAATTATTATTCCCTTTTACAGATCAGAAGGATAAAATACTATGCCTAAAGTTAGACATAAACTCAATTTAAAAGCCAGGATTCAATCCTCTGCAATCTGTGTGCTTGTCTAGTGCTGCACCCAGACTCTTGGGCAAATTGATTGTACATGGCCTTCTGATCATTTATTTTTTGACCATTCATCACAGATAAATCACCTTCTTTTAAATTAAAAAAAGAAAAATCATTTTGCCATCTTTTAAATTAAGAAAAGAAAAATCAGTTAGGGTTTTGTCAGCTAGCCAGGGGCCTAGGTCAGCTATCTCTCTCTCTTTTTTTTTTCGCCCTCAGGAATAAAGCAGCTCTGAAAATAAGTGATACATATTAGACAGCTCTAAGAGGTCTTGGTTTCTAAAATGTAATAGTGGAGTAACACACTTTCGTAGACAAACTATTGCCTCTTACCCAGATAAAGGTAGAGAGAAACAGAGAAAATCACTTGGAGCACAATATCAGTTCCTTCCACAGAGAATCTAGATCTGGAGTGATAAGTGTGCCACCGAATAAAAGAAAGTAAAAGAAAAATGAGGTAATTAGAATCATATCTCCAGCCTTGTAGAACACAACCATATTACAACAGTTCCCTCTTGACAGAAATACACGATCGTCTACTACTGGGGGTTGTCACTTGACACAGTCCGTTTTATAGAATTACGTTGGAAAAGAAGCTTAAAAGGGTGGGGGAGGTCCCGTGATTCACATATTGGAAAAATTTTAACTATAAAGTAGGCCATCCTCTTGTCTAGGTTGTTGACGTATTTTGTGAAATGTTTGTGCACTAGGGTTTTCCTTCCCTATCGTTGGTCCATCTGCCTCTTTCTCTCAGAATTGGAGAAGTAATTGGATCTGAGGTTCTCCAAGGGCTTCCCCAGTGGTGCTAGTGATAAAGAGCCCGCCTGCCAAAGCAGGAGATGTAAGAGACGTGGCGGGTTCGATCCCTGGGTCAGAACAATCTCCTGGAGGAGGGCATGGCAACCCACTCTAGTATTCTTGCCTGCAGAATCCCATGGGCAGAGGAGCCTGGCAGGCTACAGTCCATGGGGTTTCAAAGAGTCAGACACGACTGAAGTGGCTTAGTACGCACCCACACCAGGGTGTGTCCAGCAGGTCAGCTTCACTGTGGGGTAACTCTGGGCAGGGAAGCTGTGAATGCTCTCTGTGCCTGAAAAGTTAGGGCATTTATTTGCAAGAAATAAAGTCAAAAGAATGTTAATGGAAAAACAGAAATTTTTTCATGGGTAGGGCAGGCTCAGGAAGAAATGGATTCCCTTAAGTGGTGAGTCTTGTTTGATTTTAGATATTCTAGGAACCCATGGAGGGAAGTTACCTTCCCATATGCTGATCCCAGTAAATCCCAACTCTGTAGATGTACAAACCTCTTCCGGTTGAGAACTGCTTCAACCTGCATGGATTCCCGTATGTATTAACTTCAGAGCAGGTCCAGGGAGGTGAGAGCTAGGACACCTGGTGGAGGAACATCCCCATTCACCTCAGTCAATGATGGGCGGAGACAGCAAACTCCTTATAGTCTAGGGACAGTGAACCACATCTGGGGACAGTGAGAGAAGGGACAGAGCTGGAGAAGTAAAAAAGTCTTTCCCCCAAAGACTGAGTTCAGAGACTGAAAGCAAAGCACGACCTAGGGTCCCAGGTATGATTTGAAAGTGAAAGTGTTAGTCGCTCAGTCCTGTCCAAAGACTCTTCTCCAAGCGAGAATGCTGGAGTGGGTTGCCATTTCCTCCTCCAGGGGATCTTTCTAATCCAGGGATCGAATCTGTGTCTTCTGCATTGCAGGCAGATTCTTTACCATCTGAGCCACCAGGGACTCTAAGTTCCAACAATACAACTTAATTGGAACTGACATACTTGGGAAGAAGCAGGAATGAAGCATCTATTTGTCAGGATGGGCATGGAGATCATGTGGCTTAGAAGCTGGAAGCTGTGGGGCAAGCTCCTCAGCTGAACAGAGATGGCATGTTTGGGAACTAGCAGCCTCTTTCAGACCAGGGTGCAGAGAGAGGACCAGCAGAGACAGAGTTCCAGAGGAACTTGGATATGTAGGAGACAGAGACAGAGAAATGTGTAAATCTGCATATTTTATAAGCTGAGCAATTCCCAGGCATCATGCATGGCTGGGAGATATTCAGGTTCTGATTTTGCAGAATGCCAAGACCATGCTGAACACTTGGAGCAATGGTTAGAGATTCCAGAAGTGTTACATATTAGTAGTAGAATTAAATTAGTCTCTGATTAAAGACTACTCTAGACATACCTGAAAAAAGCTAATAAACAAGCTTTAAAGGGTGAAACTGACTTGCAAATAACTGCCTGTAATCAAAACAAAGCTCAACACCCTTCACAAAAAGAAAAAAAAATTCAGATACTCAGCAACATAATACTCACAATATCCAGCACCCAATAAGCAAACCAGTCAATAAAGGGGCAAAAAGTAGAAAAAGGCCCAGGAATGAGAGCAATGATGGAATCAGCAGAAAAAGCCTTTAACACCCACTATTATAAATATGTTCAAGTATCTAACAGAAAGCAGAAACATAGTGAGGAGAAAAAAGTATATTTAAAAAGAATGAAATGGAATCTCTCAGAGGTGAAAAATACAATATATAAAATAAAACATTTATTGGATTATATTAGCGGTAGATTAGACATTCAGGGGGAAAGAAAGATCAATGGACTTAAAAGCACTGGAAAAAACAAATCACCCAAACCGAAACAAGAAGAGGAAAAAAAGAAAAAAAAATGAACAGAGTAGGGAACTATTTAATATATTCGATGTCTTGTAACAAACTATAATGGGACATGAAAAATGGGAATGAACAAAGTGTTGACACCCCGTAGGACAGTGAATATCAGGTGGTCCAGATTCCTGTAACTGGAGTGTGGAAAAAGAGGGAAAAGGGAGACAGAAGTCATCTGAAGAAAAAGATGTCTGAAAAATCATAGCTCCCAAATTTTCAAATCAAGTGAAAAAAAAAATCATAACCAAACTGTTGAGAAACCATGATAAACTTATAATTTTAAAAGCAGTATGAGGGGGACTTCCCTGGGGGTCCAATGGTTAAGACTCCATGCTCCCAATGCAGGGGCCTGGGTTCAATCCCTTGCCAGGCAACTAGATCCCACGTGCCGAAACTAAAGATCCCACGTACCGCAATGGAGACCCGATGCAGACAAATAAATATTTAAAAGAAATAATAATTTAAAAAATCAGTATGAGGATAAGAGGTGGGAAAACATTACATATAGGAAGAAAATATATATCACTGAATCATCAGAAAAAATGCAAACTGGAAGACAAACAACATTTCTAAAGTGATCAAAGAGGGAAAATGTGAACCTGGAGTTCTAAATCTAGGAAAAATGTCTTCCAAAAAGACAGACAAAAATAAAGAAATGTTCAGCAAACAGAGAAATGGAAAATTAATGGGGTAGCAAAACCACACTACAAAAAATATTAAAATTGCTCTCCAGGCCATTGAAAGATGATCCTTAATAAAACTAATAAAGACTCAGATCTACATGAAGGAATGAAGAATACCGAAAAGAGTAAATACGTGAGCAAATATGAATGAGTTTTCCGCTTATTCAAAAAATAATTGACTTTGCAAGACAAAATCAGTGAGGACATATCTGTGGTTTTTACCACGTGGAGAAATCAAGTGTATGATGATAAGAGCACGAAGGATAGGAAGGGATTAAGTGGACTCACACTCTGTGTGAAATGGTGTAATACTGTTTGAAGGTGGCCAGTGACAAGTTAAAGATAGAAAGTATAACCTTTTGAGCAGTAGTAACATTAGGGATCCGGGTAGAGGTCTATGGGAACTCTGAGTACTTCTGCAGCTTTTCTTTAAGTCTAAAAATTATTTCAAAATAAAATGTTTAAAAGAAGATATATATACATGGTACATTTGATACAATATACGTATCTCAAAAAAATAGATTTACCAAATGAAGATGCTATCAAGCATCCCGTTTTGTCTCCTCTGTGTGTGTCATAGAGTTAACTTCATTTTCAGGGCATTTCCTGTAAAGGTCTCAAGACTTCCGCCAGCTACAACTGGGACTGCTGGTTTGATCATGTGTCTCCGGGGAGAGGGCAAGCCCCTTATAGGAAGTTCACACAGTTCTTGTCCAGACAGCTCCTAAACATCTCTTCTTTATCTCACTGCACCAGCTGGATCACATGTCTATTCCTGAACCAAGCCCTGTGGCTTGGAAAATGGGATATCTTGAGAATTTCCTGTCAGTTCAGTGGTTAAGACTCCGCTTCCAGTGCAGGGGGCGTGGGTTCAATCCCTGATCAGGAAACTAAGATCCCACATGCTGCTCAGTGTGGCCAAAATAATAAAAGTTTAAATAATTCTCATAAGAAATAGGATATCTTGAATTACTAAAGCCAATCAGGGCTCACCCTGGAGCTGAGGGTGAGGTTAGTCACACCTAAACCTTGCTACTGGGAAAGTTGGGGTCTTGCTAGAACAATGATAAGAAGAAATGTATGTTGGGGAGGCAGCCTGGAAGATATGGCTTCTGAGTTGCTATTATCAAAATACATTTAAATTTCCTAACCTAAGAGGTTCCAAAGTCCAATTATCAACACTACTTCACTACAGGTATTTTATCATTCTACTTGTTTTTTCCAGTCAGAAAAATTTCCAAAGAATTTGGATTGGCTTACAGTTGATAATACCATTTAGATAAATCATCAGATAAACTCATCTCAATGATTTTCAGGACTTCCAGGAGATGCACCATTCCATTCTCCTTCCTCCTCCCTCCCCTACTGGACAGACTCTTTTCCCTCCCTTTTCCCTCCTTTTCTTATTTTCCCCACTCTTCTTGTTCTGAACACCTTGTTTACAGTGACACAGGAAGAGCAATCCTTGCGTCAAGTGCAATGTCAAACGAAATTTGTTTGATGGTCCAGCTGCTTTCAAAGAGTAAGTTCGTCTTACCAATGCTGAGTCTTTGGTTTTTCCAGTGGCTATGAAATGACAGAGGATGAGATGGTTGGATGGCATCAGTGACTCAATGGATATGAGTTTGAGCAAGCTCCGGCAGATGATGAAGGACAGGGAAGCCTGGCATGCTGCAGTCCATGGGGTCACAAAGAGTCGGACACAACTGAGTGACCGAACAACAACAACATGAAATGTAAAACTGGTTAGTGTCAGGGGCTTCCCCCTGATGGTGCAGTGGTTAAGGCTTAGTCTTCCAATGCAGGGAGTGCAGGTTCAATCCCTAGTCGGGGAGCTGGGAATCCCACATGACTTGTGGCCAAAAAGCCAAAACACAGAACAGAAACAGTGTTGTAACAAATTCAATAAAGACTTTAAAAATGTTCCACCTCAAAAAAAAACCAAAAACACATAAAAAAAATGGTTATTGTTACACATAAAAAGAACAAAAGTTCTAACTGGGAGCTCTTTAGTGGGACTGAACAGGTGAAGGGGGAGGATTAGAACCTCTGCAAAGAGAAGAATGCATTTACTGCAAATCTTCCTCGCTCTTGCTTACTGTATCCAATTTTCTCATACCCTTCATTGATAGATGTTCCCCAGTGACTCTCATGGGAAAAAACTGTCATTTTTCTAAGCCTGCTTAAGTGCTTCTAGCCTTGACTGAGTCTAACACTTTGGGGACAAATTTCTATTTGCCCAGGAATAATCAGTAACAAGTCCCAGAGTTTGCCAATAACAGGAACACACATCAAATAATGTATTGTCTGCAATTATGTTTCAGTTAGCATGCTATTATATAATTAGCAATTTTTAGATTACTATAATAATCAAAACAGCATATATTTTGATAATGTCCTGATTACATGGCCCACAGAATATCTTAATTCTTCAGGAGATGCTTGTCTCTGAGCATTTTTAAAATTCATACAGTGGAAAGTCAGTGCATCCAGCTTCTCAGCTGCAAACCACTTAACAAATCCAGAGTGAATTTAAAAATGCCAACCCTGCTATCTGAAGAGCCTGCCATTGTGCCAGACTCTGCTGATGGAAGAATGCTTTTCACAGCTTGAATATCAATCCTGAAAAAATACCCAACAGAAAGCAGAAATAGCAGACAAAGGGGAAGACTATAAACCCAAGAAAGGATGTATTTATTTCCTTTAGCCATAGTGGTTTGGACAATGATTCTCTGAACACTGACTCTGCACGTTTGCCCATATTAGATGTGTTTCTTTTACTATTTCTAACATGAAAACATTTTACACTATTCACTGTTATTAATTCATAATTCAGTTGAGTGTTAGTTTTTTAAAAGGCCAAGTAAAATGTGTATAGATGTAACCCAAATTTACAAATCAAAGTAAATAATTATTCTTTTTACCCCTAGAACATAAAATATTCTGTGATATTTCAATGGGAATTGGAAAAATTAAGCATGAGTGGGCAAAGTGAAGATCTATGTTAACCAGCCCAGCAGGAAAGTTAAGAGAATCTATCTAAGAGAATATAGTGAGAGTTACATACATAACTTCCTAGTAGCCATATAACAAGGCAAAAAGAAACAGGTCAGATTAGTTTTAATAATATATTTTATTTAGCCAAATAAATGTAACATATAATCAATAGAAAATTTTAATAACATATTTTGCTGTTTTCATATTATGTCTTTGAAATGCAGTGTGTCTATCACACTTAACAGCACACCTCAACTTGGACCAGCCCCATATGGCTGGTGGACACTACACTGGACAACACTGCTCTGGCAGACTCGCCGAGGATTGGATATCTGCTTCTCAGACTTTTGGAAGCAGATTAGATGAATGGATTTTTATTTTATTTATTTATTTTTTAATTTTTTTTTTTTACTTTACAATATTGTATTGGTTTGCCATACATCAACATGCATCCACCACGGGTGTACACGTGTTTCCCTTCCTGAACCCCCCTCCCACCTCCCTCCCCATAGTATCCCTCTGGGTCATCCCAGTGCACCAGCCCTGAGAATCCTGTATCCTGCATTGAACCTGGACTGGTGATTCGTTTCTTATATGATATTATACATGTTTTAATGCCATTCTCCCAAATCATCCCCCCACTCCCTCTCCCACAGAGTCCAAAAGACTGTTCTATACATCTGTCTCTTTTGCTGTCTCACATACAGGGTTGTCGTTACCATCTTTCTAAATTCCATATATATGCGTTAGTATACTGTATTGGTGTTTTTCTTTCTGGCTTACTTCACTCTGTATAATAGGCTCCAGTTACCACCTCATTAAAACTGATTCAAATGTATTCTTTTTAATGGCTGAGTAATACTCCATTGTGTATATGTACCACAGCTTTCTTACCCATTCATCTGCTGATGGACATCTAGGTTGCTTCCATGTCCTGGCTATTATAAACAGTGCTGCAATGAACATTGGGGTACACGTGTCTCTTTCAATTCTGGTTTCCTCAGTGTGTGTGCCCAGCAGTGGGATTGCTGGGTCTTATGGCAGTTCTATTTCCAGTTTTTTAAGAAATCTCCACACTGTTTTCCATAGTGGCTGTACTAGTTTGCATTCCCACCAACAGTGTAAGAGGGTTCCCTTTTCTCCACACCATCTCCAGCGTTTATTGCTTGTAGACTTTTGGATCACAGCCATACTGACTGGCGTGAAATGGTACCTCATAGTGGTTTTGATTTGCATTTCTCTGATAATGAGTGATGTTGAGCATCTTTTCATGTGTTTGTTAGCCATCTGTATGTCTTCTTTGGAGAAATGTCTATTTAGTTCTTTGGCCCATTTTTTGATTGGGTCATTTATTTTTCTGGAGTTGAGCTGCAGGAGTTGCTTGTATATTTTTGAGATTAGTTGTTTGTCAGTTGCTTCATTTGCTATTATTTTCTCCCATTCTGAAGACGGTCTTTTCACCTTGCTTATAGTTTCTTTTGTTGTGCAGAAGCTTTTAATTTTAATTAGATTCCATTTGTTTATTTTTGCTTTTATTTCCAATATTGGGTGGGAGGTGGGTCATAGCAGATCCTGCTGTGATTTATGTCGAAGAGTGTTTTGCTTATGTTCTCCTCTAAGATTTTTATAGTTTCTGGTCTTATGTTTAGATCTTTAATCTATTTTGAGTTTATTTTTGTGTATGGTGTTAGAAAGTGTTCTAGTTTCTTTCTTTTACAAGTGGTTGACCAGTTTTCCCAGCACCACTTGTTAAAGAGATTGTCTTTTCTCCACTGTATATTCTTGCCTCCTTTGTCAAAGATAAGGTGTCCATAGGTGCGTGGGTTTATCTCTAGGCTTTCTATTTTGTTCCATTGATCTATATTTCTGTCTTTGTGCCAGTACCATACTGTCTTGATGACTGTGGCTTTGTAGTAGAGCCTGATGCCAAAACCTGACAAAGATGCCACAAAAAAAGAAAACTACAGGCCAATATCACTGATGAACACAGATGCAAAAATCCTTAATAAAACTCTAGCAATCAGAATCCAACAACACATTAAAAAGATCATACACCATGACCAAGTGGGCTTTATCCCAGGGATGCAAGCAAGGATTCTTCAATATCTGCAAATCAATCAATGTAATACACCACATTAACAAATTGAAAAATAAAAGCCATATGATTATCTCAATAGATACAGAGAAAGCCTTTGATAAAATTCAACATCCATTTATGATAAAAACTCTCCAGAAAGCAGGAATAGAAGGAACATATCTCAACACAATAAAAGCTATACATGACAAACCCACAGCAAACATTATCCTCAATGGTGAAAAATTGAAAGCATTTCCCCTAAAGTCAGGAACAACACAAGGGTGCCCACTCTCACCACTACTATTCAACATAGTTCTAGAAGTTTTGGCCACAGCAATCAGAGCAGAAAATGAATGGATTTTTAAAAACTAAACTTCTCATTGACATAAAATGTACAGAAAAATGCACAAATTCCAAGTGCATTTTCATGAAGAACACGGCTGTTTAACTAGAGTCCAGATCATGAGATGGAATATTTAGAAAACCACAGAAAGTCCCTCATGATCCCCTTAGAGCTTCTTTTAACAGCAAGACAAATAATGAAGACCTTGCTTTCCTTCCCTCTCTCCCTGAACTGGATCTACATATATAACCAAGAAGAGATATTGCTGATGTGCTGAAAACCAATCCTTGGGTGCTGAGGGTATTGTCATTTGTGGCCATGAATCGGATTATGGACTCTCTCAAATATGAAGAAATCCTCACGGGATCACGCCAGGAAAGCAAGCTTGAGAAAGCAGAATATCCCTGACTACATAAAAAAAATTGGCTGTATCTATATTTGTCCAGGCTCTCCTTTAGTTTCAAATATAAGATGATTCAGACTCAGATAGCTTTTTTTTTTTTTTTCAGATAGCTTTTTAATATACTTTTTTTTCTTCACATGGCCATTACATATGAGAGTAGGGTAATGATGAGAAAATTATTCTCAGTTATATCAACTTTCGTAGAGTTTGTGAATACTGTAAACATTTTTGATCAGACAAAATTTTCTCTTGGCATAAGAAGAACTGGGTATACAACATATGCTCTGGAAATACTTGGCATAATGAGGAGCATGAGAGGCCAGAGCAGGCATTCAAGCATTTAATGTATTTTTTTCTGGGGAAAAAAAATTCGGAAGGCTACCTCTGAGATTTACAGATGTAAAGTCTTTCTAGAGTCAGATTAAGGGTGGGGTGGGGCACAGAAAGGGTCAAGGAGAGGATAAGCATGGATGCAGGGAAGCAAACATAAGCAAGCAAGAGGTTAAATCACACATCTCAGGCTTCCCTGGTGGCTCGGTGGTAAAGAATCTGCCTGCCAGTGCAAGAGATATAGGTTCAATCCCTGGTCCAGGAAGATCCCACATGCTTCAAAGAAGCTAAGCCCATGTACCACAGCTACTGAGCCTGTGTGCTCTGGAGCTTGGGAACACGAACCACAGCTATTGAAGCCCACGTGCCCTAGAGCTGGTGCTTTGCAACAAGAGAAGCTTCTCTGGTGGCTCAGATGGTAAATAGTCTGCCCACTGCATAGGAGACCCAGGTTCCATCCCTGGGTCTGAAAGATCCCCTTGGAGAAGGAAATGGCAACCCACTCCAGTATTTCTTGCCTGGAGGTTCCCATAAATGGAGGAGCCTGAAGGCTTACAGTCCATGAGGGTGGACACGACTGACTCTCACTTTCACTTTCACGGTGAGAAGCTGGCGCAGTGTAAGGAAGAGTAGTCCCTGCTCCCTGCAACTAGAGAAAAGCCCTCGCAGTAATGAAGACCCAGCATGGCCAAAAATAAATAAAAGTATATTAAAAACAACAACAACAACAGTCACACATCTCTGTCCTCTGCTTTAAGACCTTCTGCCTGGGACAAGAGAGCTGCCACCTTAAAGGCTCTTCCCAAGCAGAGAGCAGTCTCATCAACAGCACAGATCAAAACGACTCTCCCAGGAAATAGAACGCCTTGCTCCCGCTGTGAGCCTAATGTCTCTCTCTTTCTTCTTGGCACATCCTTCCCGGCAGGGTGCCTTTCTTTGGGGGGAAAAAAGTGTCTAGGCTATTTTCAAGCACCTGACAAATGAAGAGCATAATGAGAGCCGGTCGACCACAGAGCTATTTAAGCGGTTAAAGATAGAAAATGGTATTGGCGAAAACCCAGTCTTTCCATAGCTTAGCGACTGTTTTGTCATAACCTATTCTGAAGAGAGCGAAATCATTTTATAATATTGGTGTTGAGGGAAGGAGGCTGAGGATTCCACGTTGTATCATTTGTTCTATCTCACAGAAAATGATTTAACCCCTGATGTATCTGAACGTGATGGAAATCCGTATCATCGACAGGGTTTTGGGGCTTCGCCAGGAAATGGGTTGGCAACACTAGATCAGCCAGGGAATGAAACCTTTCTAATTCCCCACAAGACTTTTGGAAAAGTTGCTGTTTGATTGAGTATCTCTAATATACTCTTTGCCCACTTGAATGAGGGCATTCAAACATTCAGTAAGAAAATAAGTTAATATAATCTTAATAATTATGTGCAAAATAGATCCCTTCACTTCCCAGAAAAGAAAACCACAAGACAAAATAATGGGAGTTCTAAATTCACTTTTTTTTTTATTCAGCTTTGTTGAGGCTTAATTGACATATAAAATTTTAAGATATTTAAAGTGTCCATCAGGGAGATTTGATGGGCTTCCCTGGTAGTTCAGCTGGTAAAGAATCTGCCTGCAATGCAGGAGACCCAGGTTCGATTACTGGGTCTGGAAAATCTGTTGGAGAAGGGATAGGCTACCCACTCCAGTATTCTTGAGCTTTCCTGGTGGCTCAGCTGGTAAAGAATCCACCTGCAATGCGGGAGACCTGGATTCAGTCCCTGAGTTAGGAAGATCCTCTGGAGAAGTGAACGGTTACCCACTCTGCTATTCTGGCCTGGAGAATTCCATGGACTGTACAGGGGTCGCAAAGAGTTGGGCACAACTGAGTGACTTTCACTTTTACTTTCAGGGAGATTTGATAGATGTCTACATTAGGAAAGGATCCTCTCCCTCTGGTTAATTAACACCTCTTATCACCTCACAAAAAAGGTCAGTGATATAACTGGAATCATAGGATACAGCTGTTTAAAAATAATTTATGTGTTATTATTAATTTGTTTGGCCTTACGCAGTCTTAATTGTGGCACTCAGGATCCTTAGTTACAGCACACAAACTTTTTAGTTGTGGTATGTGGGATCCAGCTACCCAACTAGGGATTAAACCTGGGTGCCCATGCATTGGGAGCATGGAATCTTAGCCACTGGACCACCAGGGAAGTGCCAGTATATGGCTTTTAAAAATTGGCTTCTTTCATTTAGCTTCGTGCGTTTAAATTTCCTCCATGTCATTTCATGGTTTGATACCAGGGGATTGGGGGGAGGGATGAATAGGTGAAACACAAGGGAGTTTTAGGGTGGTGAAAACTATTCTTTATGATAGTCTTAATGTGGTGGATACATGTCATTATACATTTGTCAAAACTTAGAGAATGTACAACACAAGGAGTGAGCCCTAATGTAAATTAACTTTAGTTAATAATAATGTATTCATATTGACTCATCAGTTGTTAGATATGTACTACATTAAAGCAAAATATTAACAATAGGGGAAAGAGGGCTTTTATTTTCTAGTTCTACATGTAAGAAACTTGAGAGTTGCCACTCTGTACTAACAATAAGTAAAAACATGAACAGACTGAGGAAAAAAGAGTCAGCGATAGCTACACGCTGCTGCTGCTGCTGCTAAGTCGCTTCAGTCGTGTCCGACTCTGTGTGACCCCATAGACGCCAACCCACCAGGCTCCCCCGTCCCTGGGATTCTCCAGGCAAGAACACTGGAGTGGGTTGCCATTTCCTTCTCCAACGCATGAAAGTGGAAAGTAAAAGTGAAGTTGCTCAGTCGTGTCCAACTCTTAGTGACCCCATGGACCGCAGCCTACCAGGCTCCTCCATCCATGGGATTTTCCAGGCAAGAGTACTGGAGTGAGGTGCCATTGCCTTCTCCAGGTAGCTACATAGTTACCGCTTATATTTAGCAAAAGGAGTGGAGATCTAGTTCTGTGAAGGCAGTTTTCAATGGCACCAGGAATTTGATCGCCAGATAAACATAGACAATGCCTAAAACCCACCCATTTCCATTACAACCCTCCTTAACTTCCAGCCTGAGGAGGAAGGAGACTAAGGAGAGAAAGATGGCGACCACATGTATAAGAAATGATGAAGTTCTACTTTCTCTGGTTCTTCCACCTACCTTTGGTCCCACCTTAGCCTTTACTTCCTTATAAGACTCTAAAGGATTGACGTATCTAAGCAGAGTACATAGCTAAAGTTGTACTAGAATTTTTCTCTGTGCACATTCTTCCCTAGGTAAGCTTATCATTCTCGTGAATTCGGATACCTTCTATATACCAACAACTCCTATATCTATATATCCATGGCACAGATTTTTCCTCTGAGCTTCAGATACATAAATACAGCTTCATAGTAAACACCTCCAAATACATGGTTTATAGGTACCACAAATGCAGCAAGTCCAGTTGAGCCTGGGCTGTTTCCCTGACAAACCTATTCTCTTCCAGGGTTCTCTGACTCAGCGAATGGCACCTGGTTGCCCAAGTCGGACACCTAGGAGTCATCCATGACACCTCCCATGTCCATATTCCAACTTCCAGTCAATCACCAAATCCTCTGGATTGCAGCTCCTGAAAATCTTTAAGTCCATCCACTTCAGCTCAAGGTGAAGGGCACAGTCCTTCAGACTACCAAGTCTACGCAAGACGTCTGACACCAGCCAGAAGTTTGGGGGTTCTTAGAGCTACCCTCACTTCAGTTGTGTCTGACTCTTTGCAAACACATGGACTGTAATCCACCAGGCTTCTCTGTCCATGGAATTCTCCAGGCAAGAATACTGGAGTGGGTTGCCATTTCCTTCGCAGGGGATCTTTCCAACAAGGGATCAAACTCAGGTCTCCCGCATTGCGGGCAGATTCTTTACTATCTGAGCCACCAGGGAAGTCCTTCACTTCTAGCTGCCTACAAATACAGGGGTCCCCACAGATTCCTTCAGGTTTGATAAATTGGTAGAATGATTCAGCAGAACTCAAGGAAGTACTATACGCACAGTTACAATTATACAATTTTATTATAGCAAACAGCCAGCCAAAGTAAGAGGTGCATGTGGCAGAATCTGGGACTGAGAGGGCTCCAGATTCAAGCCTCCATGTCCACATTGGTGTCCAGAGATTTTACTGAGGCTTCAGTAAGCAGGCAGGTTGGTTGAGTTGTGGCCCACAGGGTTAAACTCAATCTGCAGCCCTCTCCCCTTCTTGGAGTATCACATGGCTCAAAGTCCCAACCCCCTGATTGGTTCCTCTGGGGTGGACAGTCCTCACTTCAAGACTTTTGATGTATTGAGAATCCCCACACTGAGTCATCTCTTAGCATAACCTATCAGAATGCCCACCATGAGTCATTTACTAGCACAAACTGTTAGATGTGGTTTGAGGGGTCACACATTCCTATTACTTGGGACATTCCAAGGGTATAAAAGTTAGCTCCTAAGACCAGGGACAAAAGCCAGACTTGTCCCTTGTTGACTGGTTTGATCTCCCTGCTGTCCAAGGGACTCTCAAGAGTCTTCTCCAGCATCACAGTTCGAAAGCATGAATTCTTCAGTGCTCAGCTTTCTTTATGGTCCAACCCTCACATCCATAAATGACTATTGGAAATACCATAGCTTTGACTATACGAACTTTTGTCAGTAAAGTGATGTCTCTGTCTTTTAATATGCTGTCTAGGTTTGTCATAGCTTTTCTTCCAAGGAGCAAACATCTTTTAATTTCATGGCTGCAGTCATCATCTGCAGTGATTCTGGAGCCCAAGAAAATAAAATCTGTCACTGTTTCTAATTTTACCCTGTATATTTGCCATAAAGTGATGGGACCTGAAGCCCTAATCTTTGTTTTTTCAATGTTGAGTTTTAAGCCAACTTTTTCACTCTTCTCTTTCATCTTCAAGAGGCTCTTTAGTTCCTCTTCATTTTCTGCCATAAAGGTGATGTCATCTGCATATCTGAGGCTATTCATATTTCTCCTGGCAGTCTTGATTTCAGCTTGTGCTTCATCCAGTTTAGCGTTTCGCATGATGTACTCTGCATATGAGTTAAATAAGCAGGGTAACGATATACAGTCTTGACGTACTCCTTTCCCCATTTGGAACCAGTCTGTTGTTCCATGTCTAGTTGTAACTGTTGCTTCTTGACCTGCATACACGTTTCTCAGGTAAGGTAGTTGGGTATTCCCATCTCTTTAAGAATTTTTCACAGTTTGCTGTGATCCACATAGTCAAAGGCTTTAGTGTAGTCAATGAAGCAAAAATAGTTTCATCACTGCACTGCAGCTTAGATCTGGCAGTGCCAGATCTTAGTTCTGGTGCCCAGAACAAACAGGCTTCATTCTTTTTCTAACTATAAGAGATGAAAGGCCAAAAAAAAGCAAATTAGGGCTTAGGGAGATTTTAGTCTACAAATGCCATCAGCACACTTTATTTCATCTTCAGTTGCTAAAACTTGATGGTATAGCAAGGAAGATTTAATATGACCAGATATACTCCCAAACAATGACCAATATAGTACGGCTTGGTTAAACCAAAGATTACAATAATTTTGCCTTACCTCTTTCTGGTGATTTACAGTTTAAAGTGCTTCATATACCTTATCCTTGGATGTTAGTCATGGTGTAAAAAGAACATAAAAATTAATTCAAAATTTGAATGATAATTAGTAAAGAAAAAAGATTATTCAGCTTAATTCATTTAAGAATTAAGTTGGGCTAAATTCATTTTTCTAGCTCATTTTTCTAACCATTGATATGCTAATTTAGATTACTCTAGGAAGCCTATTGTGTGGCAATCCTTTGTTAATATAGCTCAAGATATTTTGTTAATTTGAGAGTTCAGAATTTCATATGATACTTTTTCCAGTGTTTTTTCTCCTATAAAACCAAACTTATTTTAGTGTGACATGAAAGGATTAAGATAAAGCAGATATAAAATTTTCTGATAGGAAGATATTTGCTATTTAAGCAGAATATTCTCCTAAATAGGGAGAAATTCAAGTCTGTTTTTGAGAATGTAGTGAAGGTTCTTTAAGTCTGATATTACATCAATTTACCTCTCAGTCATTTTCAGATGCAGAAAGTTATGTCCTCACTCCTTTCCTTCAAAATTTCTATATTTAAGCTTTTCACAAATTTATATTGACCAAACTAAGGAGGCTTAACTATAATGACGATATTTTTCTAAATCTTTTTTAAAAAATGGCTCCAGACACTTTATTTAGAAAAAATAACTAAGAAAGGATCTGGTTATAACAGATTAAGCTCACACCTAAGCCTTATTCTATGCCTCCCAAACCCTAGAAATAAGACAAGATAAATATAATAAACCAGTAAATTCATAACTACTGTAGAAGATAAGAGTACCAGTTGAGGAACAAAAACTATGAGATTCTTCTAAAGTATGGAAAGCAGACAGGTCCAAAATTTTAAAACCATAGCCAGAAATGAAAGAACTGCTATAAAGGACCATTTATGAACTGATAGAAGTATTCCAGTGTATCAGTTAGGGAAGCAGAGAAGCAGGACCAGTAGTGGAGATATCTATATCCCTATGTACAAAGAGATTTATTACAGGAAATTGGTTTATCCATTTGCCCAGTTGTGGGAGCTCATTTTGATCTCTGTGAAACTCTATGAAGCTATGGTCTCTATAAAGTTATTAGCTCTCCTGCCTTGGAGCCAGATCCATGCAGGTGGCTCAGCCCTTCAAATAAGGAAGGCCTCTCAAATTCAGGCCCAAGAACACTTGTTTGGTCAAGATCACAGTCACCAGCTGCCATTGGAAAAGCCTGAGCTAGATCTCCTTTTCTCACAGTAATCATGTATTGGTCATGTTGCTGTTTAGTTGCTCAGTTGTGTCCGACTCTTTGCAACCCCATGGATTGTAGCACACCAGGGCTCCCTGTCCTTCACCAACTCCTGGAGTTTGCCCAAGTTCATGTTCATTGCATCAATGATGCTGTCCAACCATCTCATCCTCTGAATGGATCCTCTGCCCTCTTTCCCTTCTGCCCTAAATCTTTCCTAGCATCAGGGACTTTTCCAATGAGTTGTCTGTTTGCATCAGGTGACCAAAATACTGGAACATCAGCTTCAGCATCAGAACTTTCAGTGAAAACTCAGGGTTGATTTCTCTTAAGATTGACTGGTTTGATCTCCTTGCTGTTCAAGGGACTTTCAGGAGTCTTCTCCAGCACCACAGTTCAAAGGCATCAATTCTATGGTGTTCTGCCTTCTTTACCATCAGGATCCAGCTAAAATCTCTGGCTACTTTGGTTAAGGAAGCCAAGGAAGGATCAGACCCAATACCCTGGTCTCAAAAGTACTAACTTTACAGCTGACCACAACAAGCCAAGAGGCAAGCTCAGAGAGCTTCTCCTACTAATGCACTGGTTTTCTTGGGGAGCCCCCAAACCACATTATATTCAACGTAGTTTATTCTGGCGAGCTTGATCTGGATTGTATTTTAGATAAACCCACTTATTCTCAGTTCAAGGGATCCTTCCTTAAACAGACACAATTGTTCAACTTCTTTTAAAATACAAGCTGAGTGCCAGAAGCCAACTAGGGGAAATGTCTTCTTGTCCAGCGGTTACTCTGATAGCAGTTCCTACTGTGTATATACAAGCACAGGTTACACATTCCATGTAGAGGGCTGACCAGTGGTGGAGGAACCATTCTGGGGCATCCTTCACAGAATGAGATGATATCTCAATGGATAAGTTGTCTCAGACTTTCTTTAAGTGGGATGCATCCTATTTTTCCTCTTAAACCTCTAACCTCTAACAAATAGGCATAAGATATCTCCATAGTGCAAATTACAGAAACTTGAGTTCAGAGTCCAAGAATGTAAAAAATAGACTAAGAACTAAATGACTACTACATATGGAACCAGTCCACGAAGTTAAGCTGATTTTAAAGGCTTCAACTCAAGTACACAATGAGTGATGTTTACTTTGAAACTCTATCTTTTGAGCTTTTCATTGATCTTTTTTATGGTGTGGCAGCCTTTCCCATGAGGGGATCTTATTTGTCGCAGTGGGTGCTTAGTAGCATTACCCTTCTGAATGGCCAACAGGGTTCCCCACTGTTTCAAAATCATTTGCAGAACAGTGTCAGTCTCTGGGGCCCTTCATGTTTTTCTCCTCTGGTACAACAAGACAAATGCACTGAAATTGTGCCAAGATTTCTCTTCAACCCTAGCATGAGATAAAGAGGATTTACAGGCAAAGAACTCCCTTGAACAGCAGCCAAAAAAGCAGATAACTTTTAAATAACACAATGTGGTAGAAGAAACTGCCTTGTGGCAGTCTACTGTGGAGAAAAATAGCAACTATTTACAGTACGTGTTGGCAAACCATCTATGTATAAGCCCTAGAAAAGGTGAAGGGTTACCATACTGTTTCTGGGTTTCCTTACACTGCTAACACTGAACTGAATATTACAAATAGAAGTCTAGACTTTTAGTGTTTATCTTTAACTACATTCAATTGATTTACAACAATCAACTATCTAATTCAATTTGAATGGAAGTGAATTCAAAGGAACATATTATGATAAATTACCTAATATGTTATAGATGTACTACACCTTTCACTTTAAGAGATAAATAATAGATAATTGCTTTCTTTGACTGAAGGTCTCTTTTCTTTTTCTATATAAAATGATTCATCCTCAGATTTCTCTAGATAGTAAATTCTCAATGTTCTCAAAGTATAATTAGATTTCAAAAATTCTTTTAAAAAACACGTTTTCTGAAACATTTCTATTGAGTCAAATGAAGTTTGTTATGCCAAGACTCTCAAGTCATTAACATGGGAGATTCAATGGTGTTATGAGGTTTAATTAATTTCCAAAACCACAGTACTTACGGATGAAGCATGACAATCACAATACTTAAAGACACAGATTTTTATTTTATTTTTTGTTTGTTTTGCCACGTGGCTTGTGGGATCTTAGTTCCTCAACCAGGGATCGAACCTGGGACTGTGGCAGGGAAAGCCCAAGTTCTAACCACTGGACCTCCAGGGAATTCCCAAGACACTGATTTTTAAACATACTTAATATTAGGAGACAAAATGTATAGTAGCTATGGAAATAGCTATGTCAGCCGTAATAGAGACCAGGGGAGAAAAATGCTTCAGTCTGAAGATCAGTAATAATCCAGATGCAAAAGAACTGTTGACTCTGATAGGGTAGGAAAAATCTATCAAGATCTCTCATCTTCCCTAGTCCTCATTTTTATTCACCTACAATGTTCTGATAGTTAATTTGTTGCTCAAGTACCTTAATAACAGGAAAGAAAGTTCACTGATTTAGGGGAGGTGGGACTAGCTCTTATTATATTAATAAACTGCTTAACAAACTTATTTGATGAGTTCTCCACATATGGATAATGTCAAATTACTGGACCCAGACTGTTGGGGACAAAGTCCTGTAAGTCCAACATGGGGCTGGTCAGAAGACCTTAGATCAGTGGTTCTCAAACCTTTCTACAACATAGCAGATTCGGAAAATGATAATACATGTAAGCCACACTGACGTGAACTGGAAGGGACTCTGAAGAGTCAATATGAGGCTTGGTGAAGAAAAATTATCAAATTATGTTTATTTTGCATATTTACAATACGAAAAAATTAGTAGAAATATTAGTATAACTTTTAAATGAAAAGTTGCATTTGTTTCTGTAAATATTTCACACACACAGACACACACACACTTCTGATTTGCAGCTGGAAACTGCTATATGTAATTTCTGATCTAAACCTTTCATATTCTTTATACCTTGGTCAGCAACTATGATTACATAAGAAAAGTCAGCAAATAATTGATGATACTTTTTCTTTAATGAATAAAAACTGCTTTTTTGCTCTTTATCAAATAATCTGACCTTTAATATTACAAAATTTTACTTCATAGGTTTATAATTTTTAAGCATTAAAACTCTTAACTTTCTTTGACAAGTGTAACATTGAAATAATTTGCAATAATGAATAGATATTTAATCCTTTAAAATGTTTTCATATTATTTCAAAATTTTAATGAAGTTTTTCTTCTAGAATAAAGATACTGCTCTACTCATCTCACTAATATTTTAGGATTTCAATTCTAACACTTGCTAAAGACAGTGAGTGATCATTTTTTCCTTTGAATTCATGAATGTTGGCAGTGTACATTATAATATTTCTTGTGGTCCTTCCAATCTTGGACAAGGCTCATTGAGATGCTCAAAATTTGGTTAATATATTTTTTAAACTAACAAACCAACCTTCAAATTTGCAAAGAAAGAATTATTTTATACCCACACTTACACCCAAAATTTCAATTCTTCTTTTAGCTCAGAAACTCTTGGTGAGAATATTAAAGCTTTACTCTTCCAGCAACTTTCAAGGATACAATACAGTGTAGATAACTATAATCATCATACTGTAGATCACATCTCAAGAACTTACTGATAACTGAAAATTTATACCTTTTGACCAATAGCTTCCCATTTTCCAGGGTCCTTCAGTCCCTGGAAATCATCATTCTACTCTGTTTCTATGAGTTCTAATGCTTACAGGTTGCACTTATAAGTGAGATCATATCATATTTGTCTTTCTCTGTCTGACATTTCACTTAACATAATGCCCTCAACATCCATCCATTTTGGCATAAGTGGCAGGAGTCCCTTCTTTTTTATGGCTGAATAATCTTCCATTGTACACAGATACACATTTTCCTTATCTGTTCGTCTCTTCAGTTGTTTTCATGTCATAGTTACTGTGAATTATGCTCCGCAGTATTGCTTTGAAAGTCATCTCTGAATGTTAAGCCTAGAAACTGTCCAGTCTTAGCACCAATTCTTTAAATCTCTAATTCCCTGCTAACTAGAATAGAATGTGTTGTCTGCAATGGAACTTCAAATGACACAGTAATTGAAACCAGAAGTGACTATTGATCTTAGAAGCTCAAAGATATAAATCTTGGACTAGTTGGTTGACTTGACTGAATTTGAAAATGGTAGATTTGCTTACGTTGAGAGGATGTCTTATTGAGTCACTTGTGGTCTCCTAGAAAAAAGTACCTATTGGAGACAGTTTTGACAGACCAAGGGGCTACTTCTATAGCACAGTGTGGTGGACAAAAGGGCTGCAAGGGATGTGGAGTAGTTGAAATACTTCTAAATATATTTAGTGATTCTGAGACAGAAAATGACCATTTTAAGATCCCAGTAGAAGCCATGGCTAGAGAACCAAAGAGTGCTTACAGACAAACAATGATATTTTCTCTTACAACCATTGTCTGGATTCCAGTTTATGAATGTACTGAATTCAGAGCCTCACCAGGCTTCTGAGAAGGCCTAGAAGGAATGACCAACTCAGTAGCAGTGAGCAACCCTAATGTTTAGATTATGGTCTCTAAATTTCATTTTCGTGGTTCATTATTTAATGAACCAGGGCAGACAATATTTCCAAACTACACATATGATAAATAACTTGTATCTAGAATATATGGGCTTCCCAGGTTTAATCTCTGGGTCAGGAAGATCCCCTGCAAAAGGATATGGCAACCCACCCTAGTGTTCTTGCCTGGGAAATCCCATGGACAGAGGAGCCTGCCGAGCTACAGCCCATGGGGTTGCAAAAGAGTCAGATATGACTTAACAACAGCAACATCCAGAATAAACAGTTAATTCTTACCACTCAATAATAAGACAAACAGCCCAGTTAAAAGTAGAAAAATATTTGAACAGATACTTCACAAAAGAAGATACTGAAATGGTTAACAAGTGTGGAGAATCAGCTTATCATGATTAGTCATAAAGGAAATGCAAATTAAAACCAGAAGGAGATAACACTACATAACCAAAGGGATGACTAAAACTAAAAGGCTTGACAATACCAAGTGTTTGGGGGCATAAAGCAAATGGATCTCTGACTCATTGCTGATGGCAATACAAATATAGTATAGTTCCTTTAGAAAACAGTTTGGCAAGTTTTGGTAACATCAAACATACACATGGCATAAGACCCAGAAATTATACTCTTGGGTATTTTCCCAAGGAAGGAGAAACATATGTTCACACAGGAACCTGTGTATAACTGTTTAGAGCATATTTATTTATAATAGTCCAAAACTGGAAAGAACCCAAATGTCCATCAACCAGCAAATGGATGTGGTCCTGTACCAGCAAATGGATGTGGTCCATCCAGGCAGTGCAATGCTACTCAGCAAGAGAAACAAACTGCGGATACATGCAACACCATGGACAAATCTCAAAAGCATTTGCTAAATTAAAGAAGCCAGACCGAAATGGTAGTGCTTTGTGTGGTTCCATATATAAGATGTTCATAAAAATGCAAATTAAAGGAAGATAAAACAGATCAGTTGTTCCCAGGGAAGTGGGATGGAGAAAGAGATTTGACTTTCAAGGAGCATGAAGGAAATTTGCGATGATGATGGGAGAGATTTTTTTGCTACGGTCAATCAAAGGGCATTTTATGAAGATGGCATTTGGAAGCCGCCTCGCAGAGACTCTGGCCGAGGCGCTTCACTGGGAGAATGCGCCTGCACCTCAGAGTGTGTGAATCCATAGCCAGTTCTCTGGTCAGAAGCGGAGGTGGCCCTGCTTCCTGATTTCATTGTCACTGGGCTGGCTCTCAACAACTAGAAGGGGAGGATGCCCAGTGCCTATCCTGCCCCCAAAGTCTGGGAGTCAGTCACCAAGGATGCACATGGCTTCTCAGGTACCTCCCTCTAACCGCTGTTGGGATATGGGGCAGCCAGGCTGGCGTTTCCACTGCCCAGGCGCACGCGGGCGCTGACTGCGCAGGCGCGGCTCCCTGTCGCCTAGCAACCAGTCACAACAGCGGACTTGCCAGAAGCGCGCTGGCGGCGGTTGGTGCTGTTCGCCAGATCAGAGGAGCCGTTGACCGGCTGGATCTCCCTGCAGGTAAAGGCGATTGGGCGGCTGCACCGCTATCCTGGGAGTTTGGAGAGGCCCAGGGCAGAGGCCCCAGCAAGACTTGAGGAAAGAGAAAGTGCCCCGCGTGTAGGAGCATCCGGAGCAACTGAAGGAAGACCTTGGGAGGACCTCTGGGTCCCTGCTTTATGCCTGCAGTATTAGACTGGGGTCCCAGTGCATTTCATAAGCGTGCCAACAGCTTCCTATTCAACAGGTGACAAAACTGAGGTCCAGAGCGGGTATCTGAGGGTCTAAGATTCCGTTACTTGACTGAGCAACTCAAAAAGTGGGTCCTCAGTTATTCTACACCTTCTCAAATCTCGTTAGAAAACGTTTAAGATCGCATAAGGCTGAAAGTTCACGAAGAAGATCAGTAAATTCGTGAAAAAATGAGTCCAATAATCAAAACTATGAACATTCAAAACAGATTTGTTTTCATGCCCAGTGCCGTGAAGTTCATACCTTTTAGCCCTGTTATTTTATGCTAGGGATTTAAACTAAAGAAACAATTGTGAGGATGAAAATTTTACCTCTAAGAATGTTCATTTGCAGTCTGCACATAATTTCAAAAAGTTGAAAACAAATGGTCAACAATAAGGGACTGGCTGGATGATGGGCTTTAAAATTTTGTTTTAAATGGCATGCTGATCCAGTGATGATGACTGAAGCAATAAATGGAGACTGAGATTTCAAGAACTTGTCTGTTAGTTTGAGAATTTAGTAAGAAAATGCCCCCAGGAAGGTAAGTTGAGAATTGCAGATAGAAATCCAAGTAGGAAGGTAAGATCACTATAGAAAACACACACCAAAATGAGCTATGTCAAAAGAGTGCTCATCTTCCTGAGCTTATTTATGAGTGATTTTTTTAAAAATTCCATTTGCCCTTCCTTTTTTTCCCAAATTCTCTGTATTGAAATGTGATACCTGTATAAGTAAACGGTAGACACGGAATTATGAGCTTAAAAGGAATTAAAAGGATAAGTTTTATGTGTTTTGGCACAATAAAAATCAATGGGGAAGTGGTAAAATAGGAAAAACAGGTTTAGGTTGCTTCAAAAATCAAAGGGATTTATTTTCTTAATTTGACATCTCAGTAGCTTTAAAGAATGAAACAAGGTCATTTATGTTGATTTTAAGTGAAATGTTTAATTTACAAATTAAAAAAAAACAACCGAGAGTCATCTCTTGGATTCACTGTCCTGGACTCTGTCAGCTGTGTATTTTCTCCCCTATTAACTATTATACCCAAAACGGTTAAAAAAAAAAAAAAAAAAAATGCTTCCTACTTAACCATGCTGCTGAGGACAAGTTCTATCTCTGTAATCCTGTATGTTTAAGCTATTACAGCCTCTGTATTTTTCAGTATGCAGTTACTCAAATTCACTGTCTTGAGATGGGAAAAATAAGTTCCCAAGTGAAAAATCAGATGACATCAAGTAACTTTCTACAGGTGTAATTTAATTGCTTCTTGAATGTTATTCATAAGGAATTCTTTTGTAAAGCAAAGACTGCTATATGTTGGAATTGGTTATAAAGAGGTATGGAAACTCTTTTTCCTAAAGAAATCATAGGAAAGATTTTCATCTATTCAGAATAGTCTGCGTGTCTGCCTGAAACATTATAAGCGCAAGTCTAGGATCTGTGTGGTTTTCAAGTATCTGAGAAAGATGTCAGAGATCTGGAAAAAACTATTGGTCCTAAGATATGAAAAGAAAATTCAAAAATTAATATTGTATTTTATTAATTAGATTTGAAAATAAAATAATTTTCTCATTTTGCAATAATTTCCAGGTGTACAAACAGATGAGTCATTTCATATGCAAATTTTCAAAACTTTTAATGATGAAAATTATAGTCAGTGGGGGATATGATTTGTATTTTAATGTTTTAACATATTAGATATAGTGTGAGGTAGTGCATCCCAGCATAGGCTTCCCCAGGGCCTCAAAGATCTTGAAATTTTTGTGACTGGAAGTTAGGGACCTGGAATAGATGTCTTTCAGAAGTCACTATGAATTTCTATGAACATTTGACTTTTAAACATATGTGATCAATTATGTTCAGTGTCTTTACTATTTGGAGTTGCTTTTGTCCCTTGATGAGCCATCTGAACTAACCCTGACATTGACATTCTCTCCAAAGGTATCCTACTTCCCAGAATTTCTCGAGACTATAGTAATTTCCTTGAGACTAGATTACAGTGGTCCCCAACCTTTTTGGCACCAGGAAAGGGTTTTATGGAAGCCAGGACAGGATAGGGCGAACAGTTTTGGGATGATTCAAGTGTGTTAACATGTATTGTGTACTTTATTTCTTTTATTTTTATATCAGCTCCATCTCAGATCATCAGGCATTAGATTCTAGAGGTTGGAGACACCTGGACTAGAATATATTGTCTGAAATTGCCCTAATATCAAACATAACCCCACAAACTCTCATTGGAGAAATGGGTTATTTTAACAATCACCACCAGCATCTTGGAAAGTTTTCTGTACCCAGATGGAGTTACTCCTCTGTGGTATATCAAGTATGTATACTGTTCCATTAATTTTTTCCTTCACAAGACTGGACATAAAAGGGCAGGTGGGAAAGGGTCTTTGCAAGGAGTAACCCCAATTTCCCTAGAATTCATCTTTTCAGATTCTCAATTACTTTTTTAAATTGAGATATAGAATATATTAGAGAAAACATTTTGTTATCTAGGAAAATGACACAGATGTTCACTTGGACTTAGTAGATCTCAGATACCATTCAGAAATAATTAGTTACAAACAACAGAGTTAAGGATTTTTATGTCAGTTGGTCAGTATGTACCAGGCATTGTTCTAGGTGCTTGGGATAGATCAGTGCAAGAAAGAAGACAAAAATCCCTTCCTTTGTGACAGAACATCCTTGCAGATCTCAAAATTAATTTGCATTTAATCTCCCAAACCCTACACAAGTGAGCTATAAGTGTGGTAAATCATTACCTGTTATGTAAGTAAAATTTAAGTCATTAATGTATTTTTTCTAAACCGGAAGCCAGGACTAATGCCCAACAATCTTATCAATAAGTTCCTTTAAAACTGTGAAACTTGGGATGTAGAAAACATATTTGTATATGTGCAGTTGTGTATTGCATAGTCTCTTTTTAGGTAAAATTTAGAAGAAAAAGTACATTTCCTCCTAGGTATGTGGGTAACAGAGATTTGTGCATATACAACGTACAGATGACATTTTAACTATTTGTGGCATTTTTTCCAGAATGGGTAAAAAGGTAAAGAAGGAAGCAGAGCCCCCTCCCAAGGATGTGGTAAGTTTCTGATTTGAATACTAGCAGCATGTTAACCAGTTTTAAAAATAAGTTGTTGAAACAGTTTGGCATGTACCAGTATATACATGAGTGCACAGTGGCAGAAGTCCAAAGTCTGACTAATGATAAGATTAGTCAGAGAAATCTAACATTATGTAAACAAACATTTACAACATTGTCATTACATAATTAGCACAATTAGAGAGTAATTATTAGCTTTTCCAGTATGTGGATGGCATGTTTATAAGCCTAGTTAATGAACAAATAGTTTTGGTTTGTTTTTTCAAATACTTTAAATTTACATTTGCCAGTCTCTCATTGATGTTAATTATCTAAGTGGATTTAAAAAAAATGAATGAAGGTAATGCTATAGCTACTAGGTATGTATGTAAGGTTGTCTTTAGATGAGCATTTGGATATCAGAAGTCCTGTGTTTTCCAGTCCTACGGAGAGAAAAGTCTGTGTTCATCACCACCTTTTTCTCTTTCAAGTGCTTAAATAATGCATTCCTCAAAACACAAACCTTTGTCTCTCCCTTTTATTTATTTATTTATTTTATTTTTATTTTTTAAAATATTCTCCCAAAGTCTTTATTGAATTTGTTACTATATTGCTTCTATTTTATGTTTTGGTTTTTTGGCCACAAGGCATGTGGGATCTTGGCTCCCTGATGAGGGATCAAACCCAAAACCCCCGCTTTGGGAGGTGAAGTGTTAACCACTGGACCACCAGGGGAGTCCCTATCTCTCCCTTTTAAAAGCAAGGTTCAATAAACTTAATGTCCAATAGGTTGGCAATTGGGATGAGGTGATCTTAGAAGACGTAAGATGGTTTAAAGTGGTCATGGTAAATAAGCATGTATTACACAAAAAGTTATTTCCATAGCAGTAGTGATCACAGAAGTAAACAATTAGAAGTGACTAAATTGTTTTAAAATAAAAACTTAGTTAAATAAATTATTCCATTTTGATAAAATGATGTCACTTAATGTTTGATAGCATGGGAATGTGATCACAATATTTAAATTAAAACGTTATAATAGGGACTTCCCTTGGTTCAGTGGCTAAGACTTCATGCTCCCAATGCACAGGACCCTGGGTTTCATGCCTGGTTAGGTAACTAGATCCCACATGCTGCAACTGAGAGTCGCATGCTGCATCTAACCACATACCGCAATTAAGACCAGGCACAGTCCAAAAAAAAAAGGGAAAAAGGCTATAATAAAATAATTAAAGCAGAGTTCTATCATTTCTCTTTAAAGTTTATGAACTGCCAAAAGATTGTGTTTAAAATGTCCTAGGACAATTTTCAATTTAAAATCTTATTTGGAACAGACATTTGGTGTGGTTTTCTTCAAATAAAATATGAATGGGGAAAAAAGTATGTATAGTCAACAGACTCACAAGATTTACAGCCTGAAGGAACCTGATGTTAATGCAGGAGTCTTCCCGACAACACCGGAACATTGCAGTTACAAATGTGAGCTCTGTCCCAGGTCTGCCTCTCATAAACTGTTATTTTGGTAAAGTTGCTAAATCTGGCCAAGTTATTTCAGTCTTTTTTTTTTCAATCTCTTAAATGAGATTTGTCATGTCCAAATCATTTTGGTAAATGATTACAATGAAATAGAACACATGAAATTCACAGTGCCTGGCACATAGTAAACACTCAGTAAATAAGATCTGTTATCCCGAGAATCCTTTAGATTCTCTCTCTCTCTCTCCCTCTCCTTCTCCCTCTCTCTCCCTCTCCCTCCCTCTATCTCTCTCTCTCTCTCTCACACACACACACACACTCCTATGTAACTTCTTATGTGTGATACCTCAGTGTAGCTGGCAACAAAGGGTACAGATAACATATCGGCACAGGTCTAGAAAAGTTTTGCAGAGATGGTCAGTGTGGTCTCCTGATGAAGTTCATCGGTCTGCCTGCTCTCCTTTGGACATAATGCTCAAATGTTCTAAATTCTCTTGTTTTAATCATTGCATCTAGTTTGCATTACCCTTATTTTTACTGCAAAATAGCATTATTGACATCCTGTTACCAGAAAGTGGAGTCATGAACACAGTACTTGAGGACAAACACTTTCTCATTAAAATGAGAATTAAGGGGCTATTAAACAAATAGACATGTTTGTCTAATACACCTTTCATAATTTTATGTCTTGCTGGTATTGTCCTCTCTACTCCAATCTTTGAGGAGCACAGTCAAGGACTGAGAAACAATTCCCATCCTCAAGTTAACAAAAATCTAGTTCTTGTTTCCTTGGGTCACCACAGCCTTGAGGACTGCTGAAGGCATGTGGTCCTTGACTATCCTGAGGGTCCTTCCATCCTTCCCCTACTCTGACTTTATGTTAATAAAGCTGATAGAGCAGTATTACATACCTCATTGCTTTTCTATATTATAAATTCTAATGCTTCAAAACACTATCAGTTCAGTTCAGTCGCTCAGTTGTGTCCGACTCTTTGCAATACCATGGACTGCAGCACGCCAGGCCTCCCTGTCCATCACCAACTCCTGGAGCTCACTCAAACTCATGTCCATTGAGTCGGTGATGCCATCCAACCATGTCATCCTCTGTTGTCCCCTTCTCCTCCTGCCTTCAATCTTTCCCAGCATCAGGGGCTTTTCAAATGAGTCAGTTCTTCACATCAGGTAGCCAAAGTATTGGAGTTTCAGCTTCAGCATCAGTCCTTCCAATGAATATTCAGGACTGATTTCCTTTAGGATGGACTGGTTGGATCTCCTTGCAGTCCAAGGGACTCTCAAGAGTCTTCTCCAACACCACAATTCAAAAGCATAAATTCTTCACCACTCAGCTTTCTTTATAGTCCAACTCTCACATTCATACATGACTACTGGAAAAACCATAGCTTTGACTAGATGGACCTTTGTTGGCAAAGTGATGTCTCTGTTTTTTAATAAGCTGTCTAGATTGGTCATAACTTTTCTTCCAAGGAGCATGCATCTTTTAATTTCACGGCTATTTTAAAACACTATAGCACAGTTTAAACTATCTGAACTTGGAATTTGTTCCAAGATATACCTCTTCAAAGTCTGTGAAGGGTTTGTTGTATAAATTATAGATGAAAAATCAGATTTAAAAGGGGGATATATAACTGCTTGAGAAAATAAACTTTTTCCTGTCAAGCCATGGCAGTTTGCTTCTTTTATATCTCCTAAAACACTGTTTCCAAAGATTTTTATTTTTATTCATCTTTCATCTACTGGTTAATGTGGGTAATGGGGATGGAAAAAAAGGATGTTTGGTGATAAGGTTAAAACAAAAATCCCTTTGTTTTTGTTAGTAGTTTCATTGTCAAAGCATATACTGATATGTGCATTTATGGTTTATTGCTTCCATTTCTTCTCCTAAAGGAGAATACTAGCTGAGAAGATGCCTTGATGTGGGGAAAATATGGCTTGAATAACAAATACAACTATATTCTGCTTTCACAAATCATTTCCAAGTCTGGCTGAAAGGTTGTTTGTGATGCTTTAATAAAAAGCAGACTTTCTGTGGATTGAGTGCATGAAAGAATTATTAGCAGAAATGACCATAGTAGGCAATATTTGGTAGGGCATCAGTAATCATGAATGGATGTGAGAGTTGGACCATAAAGAAGGCTGAGCACTGAAGAATTGATGCTTTCAAATTGTGGCTCTGGAGAAGACTCTTGAGAGTCCCTTGGACAGCAGAGAAATCAAACGAATCAATCCTAAAGGAAATTAACCCTGAATATTCATTGGAAGGACTCATGCTGAAGCTGAAGCTCCAATACTTTGGCCACCTGATGAGAAGAGTCAGCTCATTGGAAAAGATACTGATGCTGGGAAAGATTGAGGGCAAGAGGAGAAGGGGGTGACAGAAGACGAGATAGTTGGATGGCATCACCAACTCAATGGACATGAATAAACTCCAGGAGATAGTGAAAGACAAGGAATCCTGGCGTGCTGCAGTCCATGGGGTCACAAAGAATCAGATACAACTTAGTGACTGAACAATAACAACAGTGATATTCTGTGACTAAGTTATACTGTCAAAGTCTAATCCTTGCTTCATTACCCACCAACTCTGATCTAAGGCAAATCTCCTGACCTCTGTATTCCCCAGTGAGGATGTGATGATGTCCACTTCATGGGATACCCACTTCATAACCACTTACAGCAGTGGGGCAAGGTTAGATAAATAAAAGATGCTTAGAACAGTGCCAGGCATTAGATAAGAACTCGGTACATGTAATTATTCATGATGCGGCTGAGGGTGCTGTCCATCACCCTACAAAACTGTTGAGGTTTGCTTGAACCTGTCTGAAGAGGCAGGGATGTCAGTTTTGAAAGACCAGCCAGCTGCTAAAGTTCCCAGATGCCCAGAACATGGCCATTATGATTTATGGTCAGGTCTCTTTGAGCTTAAGAGCATGGAAATTTTATTCTCTTACATTTCAGAGACAACTGAATCCACAGAATCTAAACTCACAGACTGTGATCTGGCTCTAGAATATTAGTGGTTAAGTATCAAGTTAAGTAGACATTTATGTTAATGGGTCAGTGTCTGCTCTTCTTGTTAAGTGCATGTGGGAACCAAGTATGGTGGCTGTTGAATCAGAGCCACTGGCAATAGCAGAACCTGCTCTCCTACCTGGGCAACCAAATCAAGTTCTGTGGAAGAAGGGATGTCTCCTGCGGCTTGTTTTTCTGGACCCTTTCCACCAGCCTGAGAATGACTCAGGTTGTAAAGCAAATGAGAGGTTATTTAAGCGGTTTTCATTTTAACCTTTACCCTTTTGCAGATTTTAACTGATGTTTAAAGAGTCTGTACGAAAAGCTTGTGCCAGGGTGGTGCAGTCAGCTTCCTTCTGTTTATCTGTCTCCCTTTTCCTGGGCAGTTGGCTCCTCATGATTGGAGACTACTGACTCCGTAAACACATTCCAAAAGAAATCAAAAAGGCCTTTTATTTGCATTTGCTGGCGCCATAAAAATCACTAAACTGTCATGATTTATCTCTTTTCACTGAGTCCAGCTTTATAATTGTATGTTCTTTTAGACATGTGCTGTCTAATCATGGAAGCTAGTGGTCACATATGGTTATTTACATTTAAATAACTGAAATTGTATTAATGAAAATCAACAATATAAAATGAAAAACTCAGTACCTCAGTCGCATTAGTTCAAGTGCTCAAGAGCCACATAGACAATACAGGATCGGGATCCTTCCATCACTGCTCTTCTGTTGGGCAGTCTTATCCTAAATGGTCTTGTTTCCTTAACAGAGAGAGAAAAGCATCTCTACCAGTCCATGGCTTCTCTAATTGACTGGACTTAAAATTCAAAGCTTAGCCAAAACGGTTCCCCTTTCTCTCATCCTCTGTGTAAATAATTTGGGTTCATCATTTATTCCGTACAGAGCGCGAAATTATGATTTCACAACCAGCTTGTTGGTGACTCGCTATGAGTTCCTCACAGGAAAGCAGATGGAATCTGTAATTACAGCACAGGATTATTTATTTAGTCATGTGGCATTCTGTTACAGCTATCATCTTATTCTCGGCGCCTTTTCTAATAAAAGATTACTATAGCGCTGCAGGCTCTGTAGGAGAAATGCATGTCATGCCAAGTTTCTCTGCTCTCTGCCAAACATTGATATTTCTTTGTTGACAGCTCTTATGATGGTAATTCTCACAGTCTCAAACTTCCTTTTAAGCTTCTTGTACCCCCATCACCTTTTTCTTAAGGATAACCAGAAGATATGATGAAATACTAAAGTGTTATCTGAACCACAGAAGGAGAATTAAAAGATGTTTAAAGGTATTTCCACATACCCTACTCCTTTGAGAACTGTAGTCATTCCGTGGATCATGACAAATCCATACTTCAGCATAGTCCGTTCATTCATATGCTTGCAAAATTAAATTTAAAAATATTGAAATATCAGAAGTCTCTGAAGTGGAAGTTTGAAAATGTAAGGAAAGGTAACCATTCAGGATGCCAGGGGCACTGTCTTAGGTGAAAGTTGATCTGCGGTTGTGATTCTCAAGGGTTCAGTGCAGGGTCAGGGGGCCTCATGAGGATAGAATGGTGACTATGGACTCTCTCCCTGCAGAAAGCACACCAAAAGTCCTGCCCACAATTTCAGAGAGACAAGCTGTCCCTGGAGCCCACTGATGGCTTCATGAACCTCAGATCTGAAATCTTCTTTTCTGGCCTCAATAGACAGTGCAACACTCAAGGAAGGCACTGCAAGGCCACAAGCATAAAAAAGAAGTTTCCAGAGGCTCTTTAATACATTTCTTTATAGGGATTTACAGAGTATTTCTATATCCAGAGTACTGTTCTAGGTAATAGGGATAGAGAAATAATATAACCCTTTGCCTGAAGAAAGTCATTCATTTATCAGACAAATATTGAATACATATCATACACAAGTCAAGTATTCCTCTACATCCTGGGCATATAGATCAGGCCTCAAGGCAACTTATTAATACACTCAAATGGGAAAACAGTCAATTAACAAAAAAATGTGAAAATTCCAGGATAAAATCAATGAAATTTTACCTGAGTTTTGTTGGAAAAAAATCTAGAATTTTAATTTCAAGCATTGTTAACTTTTTCAGTTCTTATCATGTCATCATTACTTTAGAAATCCTTTCTTCAGAGTTCAGACCACCGTTATAATTCAGTTTATTGATTTTATCAATTTACTGATATGCCACTATTGTGTTTCTATTTTGTCCTCCCCAACCTTGGCTGGAATATTTGCTGAGTAATTTGTTTGAAATTACGGTTGATACACTTGAGTTTGAAAATGCCTGAACCTATCTTTTTCACATCTAAATGAAAAATTAGCTAAGTTTAAATTTCTTGAATCCATCAACAGAAAGTCAGATTAAAGATTTACTGATCATGGCCCCACCCATCAGAATAAGACCCAATTTCCCCCTCAGTCAGTCTCTCCCCTCAGGAAGCTTCCTTCCATAAGCCTCTTATCCTTCTCCATCACAGGGCAGACAGACTGAAAACCACAATCACAGAAAACAAACCAATCTGATCATGTGGACCACAGCCTTGTCTAACTCAATGAAACTATGAGCCATGTCATGTAGGGCCACCCAGGATGGACAGGTCATGGTGGAGAGTTCTGACAAAACGTGGTCCACTGGAGAAGGGAATGGCAAACCACTTCAGTATTCTTGCCTTGAGAACCCCATGAACAGTATGAAAAGGCAAAAAGATAGGATACTGAAAGATGAACTCCCCAGGTTGGTAGGTGCCCAATATGCTACTGGAGATCAATGGAGAAATAGCCCCAGAAAGAAAGAAGAGACAGAGACAAAACAAAAACAACACCCAGTTGTGGATGTGACTGGTGATGGAAGTAAAGTCAGATGCTGTAAGAGCAATATTGCATAGGAACCTGGAATGTTAGGTGCATGAATCAAGGCAAATTGGAGGTGGTCAAACAGGAGATGGCAAGAGTGAAAACTGACATTTTAGGAATCAGCAAACTAAAATGGACTGGAATGGGTGAATTTAACTCAGATGACCATTATATCTACTACTGTGGGCAACAATCCCTTAGAAGAAATGGAGTAGCCATCGTAGTCAACAAGAGAGTCTGAAATGCAGTACTTAGATGCAATCTCAAAAATGACAGAATGATCTCTGTTCATTTCCAAGGCAAACCATTCAGTATCACAGTAATCCAAGTCTATGCCCCAACCCATAATGCTGAAGAAGCTGAAGTTGAACGGTTCTAGGAAGACCTACAAGACCTTCTAGAACTAACACCCAAAAAAGATGTCCTTTCATTATATGGGACTGGAATGCAAACGTAGGGAGTCAAGAAATACCTGGAGTAACAAGAAATTTGGCCTTGGAGTACAGAATGAAGCAGGGCAAAGGATAATAGACTTTTGCCAAAAGAATGCACTGGTCATAGCAAACACCCTTTTCCAACAACACAAGAGAAGACTCTACACAGGGACATCACCAGATGGTCAATACCATAATCAAACTGATTATATTCTGTGCAGCCAAAGATGGAGAAGCTCTATACAGTCAGCAAAAACAAGACCGGGAGCTGACTGTAGCACAGACCATGAACTCCTTATTGCCAAATTCAGACTTAAATTGAAGAAAGTAGGGAAAACCACTAGACCAATCAGGTATGACTTGAATCAAATCCCTTACAATTATACAGTGGAAGTGATAAATAGATTTAAGGGATTAGATCTGATAGACAGAGTGCCTGAAGAACTATGGACAGAGGTTCCTGACATGTACAGGAGGCAGGAATCAAGACTAACCCCAAGGAAAAGAAATGCAAAAAGGCAAAATGGTTGTCTCAGGAGGTCTTACAAATAGCTGTGAATAGAAGAGAAGCTAAAGGCAATGGAGAAAAGGAAAGATAAACCCATTTGAATGCAGATTTCCAAAGAATAACAAGGAGAGATAAGAACACCTTCCTCAGCAATCAATGCAAAGAAATAGAGGAAAATAATAGAATGGGAAAGACTACAGATCTCTTCAATAAAATTAGAGATACCAAGGGAACATTTCTTGCAAAGATGGGCAGAAAAAAGGACAGAAATGGTATGGACCTAACAGAGGCAGAAGATATTAAGAAGAGGTGGCAAGAATACACAGAAGGACTATACAAAAAGATCTTCATGACTGAGATAATCATGATGGTGTGATCACCAACCTAGAGCCAGCCATCCTGGAATGCAAAATCAAGTGGGCCTTAGGAAGCATCACTATGAACAAAGCTAGTGGAGGTGATGGAATTTCAGTTGAGCTATTTCAAATCCTAAAAGATGATGCTGTGAAAGTGCTGCACTCAATATGCCAGCAAATTTGGAAAACTCACCAGTGGCCACAGGACTGGAAAAGATCAGTTTTCATTCCAATCCCAAAGAAAGGTAATGCCAAAGAATGCTCAAACTACCACACAATTGCACTCATCTCATACGCTAGTAAAGTAATGCTCAAAATTCTCCCAGACAGGCTTCAGCAATATGAACCGTGAACTTCCATATGTTCAAGCTGGATTTAGAAAAGGCAGAGGAACCAAAGATCAAATTGCCAACATCTGCTGGATCATCGAAAAAGCAAGAGAGTTCCAGAAAAATATCTACTTCTGCTTTATTAACTATGCCAAAGCCTTTGATTGTGTGGACCACAACAAACTGTGGAAAATTCTGAAAGAGATGGGAACACCAGACAACCTAACCTGTCTCCTGAGAAATCTGTATGCAGGTGAGGAAGCAACAGTTAGAACTAGATAGGGAAAAAAAGACTGGTTCCAAATAGGGAAAGGAGTACGTCAAGGTTGTATGTTGTCACCCTGTTTATTTAACTTATATGCAGAGTACATCATGAGAAACGCCTGGCTGGATGAAGCACATGCTAGAATCAAGATTGCCGGGAGAAATATCAATAACCTCAGATATGCAGATAACACCACCCTTAAGGCAGAAAGTGAAGAGGAACTAAAGAGCCTCTTGATGAAAGTGAAAGAGGAGAGTGTAAAAGTTGGCTTAAAACTCAACATTCAGAAAACTAGATCATGACATCCGGTCCCATCACTTCATGGGAAATAGATGGGGAAACAATGGAAACAGTGAGAGACTTTATTTTCTTGGGTTCCAAAATCACTGCAGATGGTGACTGCAGCCATGAAATTAAAAGACGCTTGCTCCTTGGAAGAAAAGTTATGACCAACCTAGACAGCATATTTGAAAGCAGAGACATTAGTTTACCAACAAAGGTCCGTCTACTCAAAGCTATGGTTTTTCCAGTATTTATGTATGGATGTGAGAGTTGGACTATAAGGAAAGCTGAGCGCTGAAGAATTGATGCTTTTGAACTGTGGTGTTGGAGAAGACTCTTGAGAGTCCCTTGGACTGCAAGGCGATTCAACCAGTCCATCTTAAAGGAAATCAACCCTGAATATTCATTGGAAGGACTGATGCTGAAGCTGAAACTCCAATACTTTGGCCACCTGATGTGAAGAACCGACTCATTTGAAAAGACCCTGATGCTGGGAAAAATTGAAGGCAGGAGGAGAAGGGGATGACAGAGGACAGATGGTTGGATGGTATTACTGACTCAATGGACATGAGTTTGAGTAAACTCTGGGAGTTGGCGATGGACAGGGAGGCCTGGCATGCTGCAGTCCATGGGGTCTCCAAGGATCAGACTTTGACTGAGTGACTGAACTGAACTGAACTGAAATTTCTTGAGTCACAAGCCTTTCCTCTGAACTGTGCTGATCATTCCCATTAGAGTGTTGGGGGTTGGGGGGTGGGGAGGAAGATCTAGGTCATTTGCTGAGGCCTTATATGTCCTTATTTTTCAATAATATTTCTGCTTCCTATTACATATTTTCCTCTTAGTCAAGCTCCTATTTTATCTACCATAAATGCAACATTCATTTCCATTTTAAACCTTCCTGGTGTTGTTTCCCCCAACAGAATGTCCTTATCTCAGCCTACCCTGTTGTATCCATTCTTCAAATCACACGTAAAATTCCACCACCTCTATAGACCTTTCTCCATCTACCCCAGTTCAAATGAATTCTCCCTTCCCCAAAGCAACATTTATTGTCTTTCCATGTTTTTGTACTTCATATAATCCTAGAATTATATATTTGGAAGAGCTCTGAGAGATATAATCCAACTTTCAAATTTTCAGATTAAAAAAGATATTGTTAGGGATTTCCTTGGTGGTCTAGTGGCTAGGAGTTCATGCTCCGAATTCAAGGGGCCCAAGTTTGATCCCACATGCCACAACCAAAATATCCCTCATGCCCCAACTAAGATCTGGTGCAGCCATATTAATATGAAAAAAAATGTTAGTGAGCAAGTGATGACCCCAAGTGCTCTGAAATTCTGGGGTTACCTTTAATACCTAACTAAGATAATTCTTACAAAGAAGGCAATGGCACCCCACTCCAGGACTCTTGCCTGGAAAATCCCATGGACGGAGGAGCCTGGTAGGCTGCAGTCCGTGGGGTTGGGAAGAATCGGACACGACTGGGCGACTTCACTTTCACTTTTCACTTTCATGCATTGGAGAAGGAAATGGCAACCCACTCCAGTGTTCTTGCCTGGAGAATCCCAGGGACGGGGGAGCCTGGTGGGTTGGCGTCTATGGGTTGCACAGAGTCGTACACGAATGAAGCGACTTAGCAGCAACAGCAGCAAAATAATTCTCAAGCCTCAATCTCCAGGCACTTTTAGAAGTTCTTCCTTAAAATTTCTGTGAATTTCCAGGCCCTTATATTCCTGGTCAGTGCTGCAGACAGCATACTAGCCATGCCTCTAGGCTCTCCTAGAGGCCATTTTTTCTCAGTGGTTCATGTCACTGGAATCCATAAGGACCTATAAGCCTGGTGCACATAGCAGATATTTACTGACGATCTGTCTTCCAGAAAGAGTCTAAGAGGCTTGAGACTTTGAACACTCTTTCAGCTCTAGTACAGAGTTAGACATGTGCAAGTAACAGCTCCAGCTTCAATTTGTTTTTATTATTTAGAAGATTTAATAATTTTTTATTAGGGATAATTAGTTTTTTAAATAGAAGCTAGAAGTACCTTTGTTATTTTAAGTGAGCATTGAGTAATATATAATTGTTTTGCAAAGACTATATGACCTTTACAGTGTTATACTGTCATCTCACTTGATAGAAGACCCTAATTAAAATAAACCAAAACAGTAATGCATTTTCTATTTGGCTTTCCTAATTGGTGTTTGATTTCTGCATTTTAACTTAAATTTCACATTTAAGTTAAATGTGTAACAGCTTCAATTCGTATGTTAGATAATGTTGCCCTAAAATCCAACAGCTATTTTCCCTCCAAGAGGTATTTTTATCCTAGCCACGTCCTTTCAGGTCATTGCTTACTGCCATCTTCTCTGTCTTCTCTACTCTTCTAACCTCACACAATTATGTCTCCTTATTCAGAGTAATCTCTCTCTCCATCCTCTACTCAAAAATGAACGTCAATTTTGTTACATCCCAAAACACATTAATGCTCAAAATTCTCCAAGCCAGGCTTCAACAACACGTGAACTGTGAAATTCCAGATGTTCAAGCTGCGTTTAGAAAAGGCAGAGAAACCAGAGATCAAATTGCCAACATCTGCTGGATCATCGAAAAAACAAGAGAGTTCCAGAAAAACATCTATTTCTGCTTTATTGACTATGCCCAAGCCTTTGACTGTGTGGATCACAACAAACTCTGGAAAATTCTGAAAGAGATGGATACCAGACCACCTCATCTGCCTCTTGAGAAATCTGTATGCAGGTGAGGAAGCAAGTTAGAACTGGACATGGAACAACAGACTGGTTCCAAATAGGGCAAGGAGTATGTCAAGGCTATATATTGTCACCCTGCTTATTTAACTTATATGCAAAGTACATCATGAGAAACACTGGGCTGGAGGAAGCACAAGCTGGAATCAAGATTGCTGGGAGAAATATCAATCACCTCAGATATGCAGATGACACCACTCTCATAGCAGAAAGTGAAGAACTAAAGAGCCTCTTGATGAAAGTGAAAGAGGAGAGTGAAAAAGTTGGCTTAAAACTCAACATTCAGAAAACGAAGATCATGGCATCTGGTCCCATCACTTCATGGCAAATAGATGGGGAAACAGTGGAAACAATGACAGACTTTATTTTGGGGGGCTCCAAAATCACTGTAAATGGTAACTACAGCCATGAAATTAAAAAGATGCTTACTCCTTGGCAGGAAAATTATGACCAACCTCAGTTCAGTTCAGTTCAGTCACTCAGTCGTATCCGACTCTTTGCGACCCCATGAATTGCAGCACACCAGACCTCCCTGTCCATGACCAACTCCCGGAGTTCACTCAGACTCACGTCCATCGAGTCAGTGATGCCATCCAGCCATCTCATCCTCTGTCATCCCCTTCTCCTCCTGCCCCCAATCCCTCCCAGCATCAGAGTCTTTTCCAATGAGTCAGCCCTTCCCATGAGGCGGCCAAAGTACTGGAGTTTAAGCTTTAACATCATTCCTTCCAAAGAACACCCAGGACTGATCTCCTTTAGAATGGACTGGTTGGATCTCCCTGCAGTCCAAGGGACTCTCAAGAGTCTTCTCCAACACCACAGTTCAAAAGCATCAATTCTTTGGCGCTCAGCTTTCTTCACAGTCCAACTCTCACATCCATACATGACTACTGGAAAAACCATAGCCTTGACTAGACAGACCTTTGTTGGCAAAGTAATGTCTCTGCTTTTGAATATGCTATCTAGGTTGGTCATAACTTTCCTTCCAAGGAGTAAGTGTCTTTTAATTTCATGGTTGCAATCACCAACCTAGACAGCATATTACTTTGCCAACAAAGGTCCGTCTAGTTAAGGCTATGGTTTTTCCAGGAGTCATGTATAGATGTGAGTGTTGAACTATAAAAAAAGCTGAGCACCGAAGAATTGATGCTTTTGAACTGTGGTGTTGGAGAAGACTTTTGAGAGTCCCTTGGACTGCAAGGAGATCCAATCAGTCCATCCTAAAGGAAATCAGTCCTGAATGTTCATTGGAAGGTCTGATTTTGAAATTGAAACTCCAATACTTTGGCCACCTGATGCAAAGAACTGACTCATTTGAAAAGACCCTGATGCTGGAAAAGATTGAATGCAGGAGAAGGGAACGACAGAGGATGAGATGGTTGGATGGCATCACCAAACTCGATGGACATGAGTTTGGGTAAACTCTGGAGTTTGTGATGGACAGGGAGGCCTGGCGTGCTGCAATCCTGGCGCAAACAGAAACAGTCAGACACAACTGAGTGACTGAATTGAACTGAACTGAAAACACATTAAGATGTCCATTTAGAAAGGGTCAACACAAAGAAGCAGCTAAAGCGTTGGAATTCAATTTTCTTTTTTTTAAATTTCTTTATTATTATTACTTTTTTTTACTTTACAATATTGTATTGGTTTTGCCATACATCAACACACATCTGCCACTGGTTTACACGTGTCATAAACAGAACATCCTCGTCCATGGTCTCTGGAAACGGAAGAAAACAGTGTAATAATTTGTTTTCTCCTTGACCAAAGAAAATCCATAGGGGTCATGACTTTGTTATTGTTTATTTCAGCTAAATGTGAATTCTCAGGATCTCACAGCAGGATACAGGACTTCTTACAGTCCTATACTTTTTATTTATACTATATTACCTTTTCCTTGCTCCAGATTTTATCCAGTTTTATCTTTGGTGATCTGCTGCTTTCTTTAAATTTTTAGTTGTTTCACATAAATGTAGTTCCTGCTTTTCAAGAAATGGTATAGTGGTTAGAAAGTAGGTACTGATCACTGAGTTGCCAGAGTATCTAATAGAGCAGGTTATCAAGGATTCTTGTGTATTGATGAAGAATTATACTAAGATATGTTATTTAATGAGCATCTGTTATGTGCCAGACAACTTGCTAAATGCTTTACATGGATGATCTCTAATCTCTTAATCCTTCACAGTAGGTATTATTATACCCATTATTCAGAGAAGGAAACTGAAATTCTAACAGCTTAGGTAACTTTTTTGATTTCCCATGGCTAAAATGACAGACTACACCACCAGGTTCCAAAATACTTTGCTTTTCCCTCCATACTCCAGGAATTTCAAAGCCAGCAATGTTGACAACTCTCCATCAGTGATATTTTTTAAATAAAAATTTTGCAATGCACTTTGTGGGCAGTGACCACATCCTTTTTGTAAGATTAATATTCTCCTTAAGTTTCAAGACACCATTCATGTTTTATGTGCTTTTTAAAACTCATTTGTGGCTATGATATTTTTCTCTCTGCCTTTCAGTTTGATCCATTAACAGTTGAAAGCAAGAAAGTCGCAACCGTGGTACTAATGCTTAATTCTCCCGAAGAAGAAATTTTGGCTAAAGCATGTGAAGCCATTTATAGATTTGCTTTAAAAGGTTTGGATTTTTTCAATTTATCTTTCTATTTCATTATTTTCTTAAAATATTTACTACATAATGGGCACTTTTCTCCTTAGTCTTTAACTTACTTGTCTCATGAATTCTTTCAGACAACCAGAATATCATTTAATTTATCACCTGAAAATAATGTATCTCCCTATGTTCCTACCCTAGTCTTAAAGAGTAATTTAGTCAGGGTAGAACAGTCATTTTGAAGGCTTTATTGCAGTTTAAAAAATTGTAAATGTCACAGGAGCTGAAAGAGCTCCTAAGGATCAAATCTGGAATAATTGTGTGGCTCAGTGGTAAAGAATCCACCTGCCAATGCAGGAGATGCAGGCTCAATCCCTGGGTAAGGATGATCCCCTGGAGAAGGAAATGGCAACCCCCTCCAGTATTCTTGCCTGGGAAATCCCATGGACAGCAGAGCCTGGTGGGCTACAGCTCATGGATTTGCCAAGAGTTGGACACAACTGAGCACACACACACGCATGCCATCCTAGATTTACAGCCCGAAGAAGAAAAATATTATACAGATTAAAAAATGATTGAATGAGTAAATAAACAGGAGAGAAAAGACAAATCTCCAATGCAGAAGAATCCCAGTTTATGCAGATACTCTGCCCTCAAGGAGGTGGGACACAACTTCCCGCTCCTTAGGGGCTGTGCATGGACATCTTTCCAGAGAGCACACAGTGGACACCTGGGGGAAAGTGTGTAGCGGAGAAACCTGACAGACCCTGCCTCTGCCAGGCGATCAAAATCAGCATCAACAGAGATAACATGTGCCCTTGACGTAATGAAAAGAGTACTTCACTTCTGTTATTTGCCCCCAACCTAGAGACTCGGTCTAAATATGATTTTTTAAATCAAACTCCAATTCAGGGACATTTTCCAATTATCAAAAACAAGGAAAGTCTCAGGACTTCCTGGTGGTCCAGTTGCTAAGACTCTGTGCTCCCAATGCAGGGGACCCGGGTTTGATCCCTGGTCAGGAGAAGGCAATGGCACCCCACTCCAGTACTCTTGCCTGGAAAAATTCCATGGATGGAGGAGCCTGGTGGGCTGCAGTCCATGGGGTCGCTGGGAGTCAGACATGACTGAGCGACTTCACTTTTTTTTTCACCTTCACTTTTCACTTTCACGCATTGGAGAAGGAAATGGCAACCCACTCCAGCGTTCTTGCCTGGAGAATCCCAGGGATGGGGGAGCCTGGTGGGCTGCCGTCCATGGGGTCGCACAGAGTGGGACACTACTGAAGCGACTTAGCAGCAGCAGCAGCAGGGAACTAGATCCCACACGCCACAACTAAGCGTTTGAATGCTGCATCTAAAAGATCCTGTATGCCGCAACTAGGACCCGGCACATCCAAATAAACAGGTAACTGTTTAAATTAAAGTCAGCAGAGCAACATCTTTAAAGTACTAAAAAAAATTAAAACTTTCAACCTAGGTTTCTACACCCTGAAAAAATATCTTTCAAAATCATAAGTGAAATAAAGTCTTTTTCAAACATTCAAAAACTGAAATAGCTCTTTGCAAGGAGACCACACTACTAACTATATTAAGTAGGTCCTTCAGGCAGGAGGAAAATGATACCAGATGGAAATATGGAAGAAGAATAAAGATAGAACACCAGAAATGGTAACATATAATGTTTTTTATTTGAATCACTAAAAAAACAAATTAGTTATTTTAAACAAAAATAATAATCATATATTGTGCGGTCTGAAACATGTGTAAAAGTAAGATATAGGACAACAGAACCAAGGTAGAAAGGTTAAAAAAAAAAGTGGAAGTATATTATATAAGTGTACTGCATGTGAAGTAATATATACTACCACTTGAAAGAAGACTGTGCTAGGATATATACCACAGTCCCAAAACAATGATATCAAATAAGCCAACAAAGGAATAAAATGGAATCATAAAAATTTCAATTCATACGAAGAAGGCAGAAATGAAGAAAAGAAAAACAATGATGAAACACATATGAGTTAAACCTAAACATATCAATAATCAAATTAAATGTAAATGGTCTGTATACGTTAAGAGGGACAGGGTGTTTTATTGGATATAAGCAAGACTAAACTACATTCTGCCTTCAAAAAATGCACTTAGAATATAATGAAACAAATAATTTGAAAGTAAAGGAGGAAAAATGATACCCTATGCTAGCACTAATCAACAGAAAGCTGAAGGAGCTGTTACTATCACAAAAATGGAATGGTATCAGAGATAAAGACGATATCAGAGATATCTCTTTATCAGAGATAAAGATGACCATTTTGTAATAATAATAAAGGGGCCAATTAATCAACATGCTATGAAAAATCCTAAACAGTTGTGTTAAGTACTTAATATCAGATTTTCAAATTATATGACGCTAGATGCAAAGAGAAATAGACACCCACAATTATAGCTGAGGATTTTGATACTCTTCCCTCAATAAATGAAAGAACCAGTAGATAGTAAATCTATATGGATATAAGAGATTTGAACAGCAATACAAATGAATTTAACCTAGTTTATATTTTTAGAACACTCTAAGAACATCAGAACTCTCTTCAAGTGCATACAGAACATTTATCAAAATAGATTATATTCTGGGCCATCAAACAAGCCTTAATAAATTTAAAATTCCAATCATACAAAATATATGCTATTCCATATTAGAATTATATTAAAAATCAATAACACAAAGAACTCTGAATAATCACCCAATAGCTAGAAAATAATAACATACTTCTAAATAACCTAAGAATGAAAGTGGAAATCAAAAGGGAAATCCAAATTGAAAATGAAAACACAGCATATAAAAAGTTGTAGGATGCTACTAAAAGAGTACTTATTGTACCAAATGACTGTTAGAAAACAAGAAGGTCTCTCAAATCTATGACCTCAGCTTCCACTTTAAGAAAATAGAAAAACAAGAGCTAATGAAACCCAAGCATTAGTGTTAAGAATATAATATACATGTGAGCAGAAATCAGTGAAATAACAATAGAAAACAGAAAAACAATGGACAGAAGCAATAAAATGAAAAATTGGTTTTTTGAGATGAATAAGAGTAATAAAAATGTCTAGTCAGATTGATAAATAAAAAGATATAAGACATTATCGATATGAGGAATGAGAGAGGAGACATCACTACAGCTCCTACATATATTATAAGGATAATTAAATATTATGAACAATATAAAGCCAATAAATTCTACAACTCAGATGGATTGGACAAATTCATTTTAAGACAAACTCTCAAAGCTCAAAGAAAGATAGCCTGAACAGCCCCTTATCTATTATAGAAATGGAAATTTATAGTTAAATATCTCACAAAGAAAACTTAGGTCCAGATGTTTTCACTGCTGAACTCTACCAAACACAGAAGAAATAATACCAATTATATAAAAATTCTGTTAGAAAATTGTAAAAGATGGGATATTTCTCCATTGATTCTATGAAGCCACCATTTATTTAAGTATCCTAAAGTTTATCCTTGAATTAAAATTTATTTGGGACTTCCCTGGTGGTCCATTGGTTAAGAGTCCATGCTTCTGGTGTAGGATGCTCAGGTTTGACCCCTGGTGAGAGAGAAGATCCCACATGCTGTGTGGTACAGTGGCGGGGGGGGGGGAGATTTTTTTTTACAAAATATTTTCATCTAAATTAACTTTTAGAACCTCAATAAAATGCAAAATTATGGAAAATTTGAGAAGGATTTTTGTAGTAATCAACAATGCATATTTCAACATATTCTTTTCAAGTGACTAAATATTTAGACACAAGGCAAGTCCATAGACTATAGGAAGATACAGTCTGTGTTTTGAGAAAGGTGTTATCAAAATAAACCTGTAACTTCAGGTACAAAATATCTTCATTTTCTGAGAAAACTGAGGCAAAGAAATATTCTCCTCTTAAATTAATTTTGAAAGTGAAATATATGTCTTCATAGCTGGAGAAATTGCAAAGTTGAAATTAATCAGGACCTAAACATTATTCCAGACTTTGCAGAATGATATCCCACTTACAGGGTATGGATAATCTGCTTCTACAACTGGGCTCGATGCTGGCTTTCAGTGACCTGGTTCTGGGGCTTCTTGCCGTAGCCATGATGGCTGCAGGCGAACCTGTTGGGTGAAAAATGAACACCCTAAACTCCACCACACACACTTGAACTTGAGGTGGAGATTCTCTGCGTTAATTTTCATAATTAATTATGCCAGTATTACTGAGTGCCCATTAGATGCCTGGCACTGTGCTAGCCACTGCAGTTATGAAAGAACAGAATAAAAAGGGTATCTGTCTTCATGGAAAGTCAAGTTACAGGAGAGGAAGCAAACAATCACAGAGATCATTAAGTGGTATGAAGAAAATAAAGCAGGATAAAGAGCAATCAGAAAGACTGGTATGTAGTGATGACAGTAGGTAGGATGGTCAGAGGAGACCCCTCAGGAGGTTAAGTATGAGCTAAGAACCAAAGGAGAAAGCTAGTTGTGTAAACATCGAGGGAAAGGAGAGCAGCAAGCATCCAGGATACTTTTGCTCTAAAGTTTATTCTAGAGAAATATGTGTAGAAGCAGAGGAACGTGAAAGGCAAACGGCAAATAAACTGGAATGACACAAGGAAGAATTTTGATGAGATTGCTATCCATTTCTGATTTTATTTTACCTGTGATGGTAGGTGAGGAAAATAAAGCCACCCTCCTTGAACTTGGAGCTGTGGAACCTTTAACTAAGCTACTCACCCATGAAGACAAAATTGTGAGAAGAAATGCTACTATGATATTTGGAATCCTGGCTTCTAACAGTAAGTATCTGCTTTTAAAATCATAATCAAGTAATCTCACTTGACACATTATCCTTGTTTAAATTTAACCTTAAGGGATTCATTTTAATTTTATTTATTTTATAAATCCATCTCTGGAGGTTCGGTAGACTAATTCTGCCATATTGAATGTGGCATATTACATTATTTATAAACAACAAAAAAGGGGAAATATTTAAATTTCTGTGTACACACCACAGAGTTTATATACCAAAGGTGCTTCCTAATGCCTCCTGTGCAACTCATTTTAAACACAGAAGGATTCTTTGAAGGATTGGGTCCTTTGCCCAAAGTCATGCAGATGGCTAGTAGCAGAACTGAGATGAGAGCTAAAATTACAGCTTTACTCTCTGACCAATAGTTCAGTAGACTTTCTATTCACTAAATCTCTTAACATTAGTGTCCATGCTAAGTCAGGTTCTCCTTCTAAATGATTTTGGGGGAGAAAGAGTTATAAATTCTTGTTTATACTTACATTTTCTAATGAAATATCTAGGTCTCTGTGACTTTTTTCCCCTCTTTTTTATGTTCTTAGTTTCTATTGATTTTATTTAGTATTCTTATCTTTCCATTATATGAGGAGTTTATCATCTGTGAAACCCTACAATTTGTTTGCAGATTTTTCTGAGCAGGTTTTTACATTGAATTTCATGAGTTTCTAAAGGAGTCTGTGGCCCCTAAATGTTATGAATACTCTTACATTTGGATGCTACATGAGATGGCTCTTTTATTTTTTTACAGAACTAAATATCTGTTTATTCATTTATAAACCATAATGAAACCAGTCAGGTATTTCCCCTCACCAGCAGATCTTGCTTTGGAAAAACAAATACACAAATTTCAGCAACCTCAGAAATTTCATTAAACCTGCAGAGAAGCATAATTCATTTTGGAGTTCAATTTTATGTTCAAGGAATCAGTACCTATCATAAAGACAATTACTATAATCTCTTTGCCATGCAAAATTATCCCCATTTATTGTGGACCAACTGCAGGGCCAACTCCTGATAAGGCACTCGGCAAGTTCACATCCTTGAGGATGGCCCCTTCCTCTTTCACACAGCATAGTCTCAGAACTTGAGGCCAAAGTAAGTAAAAAGCAAGCCAATGTCAAATGGGTTCTCCTGAGACCAGTGGTACTAAACTCAAGCCAGAAGGCCACCTCATGACCTCTCCAGAAGCAGCCCATCCGTGAGCGACAAAATGTAACCTCTAAGTACAAAGTTCCAATTATCAAAAACAAACAGGAGTTGAACATAAGCTATAGTTGGCACTTCCTCTCGGAGCAGGGAGCAGAGAACAGAGAACCGAGATGGCTCTTTTAGAACTGTCAAACCACAATCTGTAAGCTGGCTGACTAGGCTGTAACCAGTGCTAGGACCAATGCAGTCTGCAACTGCAAAGCTTAATCATGGAAAGAGCTTGGCTGTCTTCAAGGTCTCCACTGAGTGCTTGAGTCTCAAGTATACTGAATTCTATGATTCTATGAAGTAGGTGAAAAAATCAAACAATTATTGGGGTTAACGCTCAAACGATAAAAAATCTGCTTGCAATGCAGGAAATCCAGGTTCAAGTCCAGGGTCGGGAAGATGCCCTGGAGAAGGGAATGGCAATCCACTCCAATATTCTTACCTAGAGAATTCCATGGACAGAGGAGCCTGGCAGGGTACAATCCATGGGGTTGCAAAGAGTCAGACACGACTGAGCAATTAACACTTTCACTTTAGCTGATTTTCTATTTGAACTATCTGGTGATATGGATAAGACATACCATATCCTCAAGTGCTTGTGAACCTCCTTTTTTGCTGAGAGCCAACACTATTATATATTATATATATATATAATATATAACTGTTGCTTCACTTTTCCTATGTGTCTAAGGAGATTTGGAATAAAAAAAAAGCAACTGGTCATTTGACCTAAAATGAAGTCATGCTTCCAGACTAATATATAAATAAATACACCTCTGAAGCTGCATGATTAAATCATCGTCTTTGGACAGTCTTTAAATAACTGATTATTCTTCAGAAATTTGTATTTTCATATGCTTTTCCACATGCTTATAGTGGATGAACCAACAGAATGTTCCAACATTCCAGGTGCTAAAGGCTTGCTATGAAAACCGTCTTCCCCTTTTGCAGTTTCAAATAAATTCTTTTTTTTTGGCTACAGTGATTGAGCTATGAGCCTGTGCCATGCCTGGGCCATCCAAGATAGGCACGCAAATTACTTTGTTAAACCTTTTTATCAAACAGGAGCTTCTGTCTTCTTTTACCTTCCAGCTAGTATTTATTTTTTTAAGTTTCTTTTTTTTTTAATGTGGACCATTTTTAAAGTCTTTATTGAATTTGCTACAGTGTTGCTTCTGTTTTACGTTTTGGTTTTTTGGCCGCAGGCATGTGGGACCTTAGCTGCCCAACCAGGAAGCAAACCCAAACCCCACTGCACTGGAAGGTGAAGTCTTAACCCTGTATTTAGTTTAATGTAACCGAGACTCATTTAATTAAGTCAACTAAAGAGGGAGCTTTCATCAGGATCCTTGTGAGAAGTAGCCTTGTAAGCCCAGACTCTACATTACTTAAGGCAATCAGAAGAGCTCGCTGTCTTAGGAAAAAGGTTGATGTAAAAGAGTATGTATGATCAAGAGTAAATTAGATGGTGAACATTATGCAACCAAAAAATTGTGACTAAGAATTAATCCAAGAGCATAGAATGTCTTTCCTCTACTTCCCCAAAACTCAATTATTCTCTTGTACTGAAAGCCTATTCACGTACATAAGTTCACTAGCCTTCTTTGAGTCATATTGAACAGAACAGAGAGAAAGAAGTTTTGACTGGTTGAGAGACAGCTATATCCCTGAATTCCACAGGAAAAGGTGTCTAAGAAAAGGCATATATATCCAGTGGTTAATCCCCTAGACCATATGTTTCAGCTGCTGCAAAGTGAACTTTTCTAAACTTCTGGTAATGCTAATTTTGACTGACAGAAAAGATAATCAACCAAGAAGAGAAATTGCAAAACTGAAGTAACAGCTGTGTCTATTTCTAAGAAAAAGGGCGTTAAGGAGAGCAAGAAAGAAATAGAGGCATAATTGTCTAGTTTTAATTAGGCTCCTATAAATAGGACAAAAGTGAACTTTAAAAAGTCAATATATCTAAACACTTTTGGCATTTGTGATAATCAAATGGAATGAATACAAGATGTACTTATGAAAAAAGGCTGAGGTTAATTCTTATTGGCATTCTGTACTAGTTTTATTAAAAATCTAAATTTTAAAATATTTTTAGTATCTTCCCCCCCAAAAAAAAAACAAAAAAAGAATTACTATTACATAATAAGCAAGTGCAGGGCACACTAACTCTACTGCTGGTATTCTAGGCACTTTTGAACATTTATGGTTATCTTTCCTAGTGTTTTGGAAAGCAGGACAACTGAGCAATCAAGGAACATGGGCTAGAGTCTGTCTGGAGTCAGACAGACCTGGCCTGCCTTTTACTTGCTGTGTGATTTTGAGCTTCAGTTTTCTTATCTGTAAAATCAGGTAATATTAGAACCTATCTCATAAAGAACTATTCCACAGACATTGCCATTATTATTATTATTAAACATTAATATTCTGTTTCTTCTTTTGCAGATGATGTTAAAAAACTGTTAAGGGAGTTAGATGTCGTGAATTCTGTGATTGCTCGGCTGGCTCCAGAAGGTAACTCTGCAACCTACATCTATGTAAAAAATGGGGAATGGTTTCTTATACACTTCTGATTAAAGTGTCTATTGAAAATAGTTTATGAAACACCAATTGTGAATTATCATTAAAATCTCTCAAACTAAGATGGGCTCCAACCAAAGTAAGATTTGTGGAGCTTTGGTTTTCAAAGCATGCTTTAAAATAATGGTTGAATAAGCCTTTACATACTTGTGTTATTTGTTTTTGATACACAGAAGAAGTCGTTATCCACGAATTTGCTAGTCTTTGCCTAGCAAACATGTCTGTAGAGTATACCAGCAAAGTGCAAATATTTGAACAAGGTGGATTAGAGCCTCTCATCAGACTGCTAAGCAGCCCAGACCCGGATGTGAAGAAAAATTCTATTGAGTGCATTTACAACTTGGTCCAGGTGAGATTAACTTCTAAAAACGTGTTTTGACAAAAGCTGGTTATAGAATTTATTTTCCCATTAAAAAAGGAAAAAGTTTATTAAAATGCTCCAGTTTTGATTCATCAGTTCATCTCAGTATTATTTAGTAGTTATCATTCAGAGAATAAAATGAAGTTTAGTGTTGATACTTTCAATTTCCACAAAATAATTGTCCTCCGTGAAAGGGCATTTTAGAATCATAACCTAATTTTAAAAGAATAGAATGGCTTGCAGACTAAGGTGGGTTTATGCTAGGTAAGATGTGTTTCTTCCAAAACAGGAAATCTAATATTAGTGTTGAACTAGTTTTGACCTGGGCTTACCTATTGATCTAATCCTGGTGGTCCAATGGGTTGTACCCTACTGTACCCTATGCAGTTTACTAAGATTTTGGATTAGTCTCAATGTGTTGGTGAAAACCTAGTGAGTTGAGTTTTGCTGAACAAAATTCATCGCTCACATCTGCAAGATGCTACTTTCCTTTGTAACGTGCTGGTTTCCTTTACCCCCACCCCTTACCCCGTCGCCTGCACCTGTCCTGTCCTCTGGCCCCTGCCCCACAACCTCTCAATCCCCAACCCAGCAGGCACACCCTCACATTGCCAGCAGGTCAGCTCCCGGCTGCTTTGGACAGCCTTCTCTGCTTCTCTTCCTGCTCAGGTTTCTGAACAATTCCCACACACATTTGATAAGCCTTAGTTCAACTGCAAGTATAAGACACCATTTTAAATAGCCATCAACAGAATGTGAAAGAAGAGATATTGAAGCAAAGGTGAGGGAGGGTTCATTGAGAGAGAGATATATAGAGAAAATATATATTAACAGCAAAAGATGACAAAGGGACTTATCACTAAAGGCACCCAAAAGCATGAATTCCTGGCCCCTGCGTGTCCTTGCCATGTGGCTGGATACCCCCTGGTGTTACCTCTACCCTTCCTGAAGAGCAAGTGCAACAGTGTCCCTTCTCTGGTGACTGTTCTTCATCCTATGGGCCTAAATAATCCTGCAGATGTGTTTGTGTGTTTCATCCTAAATCTCCTTATTAAGATTTAGCTCCCCTTTTCTTGTAACAGAAGTACTAGTTAATAACAATGTATTCATTTCCTAGGGCTGCTGTAACAGAAGTACCACAGACTGGCTTAAAACACCAGGAATCTATTCCCTCCCAGTTCTAAAGGCTGAATTTCTGACTTTAAGGTGTCAGCAGGGCTGTGCTGTCCCAGACTCTGGGTGGAATCCTTCCTTTTCTCTCCCTAGCTTCTGACAGCAGGTCTGAATCCTTGACGGTCCCTGGTTTGCAGCCTCATCATGGCTATATTTCCCTCCATTGGCTCTCTCTCCTCTTCTTATAAAGACACTGGTCTTATAAGGACACCAGTAAATACCCACTACTCCACTATGACCTTATCCTAACTAATTATATCTGCAACAATCTTATCTCCAAATAAGGTCACATTTTGAGGTTCTGGGGGCTAGGACTTCAACATGTTTGGAGGGGATACTATTCAACCCATAATAAGCAACAACCTACAATTTTTATGCCCGAAGAAAGCTTAATATTAGGGGCCAGTTGCGAGATGGATAGAGGAAAGCCAAGCTGGGAATGGCGATAGCGGAGGACAGAGGAGCCTGGTGTGCTGCAGTCCATGGGGTTGCAAAGAGTTGGACACAACTTGGCAACTGAACAACGACAAAAACAAAGAAACAGTGGCTTCTGAGAAGTCCTGGATCATGTGTATTTCCTGTTACTGACAATGTCTGTAGGGCTAATATGAATATTTTGGTGTTATCAGTTGAGGGTTTGCTTATATTTGTTGTTAAGCTATTTTGGAAATGAATCTGGAGTAAAAGATGGGAACATAACTTATGTTCTTTGTTAGAAAATAGAGTGTCTCTATTCTTGAGACTGTATTTTGCTTTAAAAATCACTTATTTAAACATTTGTCTTTCCTGGCAGGATTTTCGGTGCCGAGCAACACTTCAAGAACTAAATGCCATCCCTCCTATATTAGACCTCTTGAAGTCAGAATATCCAATTATTCAGTTGTTGGCTCTCAAAACCTTAGGTGTTATTACAAATGATAAGGCGTCCCGGGCCATGCTAAGAGAAAATCAAGGAGTGGATCAGCTTATTAAGATCCTAGAAACTAAGGTACCTGTAACCTTTATTCAATGCTCTATGAGAAGATGTATCTCTTCTATAAGTGTTGTTATAAATGCATATTATGGAATATTTTTAAATTGAAATTTTATTATATTTAAGCATGATACTAAGTATAATGGACTAATCTGCTTATTGCTACATAGTTTACCAGCATGATTAAATCAGACTAATGCTAGTGGCCATTCTAAAATAATTTTTTTTAATCTTCTGACTTAGAAGATTTAAGATTTTTAAATTTTTGTTTATGGTTTTATCTTCAAACACCTGCAATTAGTCTTCTCCCCTTTGTCTGCTCTAGTTTTCTCTAGGGTAAGGCAAGAAGAGTCATTTTCCACATATGATGGAGAGTAATCTGCTTTAGTGAATTTACTGATTTAAATATTAATTTCATCTAAAAAATACATTCATGGAAACATCTAGAATAACATTTGACTAAATATCTGGATATTGTGGCCTTAGCTAAGTTAAAACAAAAAATTAACCATCACAAATCCATCGCTAGTCAATTTGGCATCCATACAGAGCTCCTAAGTCATTAATCTCCAAATAAGAACAATAAAAGATCATGCTTCCACTTAACATGATACAACTGTCCTGTGTACAACCAAAAACACACTGTCCCCTTCCCCAGAGGAGAAGGTATAAAGTCCTTGGGTGATGTTTACTCTTCTCCTTCACATTCCATAATTTAAATACTAAGGTATAAAACTACCCATACTTAAATACTGTATTACAGGGACTTCCCTGTTGGTTCAGTGGCTAAGACCCCACACTCCCACCACAGGGACCCCAGGTTTGATTCCTGATCAAGGAACTAGATCCCGCATGCTGCAAATAAAGATCTCACATGCTGCAACAAAGATCCCGAGTGCCGCGACTCACACCCGGCACAGCTGGCTAAAGAAATAAATATTTTTAAAAATAAAATACCTTAAAAATACTATATTATAAAATCAGTACATCTCATGTTACCTGAGGGGATAAGAGAAGAAAAAGATATTTCATACATACACACACACATTCATAACAAAATAAGGAAATACTCATGACAATTACAGTCTTCTTTTCTGTAACTGATCACATGGTTGTAGTTGGTATCAATAACAACTACCTTCTTTCAATACCCATTCCATATTCCCTTTGCCCAGCAAGTACCCCAGCTCGTCTTGATTCTTTACCTGACGTGGTGACACAAACCTTTATTCCCGAAGAGTCTGGACCATTTGTAGTTGTGTCTGCATTGGGTCATTACAGTTTTCCATCACAGGGTATGGTACTACCAAAGAGATGATGTAAGGGACTCCCTGTATTACAGGCACACTCTTCCTCACCTCTATTGTGGAATAGCAGTCCAATTTCCCTTGGATAGTTGGGATCAGTCACCCCAACCCACATAGTAACTCTCTTCTTCGCCTATTGATTCAGAGGCACGAGGCCCCCAAAGAGACCAGGTGGCTGTCATTTCATTTCAGTGGACTGGACTCATTGCTGTGTCTCTGGGTGGAAGTATCTATTACTTTGGATTTGCAGATCAGCAGAGCCTATGTTTGTGGGTGCAGGAAACAGAAATTTTGCTATTGAATCACTATGGGTAACAGTGAGTGGGGCCACTACCGTGTCACTCCTTGGTTCCTGGACCCATGAACTGTGCTACGGGAGCAACAACACCGTATACTGGATGACGTTTCAGAGCACAAACAGCCCTGTGCTCAGTTCCAGTTGTAGCGGAGTCTTCCAGAGGCCGCTGTACCAAGCCAGCTGCTTCAGGATGGTGGGGCCCTGGGAAGGCCACTGACTTCTGTGCCCCTGTGCTCGCTGCTCCACTTCTCTTGCTATGAAGTGAGTTCTTTGATCAGAAGCGATGCTGTATAGAATACCATGGTGGTGGAGCATCCTTCCCGTGTTTCTCTCACTTTAAGGATTTCTACCTTACATTTCTAACTGTTCAGATATAAGGTTGCAATTTTCCACTGCTGTGGGGATTCTGGAGGTTCCTCAGGCAAGAAAGTGGCACACTCACAATAACTCCTTCTACCAACTGGAGGTTTTAAGGAATATACTTCCCTTCAGCTTCTGTTTGCTTTTTCAAAAACCACTTTTTTTTTTAGATTTTAAAGTTGCTGTCCACGATATATGTATGCAGATGGCTAATTCTTGTCACGGTACAGCGGAAACGAACACAGCCCTGTAAAGCAATTATACTCCAGTTAAAAAAACCTAAAAAATAAAAGCTGTTGTCGATGAAAGGCTGTTTGAGCAACTTCACTGGGATACCACTACTGGGAGTTTCCAGCAATTATTTTTTATCTATAGAATAGTTTAAACTAGGGGAAATGAGAAGAGATGGGACAAATGGTCAGGGAGGGTGATGTTATGTTAATAAACAGAACTGTTTCCCTGGGCCTCTGTCACAACAAAATTAATTATATTATATTCTGAGTGATGGGAGTTCCCTCTTGTAGTAAAATTTGGCAAGTGTGACTTGCTTTTACTACAGTTTTCTAAAGTTGTGTTTGCTTTTATCATTAGGAATTGAATGACCTTCACATAGAAGCTCTTTCCGTGGTGGCCAACTGCATTGAAGATATGGACACTATGGTGCTGATTCAGCAAACAGGGGGTCTTAAGAAGCTCCTGTCATTTGCAGAAAACTCTACAATTCCTGAAATTCAGAAGAACGCAGCAAGAGCCATTGCTAAAGCCGCTTATGACCGTATGTCTCATTTTACATAAACTAAGCATACCTATTTCCTCCTGTATTCTTGATTCTGGTTAGTACTAAAAAACGCTAGAGTATTTGTCTGCTTTTAAATGGTCATTTGAGGATAGTGCTATACTTAATATTGAAGGCTGTAATTCATCACAATGCCCATAAGCGAAAATAGAGATTGCTTCACCAAGGATATAACAAACTCAATGTGATTTAATTACACCTTTTTTTAAAAAACAGTTCTTTCCTAAATTAAGTTTTAAGCCTCGATTTCTCCTGATTTTGAAATTTTACAGAATGCATGCACTGTTTGTGATCCTGAAAATGTCATTTCAATAAATCCACATTTGGAATGATATCTATACAGTAATTTTGAGTTGCAGCTGGAGTCTGGCTGTGCCATGTAATATAGCTATGAAAAATAATATGCTCATACTATATACAAAATACACTTTTCATTTCACTGGCAAGCTATGTTGACATAAACCTGTAAAATATGAGAGATTAATTACATCATGAGCACTGAAGATGAAATTATAGTTTCAATTTATGTATATTTGGCATATTTTATTTAATAAAGGATGTGATTTTATTTTCCCCTTCCACATCACTCCTCTTATGAATGATGACAGCTTTGACTGGTTTAAGTGATTTATATTCTAAACATATATACTCACATCTGTATATATGTCCATGTGTGTATTATGAGGAACATTTCCTTTCCCACCCATACTGGATTTCTTCAAATCCCAGTTTTAATGCAGTATGCTGAAGTTCACTGCTCAGTACAAAGTCAACAGAGAGAGTGACCTCATGAGTTATATCATAAAGGCTTACTCTAAAGACAAACCATAAAATTAATGCTGGCAAAATTGCTTAGTTCAGAATTCTCCCAAAAGGAACTAGGGCCTTGTCATACCTGGTCAGTTCTGTTCTCTGTCTATCCCAGGCCTCCTTAGTTACTTGAGACCAGATGAGAGGGCAGTGGAAAGACACAGGCAATGTCAAATCTAAAATTTTTATATAAGGTCCCTTTGGGTTACAGCCTCTCTGGTGATAGTGAGTTTAGTGGGTTTATTACCCTTCATGTGACACAGTTGTGACAAAAGCACCAGATGGAGAGCTCTTACGTTTAAGTTCTACTACTAATAAACACTCCTGGCACTGCAGTGGCCTAGGGATGTGTCTGTGAGTGAGCTACGGCCTCTCTGGAGCTGTTGATGAATTTGTTTATTAATGATTCATTAAGCCTCCAGTTTGTATCAACAAATCCAATGCAGGCAAGTAAGCAGACAATCGTAATGCTGTGTTAAATGTGCTTGATGGTGGGCAAAGAAGATCCCCTAGGAGGGTCACCTAACACAGATTCGGATCAGACAGGCCTTCTTGGAAGAGGTGATTTACAGGCTAGGTAGCATGTAGAGTGGATGATGGGAATTGGCTGGGCAAAGAAGGTCCTCGTGGGGTTGGGGAGGCGCAGCAGTGCTCTGAGAAGGAACAGTTGTGTAAAGGTCAGGGAGGGACCGAATGTGGTAAGTTTCAGAACTGGAAGTTTTCAGAATGGCCAGTGAATAGAATGCAGCAGGAACTCAGAGTTAAGGCTGGAGTTGTAGTGAGGCATCAAATGCTAATGGGCATCACAAACCAAGTTTAAGGGCTTTGGACTTTATTTTCATAACAACGAAGTGCCACTCAAATGACTTAGAGAAGGGAGGGAACACTGCAGTTTTTCACTTTTTTAAAGAACGAGCACTCTTGCTACAAAGAAGAGTGTGTGCAACCATTCATGGAGAGACTGGGAAAGGGCACTGCTGCGGTGACCTAGGTGAGAGGAGAAGGGATCCTGAAACAGAGCCGTGGGATCGAGATAGACTTGGAGGCATTTGCCATGAGATCCCGCGGCACCCTGGGAGGATCCATATGGGTTTGTTGAATGACTGTGTGGGGTGGGGGAAAGGAAAGTGGTGCCAAGGATAAGGCCAGGTTTCTGGCTTGGACAGCCGGACATGGAATGGTGCCATTCACAGAAATGGGGAACTGGAAAAGAAGAGCAGGTTTGAAGAAAAGGAGAGGAAAGTGGTTCCTTTTTGAAAAACTGTGAAATACACGTAGTATAAATTTCTCCATCGTCACCATTTTTAAGTGTACATGCATGCTAAGTCGCTTCAATCGTGTCTGACTCTTTGTGACCCCATGGACTGTATCCTGCCAGGTTCCTCTGTCCATGGGGTTCTCCAGGCAAGAATACTGGAGTGGGTTGCCATGCCCACCTCCAGGGGATCTTCCCGACCCAGGGATCAAACCTGCATCTCTTCTGTCTCCTGCATGGGTAGGCGGGTTCTTTACCTCTAGTTTTAAGAGTACAGTCCCTTGATATTAAATTCCTTCGCATTGTTGTGCTACCATCACCACCATCCAACCACAGGGGCTCTTCATCTCACAAGACTGACCCTCTGTACCCATGAATCAATAACTGCTGCTCACTTCTCCCTCCCTGTTGTCCCTGAAATCCACCATTCTTTCTGTCTCTGTGAGTTTGACTGTAAGTACTTTATATAAGTGGAATCATACAATATTTGTCCTTTTGTGATCGGCTTATTTCACTCAGCATAATGTCCTGAAGGTGTTGCAGAAGGGGGAAACCCTTCCAGCACCCAAGAGTGGGCTCTTATCTAATACCTGGAAATGGAGTATCCAAGGAAACATGCATGCTGACAAAGCAAGAGGCTTTATTGGGAAGGGGCACCCCAATGGAGAGCAACAGGGTAAGGGACCCCAAGAGAACTGCTCTGCCACATAGCTCGGGTTTTATGGTGATGGGATTAGTTTCTGGGTTGTCTCTGGCCAATCATTCTGACTCGGGGTCCTTCCTGGTGGCTTACACATTGCTCAGTCAAGATGGATGCCAGCAAGAAGGATTCTGGGGACACGTGGTGTCTCCTTTTGACATTTCCTGAATTCTTCCAGTTGATGGTGGCTTCTTAGTTCCATGTTCCTTATGAGAACCTCCTGTTGTAAAATAACTCACGGAAACGGTTACCGTGGTGCCTGCAGGGTGGGCGCTTTCAGTCAGTTTCCTCTAACAAAGGTTCATTCATGTTGCAGCATGTGTCAGGATGTCCTTCCCTTTTTAACACTGAAAAATATGCCATTGTATGCTTATACCACATTTGTTGATCCTTTCATCCACGAATCGACACCGGATTGGTTCCACCTTTTGGGTGCCGTGAATAATGCTGCTATGAAAGTAGATGCACAAATACCTCTCTGAGTTCCCACTTTCAGTTCTTTGGGGTATATACCCCGAAGTGCAATTGCTGGATCATATGGTGATTCTATGCTTACTATTTTGCGGAACTGCCGTACTGTTTTCCTTAGCAGCTACACCATTTTACAGTCTTAGCAATGGGGCACGAAGTTTCCAATTTCTTCACATTCTCGCCAATACTTGGTATTTTCTGTCTTTAAAAATATATATACTAATATTAACAGGTGTGAAGTAGTAGCTCTCTGTCTTGATTTGCATTTCCTTGATAATTAATGATTTTCAGCATCTTTTTCATATGCTTAACGGCCACTTAAAACATCTTGAAGTGTCGATTCAAATCCTTTGCCCATTTTTAAATGTGTTTAAATTTTTTTGTTATTGAATTGTAGGAGTTTTTTATATACTCTAGATGTTAACTCCTTATCAGAAATATGACTTGCAAATATTTTCTTCCATTCTGTAGGTTGCCTTTTACCTCTATTAATTGTATCTTTTGATGCATAGAAGTTTTAAATTTTGATGTAGTCCAATTTATATTTTCTTAACTCCATTCATAAGTAGGTTTTTACAAATTTTGCTCCTTATACTGTTTTTAAGAGCAATGTAATGATCAGTATTCATTTATAACATTCTCTTTTTACTTTCTATCATCATCAAAAAATTTTTTATAGACTAGGGTTAGGATTAGAATCATCACTGGGTGTCAAAAACATAGTTCGAACAAAAACACATATACACAATCTTTCAGTTTTGTTTGCTGAGTAAAGTTTTAACATGCACCCCTAAATCAGTGTGCCTTTGACCTGGCACCAGGAGGAGGAAGGCGTTAATTACCATGTTGCCATGAGGTTTATGAACTGGCATTAACATCTCAGCAAGAGCACAGGTGGCCCACTAGCAACTTCTGAGAATGGGTAAGAAAAGCATCATTACACACAGATTTATCTTCAGATACAAAACCTCATGCTTTTTATTTTAGTGATACTGAACAATCGTTATTTTTAAAGGACATTGTTCTATTAGTAATATAATTACCTTGCCATCTTTATTATCAGTGTAATTAAAATGTAAATACTTCTCAGTGTAGCAATTCAAAGAAGGAAGTTGGTTAATATGTTAATTCATCTTTTAAATCTATTATAGCCACACTGCAGTTAGCACTTTTGAGGTTTGGTGAACACAGCTGGATTTTGAGAACACTCCCAGCAGGGTTGAGAAACTAATTGCCCACAGTATTTAAATTATTTTTAAAAAATTGTTCCTATAATTGCATATACACTGTTTTTTTTTTTTAATTGCAACAACCATATACTCCAAAGTTAGTCTTTTCAAATTAATTCTTTTGGTCAGTTTTCCTGATGGAATCCACTCAGGGTGTTCTGTTTAGCATAGTTGATTTAGTGCCATAATGGAAGTCTTAATTATACATCTGACATTTTAAGTTAAAGATTCTGGAAAAGTTTGAGATCTTGGTTATTCAGGGAAAACTAATAAGGACTAAATATATTTTAAAACATTTTAGGGGCCACATACTTGAGATTTAAGTATGAATCACAGCTTTTTAATGCAACAGTTATGGCCTGACTGAATTCCAATTTTAAACAAAAGGAGCAAGGGATTAAAATGATAGGATTCCAGGACGTGGCTCATGATTGTTTAAGACAAATGAACAGAAGTGTTGGTGACTTCCCTCGTGCCAGTGATGCCCACATTGCTCGCATATATCTGTGTATCGGACGAACAAAGGCCAAGAGAGTATTTGCAAAGATAGTGACATCTGACCATGACACTGGGAAAAAGGGTGATTTTAAAAAGCCATTGTTGAAAGAAGACAAATCATGTATTAACCTAAAAGTAGAAACCTAGTTGTTATAATTTCTAAAGATATCTCTGGGAAAAAACGTTAATTAAAATATGCACAAGTAATGAATTCATTCCACATGTCGATGCAATCTAAGTTAATATCAACTTTTTTTTCTACCAAAATATTCTCTTTTTTTGGTATATTGTCTGTATATTGTCACCCTGCTTATTTAACTTCTATGCAGAGTACATCATGAGAGACGCAGGACTGGAAGAAGCACAAGCTGGAATCAAGCTTGCCAGGAGAAAGATCAATAACCTCAGATATGCAGATGACACCACCCTTATGGCAGAAAGTGAAGAAAAACTAAAGACCCTCTTGATGAAAGTGAAAGAGGAGAGTGAAAAAGTTGGCTTAAAACTAAACATTCAGAAAACGAAGATCATGGCATCTGGTCCCATCACTTCATGGCAAATAGATGGGGAAACAGTGGAAGCAATGACAGACTTTATTTTTGGGGGCTCCAAAATCACTGCAGATGGTGATTGCAGCCATGAAATTAAAAGATGCTTGCTCCTTGGAAGAAAAGTTATGACCAACCTGGACAGCATATTAAAAAGCAGAGATATTACTTTGTCAACAAAGGTCCATCTAGTCCAGGCTATGGTTTTTCCATTAGTCATGTATGGATGTGAGAGTTGGACTATAAAGAAAGCTGAGCACTGAAGAATTGGATGCTTTTGAACTGTTATGTTGGAGAAGACTCTTGAGAGTCCCTTGGATTGCAAGGAGATCCAGCCAGTCCATCCTGAAGGGAATCAGTCCTGAATATTCATTGGAAGGACTGATGCTGAAGCTGAAACTCCAATACTTTGGCCACCTGATGTGAAGAATTGACTCATTTAAAATGACCCCGATGCTGGGCAAGATTGAAGGCGGGAGGAGAAGGGGGTGATAGAGGATGAGATGTCTGGATGGCATCACTGACTCAATGGACATGAGTTTGGGTAAACTCCGGCAGTTGGAGATGGACAGAGAGGCCTGTTGTGCTGCAGTCCACAGGGTTGCAAAGAGTCGGACCTGACTGAGTGACTGAACTGACTGATTCTTTTTTTGTACATTTACATTCTAAGAGCATATATCACACATCCTTCTATTTTAATCATTTACATTGACTTTATTAAAGACTTGGACAACATGGACAACAGCACACCAGGCTCCCCTATCCTCCCTATCTCCCGGAGTTTGTTCAAATTCAGGTCCATTGAGTTGGTGATGCTATGTAACCATCTCATTCTCTGCTGCCCCCTTCTCCTTTTGCCTTCCGTCTTTCTCAGCATCAGATTCTTTTCCAGTGAGTTGGCTCTTCACATCAGGTGTCCAAAGTACTGGAGCTTCAGCTTTAGCATCAGTCCTTCCAATGAATATTCAGGGTTGATTTCCTTTAGGATTGACTGGTTTGACTTGATTGATTCCTTTAGGATTGACTTGCAGTCCAAGGGACTCTCAAGAGTGTCCTCCAGCACCAAAATTCAAAAGCATCAATTCTTTGGTGCTCAGCCTTCTTAATTGTCCAAAGCTCACAGTGACTACTGAAAAAACTATAGCTTTGACTATATAGACCTTTATCGGCCAAGTGATGCCTCTGCTTTTTAATATGCTGTCTAGGTTTGTCATAGCTACAGTCACCATCTGCGGTGGTTTTGGAGTCCAAGAAAATCACTGCTTCCACTTTCTCCCCTACTATTTGCCATGAAGTGATGGGACTGGATGGCATGATCTTAGTTTTTTGAATGTTGAATTTTAAGCCAGCTTTTTCAACTGTCATCTTTCACCCTTATCAAGAGGCTCTTTAATTCCTCTTCACTTTCTGCCTTTAGAGTGGTATCATCTGATATATGATATTGTTGATATTTCTCCTGGCAATCTATTAATGAGAATCAAACTTATGACAAAATTTTCTAAGAAACTGTAATTAGCAAGAAATTATTTGTAAACTGTTTCTTTTCCAACTTGTTTTTTTTCTATTATAACATTAAAAATGAGTTTGATTTAATGTAAGTATTGCCTAGTATATGCTTTTAATAAATAGTAATTTATTTAGGATTAAATATAGAATGCAAAACAAAAAATTGTTTAATATTCTATACTCTAAATACTGCATTGAATTTAATTCAATGTAGTATTTGCTTTTGTATAGTAATGAGGCTGTCACTTATTAGAAAATCAAACTAAATTGAGAGAAAAACATCAGGAACAAAAAGAACATTAAGAATACCTTGGTTTTCAATTTAGTGTTTTATAGTGGGGTGAATATCATGATAGGTACTTTATTTGTTTTCAGACAGAATTGTGCTATGTTTATATTATGTTTATGGCAACTTAGCAATTATTTTCATTTTTGCTATGTCAGCATGTATTGTAACAAGAAAAAAAGATGATTATAAATTCCTTAAGACTTGGAATCACACTTTATTACTCATTTTTACTTTCTTTGCTCTTCTCTTGAGCATCTAGCTCACAGGTTTGTACATCTTAGGCGTTCTTCAAATATTGGGTTTTGTATTTAAAATAAACAGGTTTTGTGCTCAGTAAGAAGACAGCGTGTGTGAATACAGCACATGACTGGCGAAAGTAAGTTCTTACTAAGTCTGAAACTTGTCTCTTTCTTATTACAGAATTTTCTCTGCCATAGTATTGATATCATATAAGAGAATATGAAAAAAGTGCAATACCCATACATTTATTTTGCATATTGACTGTGTTCTAAAGGTTAAATAGGTATATATTTTGTTTAGCTTAGAATATGATTAAAGCTAACAAATATTTTGAATTCCCATCATTTTTGGATGGAGAAGTCTTTATATTTCCACAGTTTTTGTAGGAAAATTCTGATTTTTTTTTTTTACCCCTTTTGGTTTATGAAAGCTGAAAATAGAAAACTTTTTCACGAACTAGAAGTCGAAAAATGCCTTGTAAGCCTTTTGGGTTCTGAAAATGATGGAACTAAAATTGCCGCTTCCCAAGCTATATCAGCAATGTGTGAGAATTCGGGCAGCAAAGAATTTTTCAATAATCAAGGTAAGCACACTGGAAAAAGCCACTCTGAAGATGTTGTTTTTGTTATTTAGTCTCTAAGTTGTGTCCAACTCTTTTGCGACCCCATGGACTGTAGCCCACCAGGCTCCTCTCTGTCTATGGGATTTCCCGGGCAAGAATACTGGGGTGGGTTGCCATTTCCTTCTCCATTGAACATGTTTAGGCTGCCATATTCTAGTTCACATGGATATCTGTAAAGTCACATTTTACTTTTCTTTTTCTGTAGGAATCCCTCAGTTAATTCAGTTGCTAAAAAGTGACAGCGAAGAAGTGAGGGAAGCTGCTGCCCTTGCCTTGGCAAATCTGACCACCTGCAATCCTGCTAATGCAAAGTGAGTACAAAAAGACTCATTCAACACTGACTCGCAGGATATTTAACAGACCAAGATAAGCTCATTGTAATGTCCTGCCTTTCAAGGCAGTTTACATATCCTTTCAGATGCTTCTATGTTGGGTTATTCCTTAAGAACCCTTATGAAAATAAGAGTTGGCAGATAGGCCTGTTTTCCAAAAACATCACGAAATCTTGAGAGCTTCTGGGTTTGTTGGGAAAATGGGTGGGACATTTGATGCAGGTAAGAGGCTAAGTCTTGTAGAAGGTTCCAGAACAAAGAAAATTGGCTAATGCTGGGAAATACTAAAGACAACATTCTACAAATATTGGTAAATCAAGAAAAAAAATTTAAAGAATCAGTTTTTAAAAGGACAAACAGTAGATAAAATCGAGAAACACTTTAAAAGTCCATTGAAAACAGAGTATCATCAGTAAATACCTATGGAAAAAGGCTGAAAAGGAATGTCCTCTGTATTCCAAACACTGTGCATGTAATTTATATTCATTTAAAATTTTAATTGTCAAGATAATCCATCTACTAATTGAGGAAACAGAGGCTCTGCAGGTTTCCCTAATTTTCCTGGGTACACATATTCATTCAAATAGAGGAGCTGGAAATTAAAGCTTGATCTATTGGACTCCAAAGGCTTGCTATTTCCTCTACAGATGATAAGGTTGCTTATAAAACAGTAAAAATTTCTAGAAGGCAATTTTCATAAAGTGATTAATGCCATTTGCAATAAGATGGATGGGCCTTGAAGATACCATGCTGAGTGAAATAAGTCAGATGGAGAAAGACAAATATTATCTGATTTCACTCTTATGGGAATATAAAAAACTAGCCAGCAAAATTAATGAACAGCCCAACCAAACAGAAACAAACTTGAAGATACTAAAAAAAAAAAAAAAAGTAATTACCAGAGGGGAAGGGGCAGGGGGAATGCAAAACAGGTAAAGGGGATCAACTGTACAGTGATGGATGGAAACTAAATTTTTAGTGGTGAGCACACCATAGTGTATACAGAAGTAGAAATATAATGCACATATGAAACTTGTATAATGTTACAAACCAATATAACCTCAATGAAAAATCTAAATAAATAAGAGTAAAAAACAATTATTTACCCTCCTTAAACATGGTATGAGAATTAGGGTTCTCTAGAGAAACAGAACCAATGGGAGGTGTGTGTGTGTGTGTGTGTGTGTGTAATGAGATTTATTATAGGAATTGGCTTATGAGCTTATGATGACTGAGAAGTCTCAGGATCTGCCATCTGTGACCTGGAGAACCAGGAAAGGTGGTAGTGATGGTCAGTCCCGGTGTGAGAACCAGGAGCACTGATGTCCAAGGAAAGCAGATGATGGTTGCCCCATCTCAAGAAATTCACCCTTCCTCCTCCTCTGTTCTGTGCGTGTGTACTCAGTCATGACTCAACTCTTTATAACTCCATGGACTGTAGCCTGCCAGGCTCCTCTGTCCATGGGATTTCCCAGGCAAAAATATGGAGTGGGTTGCCGTTTCCTCCTCCAGGGGATCTTCCCATCTCAGATACCAAACCTGTGTCTCCTGAGTCTCCTACATAGGCAGGCGGATTCTTTACTACTGAGCCACCTGGTAAGCCCCTGCTCTTTGTTCTGTATAGTTCCTCAACGAATTGGATGATGCCCACCCACATTGAAAAGAGGAATCTTTTTTTTTTTTTAATTTGTGAGATTTTATTATAAATGAAAAGAGGAATCTTTATTCAGTCTACTGATTCATTCAAATGCTGACCTCTTCCAGAAACACTCTCACAGACACACTCGGAAACAACGTTTCACCAGCTATCTGGGCACCCCTTAACCCAATCAAGTTGACCCAAAAAATTAACCATGTCATTGCGTCAGTTTTTAACATTCACATATTATGGTTTTCTGGCATTGCTGCTAAAATTATCCCTTCCTTTTTCGAAATAAATCCTCCTCCATCCCATCATATGTTTCATCTATCTCTTACTCTTTCTTTTTCTCTACTCACACACAAATTTTTATAAGACCTTGATGGAAAGACTCAAAATGTAACAATGCCCAAGAAAAATGTAGCCAAAATGCATAAGCACCAAAACAAAACTGTGTTCCTTTAAGAGCTACAATCTTTGACACAATCATTTCCTAAATTCAGCATGCATCACCACCTGCATGAAAGCACACACATGTCTAGAATATCAGGTCATAGTAACTAGCAATTTGAAAACAGCATACTCAGTGATTTTTCCAGTATAGTCCTGCCAGTGCAAAAATCTTATCAGTGACACCAAAATGCTTCAATCTCCAGTGCATTTAGATTTATATATTATCTAAAATACTCTAAAAGGCCTCTAGAGTGTATAGCTGTCTTGATTTGATGTGAGATTGCCTGGCTTACCTCGTTTCACAGTTTTATATAACATCCTAGACAATCAGGATGATAAGTAATACTCAAAGAAGCTGCCTTTAGATTTTCTCTCAATTTTCCATTTATCAAATTTTTGTTATCTGCCGATATAGTTCCATTTTGTCCACAGAAAGGTCAGTTAGGACTAGACGGTGCCTGATTTTCTTCTGTGATAATCAACTTTACTTTTTGTAATTTAATTTTTCTTATCAATTTTAATTGCTGTTATTTCTTTAACCTATCATGTACTGTACATTCTGATTTCTTTTTCCAACTTATGTCTGCTAAGGGAAATGGGACCTGAATAAAAGTGGTTTTATGGTTTTTTTGAGGTCTATGTAGCTTTTACTTCGGACTTTTTGAGCTAAAAAATACTGAAAATTAATGGTTTTGAGAAAGATACAGAGTCAGATTTGACCTGTTTGTGCCAAATGCTGAGAACTGGGCTTGAAAAAGATTCTGTCGTCAATCAAAAGGAATGAAAACAAGCAAGCCCCATGGTCAATCCTTCTAGTCAGTCTCCTGACTAGACTGACTAGACTAGACTGACTAGACTAGACTGACTAGACTAGACTGACTTAGGGTCCCCTAAGCTAACTACAACAGAAGAGACCACAAAGATGACTGGCTATTTGTAGCACCTACTCAAATCACCTGTAAAAATTACATCAGACTCGGCATGGGTGTTTCCAGTATCACTTTTTGGAAACAGTCCATTTCATCCCCTTTCTTAGCAGTGTACTGTAGGATTGAAGGCTGAGTCCTTGGCTCTGCTGCTGGGTAACTGGAATTGAAATAGTTAGAAAGCCGCTTTTCCACCACATCTAAGTATTAATAGTAAGAGAAGAAAACAAAAACCCAGAACTGATGTCTTCTAGGTACCTTTAGTAGCTGTTGGGATACTTGATATTTGGTAGCCTAAATTTTTTTTTTTTTTTAATGCAGTGAAGGGCTAAGAATTCCAGTTTTGTTGTTAAAATGTAATCCCTTCCCCTACACTCATATCTCAAGGTGCCTAAAATGGATTTCTAATTCTTAAACTCAGGGCACTTTCTGGAGTTAGAGACTCACCTCATGAATTAGATGATCACTGGCTTGTTATGACAACATATGATGCTGGTATAATTTCCTTTATGTATGTTGAAGGTAAATAAAAATTTTCTAAAGTAAAAAAAGAAAACCAACTGGAGGAAGGAGCATACTTTGTGATGAATTTTTTTTTTTTTTGCAAAATTGACAAGTGCTTTTTTTAAGTCAAAGTATTTTTATAATCTAAAAACATAATTTTATAATATGCATAAAACTTTATAACCTAAAATACCTGAATTCAGATTTGCACACATCTTGCTTTCTTCCAAAAGAAAACACATTGAAATGTAATAAAATAATATGACAATGAATGAATGTCAAAGTTCTAAGAACCAAAAACAGAGACAAATAAAAATATGATGATGAGAAATTTGGTAGCAGTGACAAACCACCAGACCACCCATACCTCTTTGTGGAAAATTTTCAACTTTAATTATAAGTATGACTTTAATTGATACCAAAAGAATTTGCCTAGTTGTTACTGTCTGTGAATGTGGCTTCCTAGATAAAGTCTTCTGGACACTTGAAAATTTACTTCTATAATCAATGTATGTTTTTAAAAATATGTAATGAATTTGAATAAAATCTTCTAAAATCCTCCCCTTCCAAATTTCTGATGGTACCAGTCATTAAACTTGGGAGGGGAGAGGGGATGCGCTGCAGCTATCATTTTGAGTAAGTGGCTGTCATACACTCCATGGTACTGTACTCAGGCCCCTTAGGGAAGGTGGGTGCTTGCCCAGTTGCTGAGGACAGCCTCCAGGTAGAGCGCCTTTGGGCTGATACATTTTATTGATCCTTACACAGGCTGGCAGTGTTAATGTCGCTGTCTCTAGAGTTGATGGGTAGGGCCAACCCTGCCAATGTTCTCTTCAAATCCCTTCTTTTCAGTCAGTGTAAAGCTTGCACACCAGGTAACCTAGCTTTATCAAGTTTTATATAAAAGCAATAATGGAGGACCTGAGGCCACATCTCTAAGTGGTGTTTGGGTCCTCACAGGCCATTTCTTTCTTTTCTTTTCCTTTCTGATAGTTCTCATGTGTGTTCTGGATATGTGAAGTCTCCAGGTATTTTTGAGTTATGCATAAGTGAAAGTGTAATTTAAAAAATAATTCAACAAACACAAACCCTTTTACTTATAAACAAACAAGCCAATGTCAGGGAGTAAAATGATGAAGAGTAAAATAGACAATAAAGTTATTCTAGAAGTTCGTTCACCTCCCAGGAGTGTTTTGCTTTAGGCCTTTTGCATGACCATCCTTTCTGTATGGAATGTTCTTCTACTCCATGAATGCCCACCACGCAGTTCCCCACCCCCTCAAGTCTGCCCAAATGCCATCCCAAGAAGGCCGATGGTGACCACTGTGGTCACAGCGCACCACCCACATACCTTGTCCATCCTCCTTTCCTGCTGCCCTTTTCTCAGAGCGCTTAGCGTTTTCTTAGCAACACACAGCTCATTCTTCTGTTCTCCGACCAGCTCCCAGCACCTTTGTCTGTTTAACTCACTGACACACAACAAGCATCTAGAGTCGTCCCCATCCCATAATAGCATTCTGGGGGGGAGTGTGCCCACACCAACAACACAATCAAAAGGAAAATGACAATGAAGGAAGATCTGTCTGTTGTCAGCCAATGCCGATAACTTAAAATAGAAAGTGATCATCTGTACTGCGTTGTCTGTTTTCACATAATTTCATTCACAAAGTGGAGAGTAACTTAGTTCTAAGAATCTTCTAGCTACTTTTCATTCTGTATTATCTGCAGAATAAAGGTCACTCAAAGTGGACAAAAGACAATGAATAAGAATAAAAATAACTATTTGAGGGTACAGGAAAAGAGGACAAGAAGAGCCAGAGTCACTTATTTAAAGTGATAGGAGGGGAAAAAGTAAAGTCATTTTTAAGTGAATAAGTAACAAGTGAGGTTAAAACAACCACCATAGAAAGAAATAGGTGAAAATGGAAACAGAGAAACAACAATTAATTTTATATAAATATGTAGTCCAGGGGACTTTGCTGATGGTCCAGTGGCTAAGATTCTGAGCTCCCAATACAGTAGACCCAGGTTCAATCCCTGGTTGGGGAACTAGGTCCCACATGCCACAGCTAAGACCCAGTGCAGCCAAATAAATAAATAATTCTTTTAAAAAGCATTAAAAATGTAATCCAGTTAGTTAATTTGGACACCATTATCTTTTTTTGGTTCATTGTTAATCTTTTTGACAATTCTCAATTTATAATACTTTTTAGAAAGGAGAAAGTTGTTTATTTTTGAAAGAAGTACTATTTCAGCTAAACTACATATTTACATTGTACTTCTTAAATCCAATCAGTCATATCAAAGTTTTATATTATTTAGGTAACTACCGAGAGCATTTGTTCTTGGTTGACATTTCCTGAGGGGCAGATTCTCTATATTAGAATAGTTTAAACTATTAATTTATAGCATCACTGCCATCTGTTGGATCTGATCAGAATTAGAGTTTTTCAGTTATTCCAAGAATGAAAAGTGTTCAGCGCTTTTCATTTCCCAATGCCAACAGTAAGTAAACTTTGGATACTGGTAAACAATGAAAAGATGAGAAAATAATGCAATTGCCAGTGAGATATTTTTCAAAAGAAATAAAACATGAATAAGATTAAATTATAAAAAGTGATAACTACAATTACTTTAATGTTTGTAGAGAGGTCAGCTGAAACTATGGCTTTGCTATAGAAAATGCTCAATCAAGTCTCTGTTGTATATATAGATAGATCATACTAACTCACTCTTGATTCTTCATATTTAGTTCATAGTATCTCCATAAAGAACTGGGTGATTTCCTTAAATCTTGGAGACCTTGTTATCTCCGTTTCCTTATTTGTAACGTCTTAAAATTTTTTTTAACTTTTAAATTAATTTATTTATGGCTGCCCTGGGTCTTCATTGCTACGAGTGGGTTCTCTAGTTGCGAGGAGTGGGGCTCCTCGCTAGTTGCAGTGCGTAGGCTTCTCATTGCGGTGGGCTCTCTGGTCGTGGAACACGGGCTCCAGAGCGCGGGCTCAGCAGTTGTGGTGCACTGCCTAGATGTCCCCCAGCATATGGGTCTTCCCAGATCAAGGACTGAACTGGTGTTCCCTGCATTGCAAGATGAATTCTTCATCACTGGACCACCAAGGAAGCCCTATTTTTTGTTTTTAATAGCCCTTCCCACAACAGCAGTGACTCAAGGCAGCATATATAGTGGTTACTTTAAAAAATGTATACATATATTTTTTGATTGACTGCTGGGCCACTGCTGCCTTCCACACTACCAGAGACATCTCTTCTCTAGGGACCATCCTGCTATCATGTGACCTGTGGTCAGGACCACAACAAAGGAAATGAGGGGATGACTGGGGAGAACACCCCAAAGAGACTCCAGGAAGAGACAGAATGCCCCCGAATCACTCAGATGTGCATGTTGAGTGCTTTGGGAACTTTTCAATGTCCTCATTCTGTATGGATGACCTGTCATTCTGTATTACCAGTATTCATATTTCTCTTCACTAACACAGAAATAAAGCAGTGACTGAATCATTTTAATATCTAGTAGAATTATTTATCAGGGTACTAGGCCTAAGACAGGCCTCTCAGGTCATGCTAGTGGTAAAGAACCTACCTGCCAGTGAAGGAGAAGGGACTTGGGTTTGATCCCTGGGTTGGAAGGATCCCCTGGAGGAGGGCAAGGCAAATCCCATGGACAGAGGAGCCTGGTGGGCTACAGCCCATAGGGTCACAAAGAGTAGGACATGACTAAAGTGACCAAGCACTCATGAAGACGCCTAAGAAAGTCATGTAATGTGTAGAGAAAATCTTTTAAAGATGTTCCACATATAAAACATTAAGAAAACATAGCACTTCATTTATTCACCATGACCCAACTCTATCCATTCAGTATTCTCAGGGAAGGGCCTGACCTTAAATAATTTCTTAGAATGTTAAATCTCTCTAGTGTTTGAAAGCCACTTTTCAAAGTTTTTTTAAAAATCCGCCCCCCCCAATTAAATAGGGTTAGTGGAAGGTAGTCAGGCAATGGCACCCCACTCCAATACTCTTGCCTGGAAAATCCCCTGGACAGAGGAGCCTGGTAGGCTTCAGACCATGGGGTCATGAAGAGTCGGACACGACTGAGCAACTTCACTTTCACTTTTCCCTTTCATGCATTGGAGAAGGAAATGGCAACCCACTCCAGTGTTCTTGCCTGGAGAATCCCAGGGACGGGGGAGCCTGGTGGGCTGCCATCTGTGGGGTCGCACAGAGTCGGACACGACTGAAGCGACTTAGCAGCAGCAGCAGCAGCAGTGTACTGATGTATTTATTTCTACAAATATTTATTTTACTTTCTTTTATTCTGCAGATTTAAGTATAGACTAGTGCTACTCTTTAGTGAGTCTCCTACATACAAACAAGTTCCATTCTGAGAGCTTATTTGTAAGTCCAATTTGTTTATAAGTTCATTTTGCTGATAAATCCAACAAAGTTAGCCTAGGTACCCAACTAACACAATTGGCTATATAGTACAATACGGTAATAGGTTTATAATACTTTTCACACAAATAGCACATAAAAAAACAAAAAGTAAAACAATTTTGATCTCACAATACAGTACCTTGAAAAGTACAGAAGTACATTACAATGGCTGGCACACAGGCACTGGCATCAGGTGAACAGGCAAGAGGAGTTACTGATTGGAGGAGGAAGGGGAAGTGGGAGATGGTAGAGCTGAATGGTCATCAACAATAGGAGATGGAGGGTAAGCTGCAGTTTCATTCATGCCTGACGTTGATGGCCCGGGTTTTGGTTCCTTGCTGGATGCAATTCTATCTACCCTCTTGAAAAAAGGATGCAGCGATGTCTGGGTAGTAGCTTTTTCTCTTGTCATTGATGCACTGGACTGCATTCCTAATGGCTGCTGCAAGCTTTGTGTACCGTTCAACAGTTGAGTCCTGTGTCTCAAAAGCTAATAGTATCTCCCCAAATAAAGAAAACTCCCTTGCCATTTCCTGCATTGTGAATCTCTTCAGCTCTTCAATTACGTCTTCCTCCTCCTTTCTCTGGATACGTGTGCATCTTTGAAAGTTCACAACTTGAAGGTTCCTATGTAGGGAATTTACTGTATTTTCTTGTGCACTTGAGGCTGTATTGCAATGAATGATGATGGTCATTTCAAAGGAGGGAACAAAACACCTCTCTTAGAGTTGGCAAAACATCACAAGATTCACTTCCACATTGCCATTTCCCTCCAGGAAGATATATATATATCTCCCAGATGGCTAGAGATGCATACCAACACCCTTTCAAAATAAACTTTAACATCTGTTCTAGATCATATTCTTGACCAATCCACACAGATTCACTTAGGAATAAGTAATCTTGTCATTTACAACACTTTTTTTTTTTTAATCAAAGAAATATTGACCATAGAAATAATCCACTGTGATTTACAACATTAAAATGCAGTCTCAGGAAAAAATGCAAACTCATGTTCCAGACCTGATGTACGGGCTGGACTTGGTAATGCTAAAGCTGTGCAGTTATGGTCTTTGTTAGGGCTTTTCACGGGGAAAGGTTTTCCGCAGCCCATTTTCCTCCGACCGTGGAGAACTGTGTCTTCATACTGACCCCTAGTGGCAGTTTAGGCAGATGTTGGGGGAGGGGCAGAAACGGTAATGGAAGATTTGCTCTGTATTTTAGTGAAAATGCTCACCAACTTAATCCGAAATATTCTTCAGTGTGTTTAAAATAATATTTTAAAACATTATTCAAAGATTGTGCTCTGGAAAGCGTTCCATTGTGGTGCTTTTAAAGAGATAATATTCTACTGCGAACTGTGTGTTAATAGATGCTTGTCTTTGTCTCCTTTTAAGGTGAAGTCATTCAAAATATTTTGACACATTCATTGTCCTGGTGGCTGAATATCACCTGTGCTACATAACCATAACCGACATAAATTAATCTTGATATGGTACTTACTCTAGAGCTGAATTTTTTGCTCTTGACGTTAAATAATAGAAATTATTTGGTTTTAAAATTCTTACTTATATCACTTTATTGTCAGATGCTACCTCCTTTGAATTAAAATGCTCATATGTTGAGAATCCTCCAAGACAACTTGAGTTGGTTCCTTTTAGAAAGTTCAGTTTTGTAGTAAGGATGTATCAAATTTTTGTATTCAGGATGATACCTCAAAAAACTTATTTAAAGTGTTCTTCACTATCTTAAAAGCCTTTTGAAATTAAGAGATAAAATATATGGGAGGCACCTTCATGGTACACTTAAGTAGTATTCTTTCCTTATTTCCGTCCAAGTTTACCAAGTGGATACTTTCTATTTCTACCCACCTCAGCACCTAGATTTCGTCTCTGCTAACTGTATATTGATCAACACCTCTGATTTTAAGGACTATGTAGAATGAAAAGCTGGATTTTGCAATGAAACAAGTCGATTCCATATCCCCATTTTGTGTCAGTTGATGCCTAGTCAACCTTCACAAACAGTTTGAATTTTATTAGCTACCAGTTGAGGCTAAGTGAATCCCATGAAATGTTCAATTAGAAAATTATCTATCTTGCTTTTCTTACCTGGAGAGCAAAGACTGACATTTGCATAACCTTATTTTAAATTTGCTGGTACCTCTTTCAGGCTTAATTTCCAATGTAACTGATTTTAAGAAGAAATTATCAAACAGTTTGGATAACTTTATATTGTGTGATCCTTTTCTCTCTCAATTTGAAGCCATGCTTAATACCTACATAAATTCCACTTTTACTCATCCTTGACTTTTTATATTAATTTTTTCCCATGATTTTCCATCCCTCTGAAAACAGCCTTCATTGCTCATTTGTTGCCTAAACAAAGACTTGGGGGTGATGCTTGAGGAAATTGCTTCAGCTCCAGCCCTGCAGAGGTTGGAGATTTGACTGTCTAACTGAAAAGTTGTCTGAAAATGAAAAGTTCATACATAGATGCAAATTTGGAAATAGGACGCTATTTTCCCATGATCCCAGAAATGGAGACAGGATTACGAGAAACTCTGCCCTTGTGGCTCACTCAGTAGGCGTGGGTAATGATGTGATGATGATGGTGATGTGGTGAAGATGCTGTTGATAGCAATGATGAAATGATGATGATAGTTGGAATGTGTGGCCAGGCACTGAGCTAAGTACTTGAAATGGAATGTATCACGAAATCTTCAAAGCGTTCCCTATGATGTAGCAAGTCTTATCATTATGTCCATTCTGCAGATGAGGAAACAGAAGCACAGTCCTTGTTCAAGGTCACAGAGGTGGGATGGACACTATACACCGAGCCAGTAGGCTACCTACATCCAAAGAAAGCTCATGATTTTTCTTTCTCTGCCTCCTGCTCACTATCTCCCTGAGTTTAAGCTTCTCCAAATCTTCCCACCAAAATGTTTCCCTCTGCCTTCTTGGTCTCTTTGGATTTCACCAGACTGAAGGCACTTTTGGAGAAGTGAGTTTCCATCCCCTATGGAGAAATGAGTTTCCATCCCCTGCTCTCCTTCCTCCCTCCTTCCACCTTTCTCCCAGGTTCCTTTATCCATTATCACTTCACTTCCTCCTCACCTTTGTTTTCTCTTTATAAGAGAATAAGAAAGAAGAAAAAAAAAATGCATTCAAAGGTTAGTAAGAATTTCCCAAAATGCTGTGCATCAAAATGGTCTCCCTTATTTCTCATTTCCTAAGGAATGATGAAGTAAGCCAAATAGAAGCTGGCTTTTTTTCCCCCCCCTAGAAAATACAATATTTTTTAAAGCTTAAGATATTAATAATTGCAAAAAAAACGTAGTGAACTAAAAGTCAGATCACCATGGTTTTAATTTTGTGTCTGTTGATTGACTTGCTCCCTGAGCAACTCTCTCACTAAATTTTATCTTTCTTAACTATAAAACAAAAACAAAATAAAAATGGAATCTGGATTCTATTTTGCACGTCCAAGTGATTACCCATGATCCAGGGAGCCTGGAATACAAATTTCTACTAGGAATAGATGGGATCATTCTTTACCACTTTTATCATTTTATCCCAAAGGCTAAGGAAGTTATTATCTGTGAATTTTGGTTTCTTGTGTAAATTATTTCACTGTTACTTGAGTGTTCTTTGTGTGCCAGCCACTGCTCTAGGCTGTAGCGGTTCAGTAGGGAACATGACAATGGCTCCATGAAACTGTTTTCATGAAGCTTACAGGTTGGACGGGAAGACAGACAACACGAGTACTTTTAAGGTAATTTCAGAGGCAATAACAGTATGGGTTAAATAAAACAGCATGATATCATAGAGAGGGGCATTCATGACACCAGGGTTGTGAAAGGAGTCACAGGAATGACACAGCTCATCAAAGAGGGTCTCTCCGAAGAAGCAACATTAGAGCTGATGAGCTGAGGGTAGTCCAGGCAATGGCCGGTGGGTTTTTTTATGTGCAGTCACTAGAGATTTCAGCATCCTTATTATTTAAGAAAATAAAAAACGTGGTATCTCTAATTACTTTGGGATTGTGGCCCCTGTCACATCCAGATATGTAAACAGACTGACTTCCAGGCTAAACAGAAACATTTGGTAGCTGCAGAAGCCACTTATTATGAGTGTTCTAACACCTTGACCATTATTCCTATTTTATCAGGAGACAAGTCAGCCATGTTAAATGAAGACAGTTGTTCTTTCCTTATGGCATCTAGTTTATTATTGGCAGGCATTCCAGCTTTTTAAGACAGAAGGTGGCATGTATGGAAGTGAGGTATCCTGATTGAACAGATAGGTAAATAAAGATTCCATGTCACTTGTAAGAAAATTACATTTGATTTCCCTGCACCTTGACTGACTGCCTCGTAATTGGTAACAACAACAACAAAAAAAACCCAACAACCCTGTGTGTTCTCTGTGGAGGGGCTGGGTTAGGGTGTACTCGACTCGTTGCGACTAGCAGGTCTCTCTTGAAAAATCGTGATGTCGCAGCAACTGTAGTTAAAAGCATATTCTAGAAGCCCCCAAACCATACTTGCTAGGGCACCTCGGTATGATGGAAACAATTTGATTTCACATACTTAAAAAATTTTTTTTTGCATTTTTTTTTCTTATTTTGCTATAGGATGCAAAGCTTCCTCCGTTTGTTTTTATGGCTGGGTTTCACTTTAATAATAATGTTACTTTACATTCTTTAAGATTTTTGCCTGCGGTTTAATCGATTCTGTCCCTTACTACAGGATAAACGTCTTTAAATATTTCTTTGAAAAGAGACAATCTCTTGGCTACTTTTGTCAATTCTGGGGTTCAGCCAGAGTTGGGGGGCACATTTCTTTGTCTTCTGCAGCTGTGGGGCTGCCTCAGGATGACGGCTGTTTGGGACTCAGAAATCGATCAATTTAACGAACACCCTCGACTTCTCGGGTCATTACCTTTGAAAAGCTGGCTGGAATGAGAGTCAGGAATCCTGTTCACAGCATTCCAAATCTGGCTGTGATAACCAGGAGATCTGTTTATCTTAGCGGCCCGCGCCCCACCCCCCTCGCACCTGTATAGACTCGCGGGAACCCGCAATTAAACTCGCCAGCCCCCAGTCATTGCTGCACATGCACCCCCGCCCCACTCGCAGCGTGTCTGCCACCAATATGTCTTTCTTTGGTGTGACAAACCTCACGGAGACATATGAAAAGCCGTGCTGGTGGGAATGGTTGTAATCACTGTTAACAAACAAGATTCTGATTGCCAATATTACCATCTGTTCCATCGGGTTCCACATATTCCCCGGTATGTGGGCTCTGTTAAACAGATTTTCCGTGCTGCCCAAGGTCACCCTTGATTCATGTAACCAGCCTTTGCAGATGGGTTAAACGTGAGCCTCCCAACAGCAGCAAGAATCAACATCCGAGAGGTACCAAATCATGTCCTCCAATGACAGAGCCCAAATAAACAGTCCACCGAGTCGGCAAAGGCAGAATATCCACATCCCTTGATACCTGAAAGGAGCACATCCCAAAGAGACTGTGTCAAGTGCAAGATCCGTCTATTACACTTCCTATAAAAATGACTTCACTGTATAATCAGAGAAGCCCAGGGGTGAGGAGGAAATAACCTGCTTTCAAGAGCAGCTGTTTAAGTGATACAAGCGGAGATCCCCATACTATTGAGTCCTCTCCCTTCTTGCGAACTTAAAACTGAGCTGAGTGCTTTTCCCTCTCTGTTTCTCCACACCTGCAAGAGGTTCTCATCACTCCCCTTGAGGTGATTCAAGTCAATTAAAATATATTGATCTTCTCAGCACTGGGGATATAAAAAGACTCGCAGCCTGCCTGAGAAGTAGGTACCAGGCAGACACAGAGGAAGGGTGATTAATAAGGAGGGGCAGTAATGGATGCGGATAACTTCACCCAGGAAGGGGCAAGTGAGCTGGTTTTGCAGGGTGAGCTAGTGGTCCTCAGGCAGAGGTGTGGGAGAAATAGGGCAGGGCGTTTGGGGCAAAGCGAGCATGAGTGCAAAGGCACACAGACATGAAACAGCATAGTAAATACAGGGAGGCATAAAATAGATGCTATTTGTGGAACTGAATTTTTCCTTAGTATTCTTAGCCCCCCTGCTGTAAGTGCTTTTTCACTGTGGGGCTTGGGGACTTAATACAAAAACACTTTGTGGTGAATTCCTTTCCATAACATGTGCCATGAAATAATATTTTAAGATGGTTACTATTCTCTGACTGTGAACGTTTGTACCAAAATCTCATTTTTTAAAACAAAAAGAAACGTTTATGTTTAGCAAACGCATGCTCTGAGCTCACGTGAAAAAGAAGACCTAACCTAGTTTGGGGGTCAAGAAATGCTTCCTTGAGGAGGAGATGTTAATGTTGAACTTTGAAAGATGAATGGGAATTATTGGGGGGAAAAAATGTCCAGGCAGGGGGACCAGGTGTGAGGATAACCTGAGGTGACATGGAGCCTGGCAAGGTTGCCAGGAAGGCCTGGCTGGGATGCAGCAACAGGGAGAAGGGGGCAGGGAGCGTGGGGGTGGGGAAGGAGATAGGGTCAACTCATGCTTAACCTCAGAGGACACATGAGAAATCTGGGGCTTTATCCTGAGCAACAGGGAATGGTGGAAGCTTTAAGTAGAGGAGAAATATGATTATATTATTTAAAAAGTAACTTTACTTCACTCTGTTTTGACAGACTCCAGGTCCACCCAAATCTCTTCAAATGACTCAATTTCATTCCCTTTTATGGCTAAGAAAGAGAAAAACACCTATATATTAACACATGTATGCACAATTTAGGAAAATGGCACAAATGAACGTAGTTCCAGGGCTGGAATAGAGACGCAGACACAGAGAATAGATGTGTGGGCACGAGGTGGGGTAGGCAGGGTGGGATGCACTGGGAGATGAGGTTTGACATAAATACACTTGGCTGCACGCTCAGTCAATTGTGTCTGACTCTTTTGTGACCCCATAGACAGCAGCCCACCAGGCTCCCCGTCCCTGGGATTCTCCAGGCAAGAACACTGGAGTGGGTTGCCATTTCCTTCTCCAATGCATGAAAGTGAAGAGTGAAAGTCAAGTTGCACAGTCGTGTCCGACTCTTCGCAACCCCATGGACTGTAGCCCACCAGGCTCCTCCGTCCATGGGATTTTCCAAGCAAGAGTACTGGAGTGGGGTGCCATTGCCTTCTCTGGTATATATACATAATATATGTATAAATATATGTGTGTGTGTGTATATATATATATATAATTATTTTTAAATCACTTAACTGTAAGATGGAGAAAAGTTTGGAGTGGATGAGGGGGAAAGTGTGTTAGGAGAGAACTTACATCAACCCATAAGAAAGGATATTGGATTGGATTCAGAGGGAGAGATGGAGATGGAGGAAAGGGAGGGATTTGAGAAATACAGAGGAGGGAAATAGTCAGGACGTTGTAATAAATTGACAGACATGACCTGTCAAACTTCACTTCTATTTACATATATAAACATGTTTTTATACATCCCCATATTTGGTTTTTAGTTTGGTTAAACTTTTCAATTTACATTTTAAACTCTTACTTGATTAAAGTCCAACCGGATGGAGACTAATGATAGTAAATATCAGAAAATAGGTTCAGATTGTTGCAATGACATATGACCCGGTAATTCTGTATTTTGTAACAAAGCAGTTTGACTTATATCCTGTCCATTTGAATAATGCTGTTCCACCTAGGAAACTACAAATGTGTTTTAGAACAGGATAGGATTTGGCTTGTGTATATGTTAGACACAGGGGAAATAAGACATAGTGTCTTGGGTTTAAAAGACACAAAATTAATGCGATTCTTTTTTTTTTAAATACAAAGTCTGCACTCCATTTCTATAACTGAAATTATTTTTTAAAGTAAGACTAATAGCTTGATTTTCCATATCAAAATTTAATCTCATTTATGCATTTTGCACTTAGAGTTGCACATAGCAAATTATGGGCAGATATGTACACATTATGTTACATTGCTTTCCCAGCTGTGCATGTATGATTTGGTGCTGGCAGTTATGTTCAATTTAGTAAAAGCTATATTCCACTGTGTCTAGAATCTTTGAGCTTTTTAAACAGCTAGTACATAAAAATGCACTTCCCTTTACTGCCTCCATAAAGAGCAAAGAAAGAGCAGGAGGTAGAGTATAAATGAACCAGGGCCAGACATGCTTTTGTACAGGAGAAAGAGAGAAGCAAAATCCAAGCAGAAAGACTGAGAGCAGAGGCACGCCTGATGAAAATCCCTGTGTCTCCATGACCCAGGAGTTTTTTTGTTTTTGTTTTTTTTTTAAAAAAACATAAACTAGAGAAACTAAAATGATGGAGTATGATCCTATGTGCTTACTTAAATTTTCTGTAAACTCTCTGATACACACAAAAGACAAAACCTTTGAGAATTTACTGAAATGCGTTTACCTAAAATACTTCTGGCTTCTCTCATGGATGCCATTGTGTGCTCTTTCTTTATACTCCAAGATGTGTTAAAAAGTGCACATCTAAAACCACTAAGTACATTTTAACCAAGGTGTGTTTATAATGATTAAGAATCACAAAGTATTTGGTTTAAGCAATGGATTACATTAAGTGCATGAAAAACAAGTAAAAGGAAACAAAATATTTTGAGGTTTAAGCATTCGAAGAACTGATGTTGAAGCAGAAGCTCCAATACTTTGGCCACCTGATACAAAGAACTGACTCATTGGAAAAGACCCCGATGCTGGGAAAGATTCAGCACAAGAGGAGAAGGGGGTGACAGAGGATGAGATGGTTGGATGGCATCACTGACTCAATCGACATGAGTTTCAGCAAGCTCCCGGCATTGGTGATGAACTTCCGGGAAGCTTAGTGTGCTGCAGTCCACAGAGTCACAAAACGTCGGACACAACTTAGCAACTGAACAACCAGAAGCATATACTAATTAGAAGATATGCATAATTTTAAATTATTGCTGGTAGTTTTTATGTCGATAATTTCCTCAAATTTTCCCTTCTTCATAAAATCAAATGACCACCATTGTCAATAATAGAAGAGAGATCTAATGTGAAATAATCTTAAGAGTGTTTATTTTATACTCGAGGAAAGGAAATTAAATGCTGTCCTTCAGTCTGTCATAGTGAGATGCAGGGCCTTCCTCTCAATGTTTTTCTTGGGCTTCCTCCCAAATTTTGGTCACCTGTCATCAAACCAAATTATAAAGGATGGTTTCCCAGGGAAAGACTGGGAGATGATACAGAGGGTTAAACAGACACCAGGGACTGGAGGAGGAGAAACATGGAACTGAGTGCTCGCTTTGCTTTAGTGACAATCAATATGGTGTGCTTTCTGGATGGATTTATATAAACCAAGGGTGGGAGCTGCCCTCAAGGTCAACACCAAGGAGCCCTTCATTCTCCAGAATGATGTCATTCCATTCCTGCCCAATGGCTGCAGTTGAGTCTCCTTCAGAGCTGCTGCTGCTGCTAAGTTGCTTCAGTCGTGTCCAACTCTGTGCGACCCCAGAGACGGCAGCCCACCAGGCTCCCCCGTCCCTGGGATTCTCCAGGCAAGAACACTGGAGTGGGTTGCCATTTCCTCCTCCAGTGCATGAAAGTGAAAAGTGAAAGTGAAGTCGCTCAGTCGTGTCCGATTCTTAGCGACCCCATGGACTGCAGCCCACCAGGCTCCTCCATCCAAGGGATTTTCCAGGCAAGAGTACTGGAGTGGGGTGCCATTGCCTTCTCCACCGTCAGAGCTAGTTTGTGGCTAATCACAGCTTCCTTTCACCTAGAGCTACCAGTCTCCTTATTGAGGTCATATGTGTATTCTGCTCTCTGATGAATAACTGTGATGACTTCTGTTTTGACACATCAATTCTCCTTCACCATCAGCAAATTTATGTGACAAAGCCAAATTAAATTAAACTCATCAGAATGCAGGGTGATGAGCTAAACTATATAGCCTCAGTTTTTTTTTTTTTAATTTTGTTTATAAATATTATCCTAAATTTTTTAAGTGTCAAATATAACCTGAAAGAGATGTTAGTATTATTGGAGTCCTAAGTGTACTTTTATTGTCTTGATTACTTCTATTCCCATGATGATTTAAACAGATTTTTAATACAATTTGGGGTCTTCCTTTAAAACCAGGATGCTCTATATATCTTATTGCTTGAAACATCATAATTGAAACAACTCCAAACATTAAAGAACCTTTGAGCTTAAGATTAATCTTTTACTCGTTAAAATTATGTCTTTTTAATTTATACTCTTTTATGAGCTTTTTGAGTGATTACAAAGCAAGGACTATAGAAAGTATAGTGCTTTTATAAGAAGGTGTAGGATTTCTAATTGTGAGAAAATGTTAATAATATATTAATGGATGGTAGTCTTTTTATACTAGAAATAGGAAATTTAACAACTGGATATGCCTACGTTACTAAAATTATTTTTTGTCAATATCATGACTTTGATCTTAATGTTTAATTTATAAAAGCAATATTCACCCATCAAAATGATTTGCTGCCTTCAAACGTGTTAACGTCTACCTACAGTTAACAGCTTCATTTAAAAAGAAGACAAACTGAAGAATCTGATCTTAAATTTCCATGTTCACTCATTCCTCCTATTTAAGCTTTGTTTTCTTACTGGTTAGAAATATTTTAATAGAATTCAGTAACTATTGAATTGGAATTTCTGGATCTTATAAGTATTACCAAATTAAAAAATGAACAGCTTTAGTAGAGTTTCTAAGGAGCAATCATGCATTTTTCTATAACCCAAAGCTGCAGATGTAGGGAAAGGATTATTTAAATTCATTCATAACTTGACATTACCCCCCACCAGACTCCATTTAAATCCCCAGCGCTTCAGTGCCAGGTTCATTGCCCGGATAAATTAATTTCCTTCTAAAATTGTCTTTATGCACTCGTTTGTTTTATAAGCTTAGCTGTACGCTCCAAAGATCAGTTCTTGAAGTGGGGTGAAGAGCATTCATTTCTCCTTCGTTGACCCAGAGCTGCTGCGGAAGGCGATGGTATAGACGCGTTAATCAATACCCTGTCCAGCAAACGAGACGGAGCCATCGCCAACGCAGCCACAGTGCTGACGAACATGGCCATGCAGGAGCCCCTGCGCCTGGGCATCCAGAGCCATGACGTCATGCACGCCCTGCTCAGCCCGCTGCACTCGGCCAACACCATCGTGCAGAGCAAAGCCGCCCTCACCGTTGCTGCAACCGCATGTGACGCGGAGGCCCGCACAGAGGTGAGTGTTTGCATCACTTTCCTTCTCTCTTCTGGTCGGCTCCTACCCCTGCATTCATTTGAAACATTTTCAAGTGTTTCACCGACCCATCGTTTAAGTCCCTCGAGATGCAAGATGTTGGGAAACGAACTGACCTCATCCAGCCAAGAAAGTGAGTGAGTGAGCACTCACGTAAATGGAGTATGGTCTATAAAAATATTGAATTGCTATGTTGTACACATGAAACTAATAGAATAAACTAACTATGTGTAATGCATGTAGTATGTAAAGCAATTATACTTCAGTTTTTAAAAAAGGAATAGGTACATTTGTCATCCCCATTTTACAGAGGAGGAAAATGGGTCTAAAGAGAATTAATGTGTGTAAAGCAGAGCTGATTGGTCAGGAAGTCAAGATTGTGAGAAAACATCATTCTCAGCCCAGAGCCCCTGCCCTCACACAGTGCTCAGACAACTGACAAATCTCCTCTGTCTCTTAGATGTTTTTCCTACCCCCTTCTTTGTTCCTATTGACTCAATTCATTTGTATTCATCTCAGATGGTAAAAAATTTGCCTGCAATCCAGGAGACCCAGGTTTGATCCCAGGGTCAGGAAGATCCCTCAGAGAAGGGAATGGCTACCCACTCCAGTATTCTTTCCTGTAGAATTCCATGGACGGAGAAGCCTGGTGGGCTACAGTCCATGGGGTCACAAAGAGTCAGACATGACTGAATGACTTGGCAGTGGCACATATTTCTTTGGCTGCCCTGGGTCTTAGTTGCAGCATGTGAACTCTTAGATAAAGCATGTGGGATCTAGTTCCTTGACCAGGGATTGAACCCATGCCCCCTGCATTGGGAGAGTAAAGTCTTGGCCACTGGACCACCAGGGAAGTCCCCAAACTGACCTTTCAATATATGAGCTTCATCACATCACTGCAAGTCCCTGGTGGTATGCCACTCCCCCATGGGAATAGTTATGTAAAGGCTCGAGATGATCCACCTGTGCTGCCTAAGCCTGAACTCACCTCCCAGGTGTAACTCTACACTCTAGAAATACCATACGATTTGTAATTGTCAGCATGCTCATTTCCCTTATTTATACCTCCTTGATATCTCTGCTGAGAAAGCTAGTCTCATGTTTGTCCACCCGATAAATGCCTGTTTTTCCTTCAACATCCAGTTCAGCCATTCCGTCCTCCATGAGGCCTGCCTTCAGTCCTCAAACAGGGACTCAAACATCCTGCTCTGTGATCCCACCACTCCCTGTGCATGCCTTCTTGAACTCAGTTTTGCATTAGCTTTTGTATGTAAGGCCATAAACTCCCTGAGGCTTTAGGGAAGGGAATTGAAGTTTCCTTTCCCTGTGTTCATGTCATTGATACATATCTGGCACACAGTATAGGCTTAATAAGCAGTGTTGAATGAATGAGTGGATGAATAAATGAATGGAGGAATGAGTGGAGGAATTAATAAACGAGTTAGATATTTGCCAAAAGAGCACATGGAATCAGATTGCTATCTTGTATTATACTCAGAAATAAAGATGTTCAGAAGTTTGGCTTACTAAGCATGAGATGCTTCAAGTAAACTTTTCAAAGCTGCCCAAGTTACTTGTGCTAATGTGTAATCTCCGTCAGGGCCCCTGTGTTTGAGAACATGATTGGAAGTGGATCATGTCTCATAAGGGCTCCTGTTTTCAAATACTACACAGAGACACCTGTAGAATATTCCTTTGTCCTCCAGGCTTAGATAGCACAGTATTACATTTCAGACAGGGAGACAAGCACTCTGTCAAATCTTTTCTTCTCCCCCCGATTTGAATAATTTTATACATGAGTGATTTCTTTTAATAGTGTAATTAGTGTAGTTCTCTCCAATTCTCTACTTGTTCTTTTTCTTTTTCACTCCTTGAAGAAATATGAATGATAAAATGGATCTTCCTCTGGAGAACTGCTTCAGTGTTGCCTTGGCCACACGGCTGGGTTGGTCAGTGTCTGGTGACACGGTGCCACTTCCCTGCATCGGTTACTCCTGCCCAGCTTTGGAGACCATGTCTGTTTTCTACTGCTGCCGTAACAAATGACCACAACTCAGTGGCTTAAAGCAATTGTTTTTGTTGGTCATTCGCTAAGTCGTGTCTGACTCTTTGCGACCCTGTGGACTGCAGCATGCCAGGCTCCCTGTATTTCATTATCTCCCAGAGTTTGCTCGAATTCATGTTCATTGAGTCAGTGATGCTATCTAACCATGATGCTATCTAACCATCTCATCCTCTGCTGTCTTCTTCTCCTTTTGCCTTCGATTTTTCCCAGCATCGGGGTCTTTTCCAATGAGTCGGCTGTTCCTATCAGGCGGCCAGATATGATTCTGTTATCTCACAGTTGGGAGGTCAGAAGTCTGAAAATGAGTCTTATGGGTTAATGTTAGAATATTAACAGAGCTGTGATCCTTCTGGAGACTCGATGGGACTGTTTCCTAACCCTTTCTAGCTTTGACCATCCACCTGCATTTCTTGGCTGTGGCCCCTTCCTCTGTCTTCCAAGCAGATTACTGCAATACCTGTTTCTACAAATTTCCTTTGCCTACTCCTCACACTCTTATCTCCCTCTTCTTATAAAAACCCTTGTAATTGGGTCCACTTGATAATCCAGGACAATCTTCCCATCTTCAAACCCCTAACTTAACCACATCTGCCAGAACCCTCCAGGGTACAAGGGCATCTCTGGGAGCCCATGGTTCTGTCTACCACAGGGCCAAATGCACCAGCAGTGGTGAGGAGCAGAGCGAATGAACATGGACACTGCACTTTAGGGGAAGGAGGCCAGGTTCTTTGCCCCATCTCTGCCCTGTGTAAAATCACAATGACCTCCCTCAGGGTGGGGGGGACACATGTATACCTGCGGCAGATTCATGTTGTTGATTGTCAAAAGCCATCACAGTATCATAATTATTCTCCAAATAAAATGAATTATTTTTTAATACTCATTCTTTATTTATTTAGTTGGCTTTGGAGTTCCCTGGTGGCTCAGACAGTAAAGCGTCTGCCTACGATGTGGGAGACCCAGGTTCGGTCCCTGGGCCAGGAAGATCCTCTGGAGAAGGAAATGGCACCCCACTCCAGTACCCTTGCCTGGAAAATCCCATGGACGGAGGAGAGTGGTAGGCTACAGTCCACGGGGTCGCAAAGAGTCAGACACGACCGAGCGACTTCACTTTCACTTTAGTTGCAGCATGTGGGATCTAGTTCCCTGACCAGGGACCAAACCCAGGGCCCCTGCATTGGGAGCACAAAATCTTAGCCACTGGACCACCAGGAAAGTCCCTCCCTCAATTACTTTATTGTGGCCTCTTGTTGATTTTGAACAGAAAACTGGGCTCTTAAGGTTTTTGCAATAAATTATTTCCCCTTGAATTTAATAAGTCTAAACGTGGACACATCCTAAAATGTTTTTACATACTCAACACACTTTTAACAATCAAATAATGAGGTTTTTTAAAGCATAAATGTGTATGTTCTATACTCTTAATGTGTAAAATTCTGGTTTCTACTTCTAGCTGAGAAATGCAGGTGGGCTGGAGCCGCTGGTAGAGCTCTTGCGTTCCAAGAATGAGGAGGTCCGGAGGAACGCCAGCTGGGCCGTGATGGTCTGCGCCGGGGACGAGCCCATGGCCGTGGAGTTGTGCAGGCTCGGGTGGGTGGCACGGCCTGGAGGGTCTGGCTCAGATCAAGGACACACACTTTCTTCAGGCCGGAGGAAGGTCCAACAGAGTTTCCATGCCCATGCTCAGGCTGCTGGGCATCATTCAGATGCTCTGTGGGTCACAGTCCCTCTGAAGGGACCGCCTGCAGAAGCGGGGTCCTAGACCTCCCTCACCACCTCCGCAAAATCGTCTTCAATGTCTCCTTTTCCACTTTTTCATCTCAATAAATGCTCCTCTTTCACTCTCCCCTGGTTTGCTCTCTCAACTTTCAAGACTGAATTTAAACAGTCAAGCCATGACTGCCATCTGTGTTTTTCTGTCCCCCCCAAACTTTTCCACTACAATTATGCCTTTAAGCAGCTTCACCGCATTGGTTCTCCTGACCAACAGCCTATGAGTCACTTGCCTTTAGCATCACAGTCAATAGGGTTTTAAAGTTCCACAGACAAGTTTACATTATTTCTAACCCATTTTTATTCTTTGCATATATCACCTGGTTAGCTGAAAAAAATTGGAGTCCAATACTAATTTTTGCTTTAAATGAACAATGTTTTTCTTCTGAACGTGTCTTTTTCAAACTGTTTGAATGTAAGTTACTACATGGCATATATGTTCTCAAAAAGGGCAGATTTGTCTTTATAATTGTGTCAGGATTAGTTTATCTAAATGGGTGGGATGGTTTTAACCTTTCCATCTCAGTTCTTCAATTCAGGATCTTAGTGTGAGGTACATAAATGGGAACTTAATGTTAGATTGCTTCTATAAGGTAAATAATGTCATTTTTGCTTTTATTGACAGGGCTTTAGAAATCCTTGAAGAAATTAATGTATCAGTAAGTCGAAAAAATAAATTCAGTGAGGCAGCTTACAACAAACTGCTCAACAACTACCTATCTCTGAAATACAGCCAGACTGGCTATTTGTCATCAAGTAACATAATCAGTGATGGATTCTATGATTATGGTCGGGTAAGTGGCAGCACTAATTTGTATTTTAGTATATAGTGATCAGTTCTTTCATCATGATGCCATTACATTGCAATTTTATAACCACCTGACATAATTTTTATTTTTATAGACAGAAACTTGGGAATCAGAACTTCATCCTTAAACTTTGTCTGGCTATAAGATTTTGCATTTGTGTACAGTTTTAATTAGATTTTAATTACTTGTACTTCAATTAACTTGCTAATGCTAGTCTCAAGTTTCAGAGAAAATAAAAAAGAATCAGCTTCTTTTATATTGCTTCTAGGGCTCCGTGTTAATTATAATATTAACAATAGAAATATGTCTTAATTTATTAATTATAATCTCATCGAAATAAGCCATATTGGAATACTGAATTATAACATGTAATGCAGAATAATATTATTTTTTACTTAGCTGCATTTATGATTATGATTTCAGTTCAGTGTTAATGTTGAAAGAGATGGGAAGCTAAACATTAGAATCTTGAAGACTTTTTGACATTACTGTCTATATCAACATTTTCTACTTCTGGAAACCAAAAACAGTAAGAAAAATGGAGAAATTTTTAAAAACCTATAAATCCCATTTTAGGCAGAAGTAGGAAACAAGTATGATCTGCAGACTTCAAACATTTAAAAGTCCCTGGGATCAAGCAGAAGCTATAGGAAGGAAGAATGAGAAAGGGGAAAAAGCACAGAGACGGACAGGAGTGGTAGCTGATCTCAGAGAGCACCATCCAGACTCCGTGCTTCCTGAGCGGATGGACAACTCAGACGTTCAAAAGCTGTGTGCTTGGTTTGCCAGGGGCTGGGTGGACAGGCCCTGGGGAACTGGGGTGAGCAGGGCTGGTAGCAGCAACTTTCTTGGATCAATTTGGTTCAAAGAAGCAGAGGACAGAGGGTCGTAAAAGAATCACAGCTAATTAAGCCATATTTGCAGGAAATGCTATATCATGGTAACAGAATTAGAGATATTTTGAGTAATCAGAACAGCTAGTCTAACAATTTATCTCTTCCTTCTGCTTTTCCTGGCACTGCCACCACCATACCCTCCATAACACACACAAACCACTGAGAAATTACTGATCTCATTCAACGATGAGTAATTTTAAAAGAACAGGTGCCACATTATTAGTACAAAGATGCTTTAAGAAAAATGAGGGAAAGAGCAGAAAAACCACCAAAGAGCACTTGTTGGAAAAATGTTGCCATGGAACAGGTAAAAAACTGTGGTAAATATATGTGTCCATGAGTTAAAAAAACAACAACAAAAACCAAAACTTAATGAGACAATTTCTTTATGAAGGAGAACTCTCTGATTCAGCGGTTCCCACCCTTTTTGGTATCAGGGACCATTTCTCGGAAGACAGTTTTTCCACAGACCAGGGATAGGGGAGGATGGTTTGGGGATGATTCAAGTGTGTGACATTTATTGTGCACACTATTTCTAGTCTAATCACCACTGATCTGACAGGGGATACTGGTCCACAGCCCAGGAGGTTGGGGACCCCTGCTCTGATTAATTCTAAATTGTTTCTGATATTTTAGTCTTTAAATATGTCAGTGAACAAATGAGACAAAGGTCTTTTCTCCCATGGTACCAGTGAGAGGAAACAGATGATAAATGGTAAATCTCACAAATTGTATCACATGATCAAAATGAGAACCACCATAGTGGCTGGGGAGGAGAGCAAAGAAGGACCAAGGGGCTCTATCGTGCTGAGGATCCTGGGGTTGACAGTCATAATCTGGCATTGAGGTCAGACAGCCCCATTGTCGGATGTTTGCTCGGTAACATCCGAGCAAAAATTAGAAGGAGGTGAGGGATTTAGCCGTGGAGAAGGAGTTTATAGGTGGAGGTTCAGAAAGCATGAGGAGTAAACACAGTTGGCACATTTAAGGAAACAGCAAAATCAGTGTAGCTAGAGCTGGGTCAACCAGGGGTGGAATAATAGACAAAGTCACAGAGGTAGGAGCTCATGATGGGCTTGTAGATCATTGCAAAGATGTGGGCCTTTACTCTGAATGAAATGGGTAAATACGGCAGAGTTCTGGACAGAAGAATGACATGCTCTGTCTTACTTTAAAAGAATCATGACTAAGAGAGGTATCTATTACTTGATTAGAAAAGGAGCTCACAAGGTGATCTGGTCTAAACCTTTTCACCAGGCTGATAAAATTGCTAGTATAGGGCTTCATCTAGCTTGCTTTTAGTCATCCTCACAACATTTTTGGTGATCTGTTGAATAATTAGTTACTGTTACAGACAATAAACTCTCCTTATATATGTGGATGGATTTTCAAACTCAAATACTTCCACAAGCCAGTCTGATCATTAGGGTGTGAAACAGCTGAGTATCAAGCTGCAGAGACTTGCAGGGCTGGGGTGAGGAGCGGAGGGTACAGGAGAGTATATCTTGCCCAAAGGCAAGACATCCACAAGCTTCAAATTCCTATTTCTCATGTGTGTGTGTGTGTGTGTGAGAAATTAGATACTTGAAATAATTGAGAACCTATTATATCAGTATACTGTTTAAAAATATATAACCCATGCAGATATTACTGTTCAATTCTTAAACTACCTACAGATAAATCCTGGCACCAAACTTTTGCCTTTGAAGGATCTCTGCTTACAAGAACCAAGTGACCAACGTGCTATACTCTTAATTAACAGTAGATCTTCTGATGTGTGAGTCTTTGTGGGGAGCAGGGATATGGGGAAGCAAAATTTTTGTTTATCATCATGTGAATACATAAAGGTGCCCAGTATGGTATCTTTTATTCCTTCCGGTGTCTAGCACCACCATGAGAGTAAATACTGGTCTGTAAATTCATAGCCTAACATAGTAAAGACCACGGAATAGTCACCACCATAGTTTTTCCTTTGACTCCACATTACCACTCAATTCCACGTGTATTTCTGCAGTCAGGGATTCTTACCCTTCTGGCAACATCAAGTAACTGAAGAAAGTATAAACAGAGAGGAGCAAACCAAGATGAATTATGTTTACAAATCTCCAGAACTAGATGCAAGAATACCACCGATGCCCAATTTTTCTAATAAATAAAAAATAGTAGAAGCTATACATTTTATGTGACACATCTTTAAAACTATTTCCAGTTCTAGGTCATGAAAAGCTTTATAGTATTCATTTTATCTTTTCTTCATCTTATCTTTTTATCTTCATTTTATCTTTTTTCTCCTTTATGCTATTAAAATAATGTGTCACTGTTAAAAGTCAGCTCCGAATATGATTTTTCAGAAAAAAATCTATTTTGTAGGACAAAGTTAATGTTGACAAATTATTTTAATTTGTACATAATTTCAAATACGTAAAATTTTAGTTCTCCACCTCCATCTACGGAAGATAAGTCATCAGACGTTGGTTATGGACGAAGTATTTCTTCTTCATCTTCTTTAAGAAGAGCAAGTAAAGAAAAGACCAAGTAAGAAAATGATGTTTTGTCTACACTCAAATAATTCTCTCCCTTAATTTGGGAGTAAAAAGGAAATTTAGATTTTAGGTTTTGGCAGCTTAATTTTTATTCTTCTCACAGTCACACAGTTTCAGGATGAAAACCAGGAAAACTGGCTTGACATTCTGTCTGCTGTGAACCTAGAGTAAGATCTTGAGCCCATGACTCATGGTCTATGATCAGGCTTCACATCCTTATCTGTAGATGGAATAATGCCTGGTGCCCTATTTCTTCTCGTTGATTGGAATCAAAACATAAAATGGAAGTGAAAATGCCTTATAACCTATAAAATGTCTTGCAAATGTAGCATATTGTTCTTTTCATATGACTGACATTGGTTGTGGTTTTTTCAAATGACAAAAGAAAATAGTTTTCATTTTAGTGCTGGATTTGGATCCCCCACTGAAGAGAAATCAGAACCTACTTCAGGACGCAATACGGCTGTTAGCAAAAGCACCACTAAAGAGAAAGGATCAAGGTAGGAAACACCTTACTGTAGTCTTCTAACTGTAATCCCATCAAGTTTTAATTACAGAGTTGGGGAAAGGGAAGGGTGGCTTTCAACTAGGAAGCTCTTCTCATGGGATAAGATACAGAACTAAGCAGGACTCACAAAGTGTAATCTCCTTCAGAATAGACTGGTTGGATCTCCTTGCAGTCCAAGGGACTCTCAAGAGTCTTCTCCAACACCACAGTTGAAAAGCATCGATTCTTTGGAGCTCAGCCTTCTTCACAGTCCAACTCTCACATCCATACATGACCACAGGAAAAACCATAGCCCTGACTAGACGAACCTTTGTTGGCAAAGTAATGTCTCTGCTTTTGAATATGCTATCTAGGTTGGTCATAATTTTCCTTCCAAGGAGTAAGCGTCTTTTAATTTCATGGCTGCAGTCACCATCTGTAGTGATTTTGGATCCCAGAAAAATAAAGTCTGACACTGTTTCCACTGTTTCCCCATCTATTTCCCATGAAGTGATGGGACCGGATGCCATGATCTTAGTTTCCTGAATGTTGAGCTTTAAGCCAAATTTTTCACTCTCCACTTTCACTTTCATCAAGAGGCTTTTTAGTTCCTCTTTACTTTCTGCCATAAGGGTGGTGTCATCTGCATATCTCAGGTTATTGGTATTTCTCCCGGCAATCTTGATTCCAGCTTGTGTTTCTTCCAGTCCAGCGTTTCTCATGATGTACTCTGCATATAAGTTAAATAAACAGGGTGACAATATACAGCCTTGACGAACTCCTTTTCCTATTTGGAACCAGTCTGTTGTTCCATGTCCAGTTCTAACTGTTGCTTCCTGACCTGCATACAGATTTCTCAAGAGGCAGGTCAGGTGGTCTGGTATTCCCATCTCTTTCAGAATTTTCCACAGTTTATTGTGATCCACACAGTCAAAGGCTTTGGCATAGTCAATAAAGCAGAAATAGATGTTTTTCTGGAACTCTCTTGCTTTTTCCATGATCCAGTGGATGTTGGCAATTTGATCTCTGGTTCCTCTGCCTTTTCTAAAACCAGCTTGACCATCAGGAAGTTCACGGTTCACATATTGCTGAAGCCTGGCTTGGAGAATTTTGAGCATTACTTTACTAGCATGTGAGATGAGTGCAATTGTGCAGTAGTTTGAGCATTCTTTGGCATTGCCTTTCTTTGGGATTGGAATGAAAACTGACCTTTTCCAGTCCTGTGGCCACTGCTGAGTTTTCCAAATTTGCTGGCATATTGAGTGCAGCACTTTCACAGCATCATCTTTCAGGATTTGGAATAGCTCAACTGGAATTCTAGCACCTCCACTAGCTTTGTTCATAGTGATGCCTTCTAAGGCCCACTTGACTTCACATTCCAGGATGTCTGGCTCTAGGTCAGTGATGACACCATCGTGATTATCTGGGTCATGAAGATCTTTTTTGTACAGTTCTTCTGTGTATTCTTGCCATCTCTTCTTAATATCTTCTGCTTCTGTTAGGTCCGTACCATTTCTGTCCTTTATCGAGCCCATCTTTGCATGAAATGTTCCTTTGGTATCTCTGATTTTCTTGAAGAGATCCCTAGTCTTTCCCATTCTGTTGTTTTCCTCTATTTCTTTGCATTGATCGCTGAAGAAGGCTTTCTTATCTCTTCTTGCTATTCTTTGGAACTCTGCATTCAGATGTTTATATCTTTCCTTTTCTCCTTTGCTTTTTGCTTCTCTTCTTTTCACAGCTATTTGTAAGGCCTCCCCAGACAGCCATTTTGCTTTTTTGCATTTCTTTTCCATGGGGATGGTCTTGATCCCTGTCTCCTGTACAATGTCACGAACCTCATTCCATAGTTCATTAGGCACTCTATCTATCAGATCTAGGCCCTTAAATCTATTTCTCACTTCCACTGTATAATCATAAGGGATTTGATTTAGGTCATACCTGAATGGTCTAGTGGTTTTCCCTACTTTCTTCAATTTAAGTCTGAATTTGGCAATAAGGAGTTCATGGTCTGAGCCACAGTCAGCTCCTGGTTTTGTTTTTGCTGACTGTATAGAGCTTCTCCATCTTTGGCTGCTAAGAATATAATCAATCTGATTTCGGTGTTGACCATCTGGTGATGTCCATGTATAGACTCTTCTCTTGTGTTGTTGGAAGAGGGTGTTTGTTATGACCAGTGCATTTTCTTGGCAAAACTCTATTAGTCTTTGCCCTGCTTCATTCCGTATTCCAAGGCCAAATTTGCCTGTTACTCCAGGTGTTTCTTGACTTCCTACTTTTGCATTCTAGTCCCCTATAATGAAAAGGACGTCTTTTTTGGGTGTTAGTTCTAAAAGGTCTTGTAGGTCTTCATAGAACCATTCAACTTCAGCTTCTTCAGCGTTACTGGTTGGGGCATAGACTTGATTACTGTGATATTGAATGGTTTGCCTTGGAAACAAACAGAGATCATTCTGTCGTTTTTGAGATTGCGTCCAAGTACTGCATTTCAGACTCTTTTGTTGACCATTATGGCCACTCCATTTCTTCTGAGGGATTCCTGCCCGCAGTAGTAGATATAATGGTCATCTGAGTTAAATTCACCCATTCCAGTCCATTTCAGTTCGCTGATTCCTAGAATGTTGACATTCACTCTTGCCATCTCTTGTTTGACCACTTCCAGTTTGCCTTGATTCATGGACCTGACATTCCAGGTTCCTATGCAATATTGCTCTTTACAGCATTGGACCTTGCTTCTGTCACCAGTCACACAATTGCACTTATCTCACACGCTAGTAAAGTAATGCTCAAAATTCTCTAGGCCAGGCTTCAACAGTGCATGAACTGTGAACTTCCAGATGTTCAAGCTAGATTTAGAAAAGGTAAAGGAACCAGAGATCAAATTGCCAACATCATCAAAAAAGCAAGAGAGTTCCAGAAAAATATCTATTTCTGCTTTATTGACTATGTCAAAGCTTTTGACTGTGTGGATCACAACAAACTGTGGAAAATTCTTCAAGAGATGGGAAGAGATGGGACCACCTGACCTGCCTCCTGAGAAACCTATATGCAGGTCAGGAAGCAACAGTTAGAACTGGAAATGGAACAACAGACTGGTTCCAAATAGGAAAAGGAGTACAACAAGGCTGTATATTGTCACCCTGCTTATTTAACATATGCAGAGTACATCATGAGAAACGTTGGGCTGGATGGAGCACAAGCTAGAATCAAGATTGCCAGGAGAAATATCAATAACCTCAGATATGCAGATGACACCAGCCTTATGGCAGAAAGCGAAGAAGAACTAAAGAGCCTCTTGATGAAAGTAAAGAGGAGAGTGAAAAAGTTGTCTTAAAACTCAACATTCAGAAAACTAAGATCATGGCATCTTGTTCCATCACTTCATGGCAAATAGATGGGGAAACAGTGACAGACTATTTTTTTGGGCTCCTAAATCATTGCAGATGGTGACTGCAGTCATGAAATTAAAAGACACTTACTCCTTGGAAGGAAAGTTATGACCAACCTAGACAGCATATTCAAAAGCAGACGTTATTTTGTCAACAAAGGTCCATCTAGTCAAAGCTATGGTTTTTCCAGTAGTCATGTATGGATATGAGAGTTGGACTATAAAGAAAGCTGAGCACTGAAGAATTGATGCTTTTGAACTGTGGTGTTCGAGAAGACTGAGAGGCCTGTGGACTGCAAGGAGATCCAACCAGTCCATCCTAAAGGAAATAAGTCCTGAATATTCATTGGAAGGACTGATGCTGAAGCTGAAACTCCAATACTTTGGCCACCTGATGTGAAGAACTGATTTGTTGGAAAAGACCCTGATGCTGGGAAGGATTGAAGGCGGGAGGAGAAGGGGATGACAGAGGATGAGATGGTTGGGTGGCATCACCAATTCAGTGGACATAAATTTGAGTAAACTCTAGGAGTTGGGGAATGGACAGGGAGGCCTGGTGTGCTGCAGTCCATGGGGTTGCAAAGAGTTGGACACGACTGAGTGACTGAACTGACTGACTGACATGTTGACATATTTTTATGCATATTCTTTTTCATGTGAGCTCTTTCCTGGATTCTTCAGAAATCCACTCAGACCTCCTGCCCCACTCCATGACCCTTCAATTAGAGTTGGCTTAAGCCCTTCAGAACCACTGGGGTGCTGGAGGCTATTTGGTGCACACACAAACACATGAGCATCTACCTTCTAACCTGAGACTGTCCCCTAAGGTCTCCTAAGGAACTGTCTGCCTTCCTCCGCAGACCTCAGAGCTTTGTGTTTTCAATTTCTGGCTTTGTTTTCTTCTGTCAGTCTCTGTGGCTCACTGCTCTGGTCTCTGCTTCTGATCTGCTCCTGCTGTCCCAGCCCTCATTGTTTTTGCCTGCCCATCACTTCCCCACCTCCTCCGTTTCCTTTCTCTCCTCTCTTGACTTCTCTTGCTTCTCCTCCACTGGACTGAGCACACCTTGAGGACAAGAACATGTTCTAACTCAAATAAGTTTTCTTTCCATCCCCAGTATTAGTACAGTGCTTGGTTAGCATACCTAAGGGATTCGTGTTTATTCAAGAGAATAGAAATCTGAACTTTTTAGGAAAAGGTCCACACTTAGAAACTGTGTCTCTTGAACACATAGGTTACCTTCTCTCTGGCTGAATTCACTCATCAGTAAAATGGAGGAAAAAAGCTCCTGCAGTGTGTTGTTCCTCATAGTGTGTTGAGAAGATTAAATGAGTTAAGAAACATAATGTAAAGGGCTTAGAGCAGAGCCCAGCCCAGAGTAAACACTCAACAAATGTTAGTACTACTGGATGAAGCAGTTGCAAGGAGCCCAAACCTACTCCAGCCTTGTAGGGATGAGAAGAACCCCTCAAATCCAGCACACGAAAGAGGCTGGGAGTCAAGTCAATAACCATAGGGTCTGCTAAGCTCTCTCCCTCTCTTTCTCTCTCCACCTGCACAGTACCTTTTTACAAATTGCTTTGTTATCTACCTTGACTTTCTTTTGATTACCACCTCACCCATAACTGTAGCCTATATGTGATTCTGATTTGCCATGGGACCAAACCTGGCCCCAGTTCCAAGACCGTCTTTTAATTCTAAAGCATAACAACGATCAGGTACGGTCTGTATCTCTTATGTGTATTTGTGAGGGAGACCGTCTTGACATCACATGCTTGGCAGGACATTGACCGGCTCTGAGGCAGGTGTCTCCCTATGGTCTCCCCAACTGCGGTCCTGGGGAAGAATCCACCTGGCTTATTTAAGTGATCAGTATGTGTTCAGGCTCTTTACCCCTTCTTAGCCCTTGGTCCACAAGGGGATAGACTGGTTATAATCTTACTGTTTATCTTTCATGATTTATTTTGTTGTTTATCTTTTTTGTTTCTCATCTTGTGACTGTTAAAACTTTGGACCCCTAGATATAGAGTAAAATATTTTAACTCTACTCATCTGAAAATGTCACAGAGAATATTATCACATTGACAAAAAAAGACTGAGCAATACTGGTGAAGAATCATGAAACACATAGACTCAAAAACTGGCTGAATTTTTGAAAGGGAGAGGGAAGAAGAGATGAGAGACAACTGTGTGTGAGGTGCCAGACAAGGAAAGTGAAAATCTGGATTTCCTTTTCCTGATGAATATTATTATCATATAAATTAAAATCATTGAGCAAGAGACTCTCATTCGGTGACCAGCCACCATCTTATTTCTGTTTTCAGAGGTTTTAATTGCACTCTGTTTTATAGCGCAACACTCCTAGGAGAGGTGATTAATTTATTTCTTGTTTATTCAGACACCCTCTTGATACTTACCTAGGTTTCACTGAAACCAACATGTCTAATGCCCTCCAAAGCTTTTCCTTGTAAAGATCATTCTCCTTACAATAAATATTTACTATACCTATTCATGAAAGGAATTATAAGTTCTATCTATACTATATTTTTTATTCAGACTGGTTTTCATAAATATTTAATTTGATTGCACATGAGTTTATTATACACACACAGAAACATGTTTTTCTGTCTCCAAATAGAAGGATATGAAATGCATATCCTTCCAGTCTGTTCATCTTTGGCAACTTTTAGATCTTTACAGCATATAAACTTTAACATTTCTGGTACTTAAATCATTTTGATTCCCATCACAGTGACGTCCTAAAACATTTTTGTTCTAAAATAATTTCCCTCAGAAAACTGGACAGCCACGTGCATAAGAATGAAACTAGACGACTATCTTATACCATAAACAGAAATTAACTCGGGATGTAAGACCTAAAGCCATAAAACACCTAGAAAAAGACTTAGATGATAAGCTATTTACTTCAGCCTTGGCAATAAATTTTTGGATCTAACTTAAAAAGCAAAAAAAGCAAAAATAAACAACTGGGACTACACCAAACTAAAAAGTTTCTGGATAGCAAAAGAAACCATCAACAAAATGAAAAGGTAACCTACTAATCGGAAGAAAACATATGCAAATCGTATATCCAGTAAAAGGTTAATATACAAAATATAAAAAGAATTCATAAAACTCAGTAACAAAAACAAATAAGTAAAACGGTTTGATTTTAAGAGAGCAGAGGATTTGAATAGACATTTTTTCCAAAAAGGAAATGCAGTTGGCCAGTAGGCATGTGAAAAGATGCTTAATATCACTAATCATCAAGGTATTGAATTAGAAAATATAAAACATTTTTAGTATTTGTTATGATTAGAGTTTTGTGTAATTCTCCAGTAGCAGCTAATTGAATTATTTTTGTATTTTTTCCCCTCCAAATTAAAGAGAAAACTCAAATGGTCTTGAGTTGATCTCCCTTGGACCCCATGCTTCAAGTAATACTTAAAGGTAATTCCCACCCCTAATTTACTGCTAGTGGAACAGAATACTCCACATTTATGAATACATAATTTAGGAGATCTACCTGTCTACACTAGCCTAGTTCCATTCGGGGACTTTCAAATATATAATCATGGCTAAAATTTATTATAGCAAAAGATAAAATGCAAGATCATCAGGAAAAAGGTACATATAAACAAAGGCTAAACGAAGTCACACACACAGGCTTCTTAGTCCTTCCTCCCTCTCTGCTAGTGTAACGTAGGATGTGATTTTCTCATATGACATAGCTCCACCCAAGAAGGCCTACCTGAGTCATGGAATCCAGACTTCATAAAGGTGCAAATTCCGATTACCTATAGGGAACACCTATTTGAATGATGGGCTTCCCAGGTGGCTCAGTGGTAAAGAATCTGCCTGCCAAGCAGGAGCTGCAGGAGATGTGGGTTCTATCCCTGGGTTGGGAAGATCCCCTGGAGGAGGAAATGGCAACTTCTAGTATTCCCTGCTGGGATAACCCCATGGACAGAGGAGCCTGGCAGGCTATAGGACTTGCAACTATAGTTCAGACACAACTGAGCGACTGAACAGCATGCACAGATTTCTCTCAGAAGGAAACAGTACATTTTTCAAGCACTAAAGGAACCAACCATGTGTTCTCTATCCTTCAGCAATAAAGAGGGAGAAATAAAGACATTTCCAGATGAAGGAAAACAATTTATTGCTAGCTGGCCTACCCTTACAGATTGGCTGGCTAAGGGAAGTTCTACCAAAGGAAGAAAATGCTGAAAGAATCTGGAAGGATTAGGAAGGAAGAAGGAACTGAAATATGGATATATACAATAGACTATTTCCTCGTGAGTTTTATTTTTATACATTATATTTGATAATTGAAACAAAAATTTTAATATCTGATACTCAAGAAAATTATACTCAAAAGTGGATAAAGTAAAGAGACTCCATGGATGTGACATTTCCATATTTCCCTCAAAGTGATAAAATGTGGATACCAGCAGACTGTGATAAGTAATATATAATATGTCTATTATAGTACTTACCATAACAACAACAAACCAATACAAAGAGCTACACTCACAAACAGTATAAATAAATCAGGATGGATAATTTTAAAATGTTCAAGTAACCCACAGGAAGGCAAGAAAAGGAAAAGGAAAAGAACAAATCAAAAGGCAGATATTGGCAGAGTGTATTTAAAAGTTATGATAAAACAACTACATGCTGTTTTAAAAAAACTCACTTCAAATTTATCCATCTAGATGGGTTGAAAGTGAAAGGATGGAAGGAGATACCATGTAAACATTCATTTTTTAAGAAGCAGAAATGGCTTTTCAAATATAAAAGTAGACTGCAGAGTAAAGAAAAATTCTAGAGAGAAAGAGGGACATTATGAATAATAAAATTAATCATGAAGGAGACATAATAATCTAATATATATGCACCAAACAACAGAGCCTCAAAATACACAAGGCAAAAACTGATAGAGCAGAAAGGAGAAATAGATAAATCCAGAATTGTAGTTGAGGACTGCAACATGCCCTTCTGAGCAACTGATAGAACTACTTGACCTAAAATCACCAAGGAAATAAAGGATTTGAACAACAGCAAAATAAGTAAGATTTAATTGACATATTATGGAGAAGGACGGAGAAGGCAATGGCACCCCACTCCAGTACTCTTGCCTGGAAAATCCCATGGATGGAGGAGCCTGGTAGGCTGCAATCCATGGGGTCGCTAAGAGTCAGACATGACTGAGGGACTTCACTTTCACTTTTCCCTTTCATGCATTGGAGAAGGAAATGGCAACCCACTCCAGTGTTCTTGCCTGGAGAATCCCAGGGACGGGAGAGCCTGGTGGGCTGCTGTCTCTGGGGTCGCACAGAGTCAGACACTACTGAAGTGACTTAGCAGTAGCAGCATGGAGAAGAAAATGGCAACCCACTCCAGTGTTCTTGCCTGGAGAATCCCAGGGACGGGGGAGCCTCATGGGCTGCCATCTATGGGGTTGTACTGAGTCAGACACGACTGAAGCGACTTAGGAGCAACAGCAGCAGCAGCCGCTTAGCAGCAGCATTGAACATTTCATCACCAGCACATTTTTTCAGCTGCATTTGTAACATTTATAATACTCTGGGTCATAAAACAAAGCACAGCAAAAAATTTTTAAAGTAGTTTAAATCATACAGAATATGCTCTCTGATCATAATAGAATCAAACTAGAAATTAATGACAGAAAGACAAGAAGAAAATCTTTAAACATGTGGAAACTGAATGATATACTTCTAAATAATCTCTGGGACAAAAGGAAGTCTCAAAAGGATTTAAAAATACAAAGAATTGAACGAAAACACAGCCAAAGCAATGCTGATAGGGAAATTTATTTCACTAAAATGTATTAGGTTGTAAATCAATAATCTAAGTTCTCACTTCAAGAATCTAGAAAAACAAACTCAATACAATTAGAAGGAAGAAAATAATAACAAAAATCAACAAAATTTAAAACAGAGAAACAGCAGAGAAAGTCAATGAAATCAAGGCTGGCTTTTTTTAAATGTCAATAACTATGTCAATCCTACTAAGCATTGTAATCAGCAACTTAGATGAAATGGACCAGTTCATCAAAAACTACAAATTATCACAACTTACTAAAGATGAAATAGATGCTAAAAATAATCATGTAATTATTTAAAAAGTTGATTTCATAAAACCCAAAAGAGAAATTTCCTGACCCAGATGGTTTCATTAGTGAATTCTGCCAAAAATTCAAAGAATTAACACCAACTCTACACCCTCTTTCCCAGAAAATAGAATGTTTCCCAGCTCATGATACCAACATTATTCAAATGCCGATACCAGACAAGGACATGATAAGAAAAGAAATTTACATGTTTGGGCTTCTATTGTGGCTCAGTTGGTAAAGAATCCGCCTGCAATGTGGGAGACCTGGGTTCCATCTCTGGGTTGGGAAGATCCCCTGCAGAAGGGAACAGCTACTCACTCCAGTATTCTGGCCTGGAGAATTCCATGGACTATATAGTCCATGGGGTTGCAAAGAGTTGGACACAACTGAGTGGCTTTCACTTTCACTTTGTCAAAATAGTTGAGTGTACCTGTGGTGGGCTGGGGCTTCCGTTATGTTAATCTGCATGTCTGTCCCTCGACTAGTATTATTCTATCTGGATTACTGTAACTATATGTAAGACTTTTTATCAATCACTTTTGATTGTTCCCACATTATTTTTCTTCATCACATTTGATTTAGCTATTCTAGGGCCTATGCCTTTCCATTTACATCTTAGAAAAGATTTTCTATTCTACAAAAAACTTTGCTTGGATTTTAACAGGAATTCCATTAAACCTTGAGATCATTTGAGGAGAATTATATCTTACTATGTTGAATCTTTAAATCTATGGACACAGGACATCTCATCATGTATTTAGATCTTCTTTGATTGCTTTTGACAACACTTTTTAATATTCAGCACACAAATCCTGTACATGTTTTGAGAAGTTTATACCTAAGGATTTCATTTTCTTGGCATAATTGTGAGTGCTCCAAATTTTTTTTTTTTAATTTTGGTTTCCATATGTTCATTTTCACTATATAGAAACATAATGGATTTGTGTGTTGTTCTTATATCTTCAGATTTTGATGAACTCATTCTTAGTTCTTGGAGTTTTTTCAGGAGATTCTTTGGGATTCCCTACATGGGCAATCATATCATCCGCTTTGTCTTTAGTTTTCAGTAGTTTGATTTCAATGTGTCTGGAGTGTATTTCTTTGGGTGTACTGTTGGGGGCCAGCGTGAGGCACTCCGGAGGCCCATGGCAAAGGTCATGAGGAAGGAGGCTCGACATACGCAAAGGCGGGATCGAGCCTCAGGAGTCCCCCTGGAAATCCTCGAGCGTCTACCCCCATAACCAGAGCCTGCCTACTTTACTACTTTGTGCTCTCACCTACACCTCTGACTTGACGGGGGGCTGTCCCCCACCACCTCTTTCGGAGAAGGAGTTAACTTAGAGCTCCAGTTAATAATAATTCCTAGGCGTGATAGGAGTGTTTCAACCTACAAACTCCTCTGAAGGTTCTCTAGCCTGCCTGACAGGCTTGTCCGGCCACATGTGATTGCTCACAGCCTCCCAACCGTGAGAGGCACGAGATGCTTTAAACCTTCTAAAAACAGGTTCCTTAGAAAAATTAGAAAACCATTGGTATAAGTTTAGTGGGCTGATTAGAAATTGTATTGGTGAAGGGTTTTTCATTTGTTGAGCCAATGTTTGTTGCTAAGACTCCACATCCCCTGCCCTTACACACATTAATGAATATATAGAAGAAATAAGTATTAACCTTTGATATAAATCACATTAGACCTTAGGCTAAGTAAATTCTTTCCTTAACTAAAACCCACTACACCCTCACCCTATAGGAATGTAACTTTATTTGGGTGGCATCTGTTTTAAGAATAATCACCCTTGGAGAAAAAAGTGTTCTGGTTGACTGTCCACTGTCACAAGGAGAGGGTCATAAATTGTCAGCAGGCCCCCCTGGCCAGAAGATGATGTAACACCCCTAAGACCTCTGTATACATTTGTATGAAGCACCTGACTTTAATAAAAGTCAGGACTGCTGTCCCCACGTGACTTTTGTATACCATCTCAGTATATAAAAACAGACTCTGGAAAATAAAGAATTGGGATCAGTTCCTCGAAAGACTGGTCTCCCCATGTCGCTCGCTCTCTCAAACTCTGGCTGAGTCTCCATCTGGAGCGCGGAGCCCACCATGCTTACTAACTTTGCCTGGGCTTCTAAGATCCGACCGGGGAGGCCTCAGTGTCTCCTCTCCTTTGGGAGAACGGAAGGACGCCTGCGGCCTACGTAAGTGGTGCAAACTTCTTGTCTTGAAGTTTTATTGGTCTCCCGTGTAAACCAAGCTACTCAGCCTCTTTTCTCCACTGAATTTTCCTACTGAACTATCCTCATTCTATTACTCTTTACATCTCTAGTTAATATCTAATTGAAGCTATTGTATCCTGATCCTCGCCGAAGCCGTCTCCCCTTCGAATATTCCCTGAAATTCTTGACTATGTAGATTTATGTCTTTAACCAAATTGAGGAAACCATTTCAGCTCTAATTTATTCAATTTTTTTTCCTGTACTGCCTTCTTTTCCCTCTTCTTCTGACTCTATGATACCAATATTAGCTCTTTTTATTGCACCACAAGTCCCTGAGACTTTGTCAATTACTTTTTCAATCTTTTGTCCTCTGTGTTATCCATATCACATAATTTTTATTGACGTATCTTCAAATTCATAGATTATTTTCTTTGTTATCTCCATTTTGCTATGAAACCTATTCAGAGAGTTGTGATTTTTAGGTTTTGGTTATTGCATTTTTCAGCTCCAAATTCTATTTTTATATCTTCTTTTTCTAAGACTTTCTGACTCCCTGTTCATTTCAAGAGTGTTTTACTTGTTGGAACATTTTACATCTGTATCATCTCAGCATTGATGTGTATTGATGGCCTTTCCCCATATGAGGTGAGATTTTCCTGGCTCTTCATATGTTGAGTAATTAGATTGTAATATGTTATAAGTCCTACAGTTCTTATTTATGGGTCTTAGACACATTCTAAGAAGAATGTTTCTTTTGTGTGTGTGTTTTAGCAGTCAATTGCCCTAGTTGCTTTCAGTCTTCAAATTCCAGCCAGTTGCCAATCTACTGTTTATCCCATTCTCAAAGGCTTTGCAGTGCTATTTGGATCAGCCCTGCATGTGTGCCAACTAAGATCCATTTGGGACTTGGGCGGTGGTCTATACCATAGTTCCATCTTCAAAATCTATGTATGTGCTGTTTAGGGTCAGAACTGTGCACACACAGCTTTGAATAAGCCTAGGAATTCATAAAACACTTTTATAGGGTTGCTTTCCTGAGCTCCTCCATCTCCATGACCTCACTTGTCTGTTCTGGTTCCTCGGAGTTTCCCTTTTGGTCCTTAAGCCAAAACCATTATTTACCCTGTGCTGCAACACTCTTGCCATGACAGCACGCATATCCACAGCCAAACAGCAGGAGGGCTGAGCAGGAATAAGGCAGTTTTAGATTCTTAGGGACCTTAATGTCACCACTGCCACCACCATCACAAGATTCCTTAGCGGCTGGGGCATAAGAGAATGGATAAAAATAAGAAAAAAGAATCAAAATCAGGGCTTTCCTCCATTCTCTCTCTTTCCTGTTTCTCAAGTAGACTTCTCCTTGAGCTCTCTCTATGCGCTGATGCCCACTTCCAGACTTGGGGCGATGTTTACTTCAGGTTGGAGAATAGTGGAGGAAAATTAAAAGATAAGCTCGCCATCAGTTCAGTAGTCATTCAAATGTTGGTCTTTTCTGATCTTTCTGCTATGAATTATTTTTCAGAGTTTTCAAATAGCGATTGCATGTACCCTGTCCAGGTTTTAGGACTGTATTCAGTATGAGAGACAGGGTGAAGTGTACTTACTCCCTGTTACCTGGAATGAGAACTCCAGTCATTGTTTGTTCAACTCATTAATAATGAGAGAATTAGTAAGATGTTAATACTGGAAAAAGATCACTTGAGAATATATATATATATTTATATCCAATTTAACTAAAGAATATTAGAAAAAGATTGCTGAGCTACATTTTAAAAACTTGTAGGATGACTAACGTCTTACAGGACAATAAATTGTAACCTTTGGGAGTATCTTTTCCATTGAATGGAAATAATTTGCATCCATACTAAACAAAAATTTGTATGTTAACTAGTAACTTCTCTAAGTCTGGAACTTTTCACTGAGAGTAAACAGTATCCTTACTGTTTACTAGGTACATTCTATTTTCCCTAAGTACAGAACTAAGTACATTTCCCTAGATAAACTTTGCATGAGGTCTTTGTCCCTGCATTACATGAAAATTCCTTGCATTCCTTATTTTGTTTTTTTTGCCTGTTACCATGTTTTGGATATGTGTGCATGCTAAGTCGCTTCAGTCATGTCTAACTCTTTGTGACCCTATGGACTATAGCCCTCCAGGCTCCTCTGTCCATGGGATCCCCCAGGCAAGAATACTGGAGTGGGTTGCCATGCCCTCCTCCAGGGGATCTTCCTGACCCAGGGATCAAACCTGCATCTCTTACGTCCCCTGCATTGACAGGCAGGTTCTTAGACAGGTTCTTTACCACTAGTGCTACCTGGGAAGCCCCCGTGTGTTGGGTAATTGTTCTAAAAATTGGGATCCAAATTCTTCTTGCAGAAGGTCTCAGCTGAAGCAAGAGATGATAAAAGACTGGCTTAGACTCCCTGAGGAGACAACCTATTTTTTCCCCAATTCAATAAATATTTATTGCATACCTACAGTGTACCAAATATTTTGATAAGAAATGGTGCATAAAAGCAATATATGATTTTCATAATATGTATCAATCATGTAGTATTCTCTTGAAAAATAATTTCTCCCACAAATATAGAGACTGTAAAACTCCTTGTCATGGAAACTTTGAAAAATATGTAGGGTATGGTTATTGAGGTATATAGCAAATACTATATTCCCATGATGCTCTTCAGATTAACTCAGAGCACAGTTAGTGCTTATTCACTCTGTTATTTTGCTTGCTGTTGTTTATTCTCTAAGGAAAGGCAGAGGGAAAAAAGAAGAGGAAAAAGTGAAGGAGGAGGAAGAGGTTGCAGCAGCACCCAAATTGACTGGAGAAGGAAGCCTTGAGAAAGAATGGTTCCCTCCCTCTGATCCTGACTTCTGTGTTTATGTGTATGAAGTGACCAAATCCATACTTCCCATCACCAATATAAAGGAGCAGATTGAGGTTCTTGCAAAGTAAGCTGTCTGTGTATACACACGCGTTTTCAGTTTCTGAAAAATCATTTTTGATGTTAGTGATTTGCATTGTTCTAGTCAGTTTTCAGACAACTACACCATAATAAAATCGAACTGTAACAGCACTCTGACTCTGAAGCAGAAACACAAAGATTTGGAAAGAAAGCCTCCATTTCTATTTTGGATAATATTTCTGCCAAAAATCACAACTTAGGAGCTAGAAATTACTTAAAGAAAAATGTCTCTGTCATTTTCTCCTGCTAAACCATGAAAAGCATCTTTCAGGGTGATTCCAAAGAAGTTATAAATGAAGGAATCCTATTGTGTATTATTTGTAAACTCACAAGTTGGTTCCTAATAAAATGATCACCCGCTATTTTTATGCTATATGTCCGATATTTTGTGTCTCACATTGCTCTAAAGTGGCATTGTGGGTATTCTAAGAGATGGTTCGGCGCTCTGTATAATCCAGTGAGGTTGCCTCCTAAATGAGAGCGTTTACTCTGATCCCACCAAGAGAAGACTGAGAACTTGACCTTATAGCTGACAGGGATTAAGACTTCCTGGAAATGGAGGCTCACTTTCTTGACTGACACCAGCCAGTCGTGAGCTCCTGGCTTGTGCAACAGCTGCAGTCTCTGTAAGAGCTTGTACCTTCTCCAAATAGAAGTGAGTTGCAGGCACCAAACCTGGATGTGACAACTGCAAGAAACACAGCCGCCAGATCACTGACTCCTTGTCAGCTGGCTCTGGAAGGGAATGTTTTTTTGGCTACTGAAGTTTTCCTGGTGTCCTTGAGAAGTGATGACTCAAGCAGATTCTGACTTAGCTCATTTCAACATTTGTCAAATTTCCTCATGCTTTGTTCCTATCAGAAATCATTTTCATCAATCCCCCCCTTTTTTTTTTAATCTGAGCCCACACCAGGAGAGTGATACAGAGATGTTTTCCCATGCATTTGGCTCCTAGTGGAATACCTGGCTGGCTGACAACGCAGGTCAGCGTTCTGCCCAATCCTTTCTCTTGGTTTTCACCATTGCTCTTCTTTGTTGGTTCCATAAACAGCAAGAGGAAATTCTTTCTTAACGGTGTGCAATTCTGCTTTTACTCCATGATGTAAGTAGCCGCAGTTGACAGAGGATTTTTACTGGTGTGCTGAGTGACATCCTCAGTGAGAGCCTACTTTTAGGAGAAACTCTCAGGCAAAGTACAACGTGCCCAACTCACCTCCTCATGTAATCGTTACTTACTTTTTCCTTTGTGCCTCTTCCTCCCTCCTCTAACTTCAGTGTTATGTAAATGCCATATATCTTTCTCTAAATTAAAAAATAATAATAATAAAATTTAAAAGAAGAAGAGGATAAAACTTGAAAATAATCGTGAACCTAATGGTATGCAGTGGTCCTATGTGTTTGGATGAGGTTAAATTCCTTAAAAGAAGGACCATACGTCAGGACAATTCAGATTCAAACATTTGAAAATACTTGCCAAGAGTGCGATAACATTCAAAACCTGCATTGATACAAATGTAATGTGATATTGATCTGTATCTTGCTATAAACATTAGGAAAATTAGCATTCATTTCTTTTTTCCTGCTGAATGAAACTCTTAGAATTTCAGCTTATATATGACAGTTTGAAGAGAGTAAGCATAATACTGTGTGTGTGTGTGTGTGTATTCATGCATGCACACTCAGTGGCTTCAGTCGTGTCTGCCTCTTTGCAACCCTATGGACTGTATAGCCCACCAGGCTCCTCTGTCCATGTGATTCTCCAGGCAAGAATACTGGAGTGGGTTTCCATGCCCTCCGTGAGGGGATCTTCCTGACCCAGGGATCGAACCCACATCTCCTGTGTCTCCTGCATTAGAGGCAGATTCTTTACCACTGAGCTGTCAGGGAAGCCCAAGCATAATCTTAACTTATAGTAAATACATAAAGTAAAACAAAAATCAGAAGGAAAACATGTTTTACAAGTATAATTACACAGAAGACAGTGAAATATTAAACTTGACTGATTCAATCTCACTGCAATTGATGCAGGTATGTGGCTGAAAAAATGGGTGGTAAGATTCCAAAAGAAAAACTACAGGATTTCAGCTGGGAGCTTCATATAAGTGAACTAAAATTTCAACTTAAATCCAATGTTGTACCAATTGGACTGATCAAAAAAGGAATCTTCTACCATCGAGCTTTGCTTTTCAAGGTATTTAAGATGTTTTGCCTCATTTCCAATAAGGTAAAAATGTTTTGTGTTCATTGTTGTGGAGTGAGCCAGTTGCTAACAATTAACTATGTAATACTAATACTATCATTTAGATGTACTTATATTTGGCATATATATGTATGTGTATATACATACACACATGTAAGCTCACCAGACTGTTAGAAGCATATTCATTCTATATTTGTGACACACCTACTCTAGACCGGGGCACGACAGAGGATGAGATGGTTGGATGGCATCACCAACTCAATGGACATGAGTTTGAGCAAGGTCCGGGAGTTGGTGATGGACAGGGAAGCCTGGCGTTCTGCAGTCCGTGAGGTCACAAAGAGTTGTACATGACCCAGCAACTGAACTGAACTGAACTCTAGACCAGGGCCTCTTCCAAGGTCGGGAATATAGGGATAATAAAGTGACAATCCCTGCACTCAAGAGGGTCTGAAGCCAGACTTGTGGGTTCTCAGGTGACTTCAGGGAAAGTTTCAGGGGAGGAAATGATATGTGGCCTCAGCATTAAAGGCTGCATAGGACTCCAGCAGGAAAGAAGGAAAGACACAGATGTTCTAAACATTTTATTCAAAATAACAGGTATGAGAGTCAGTGATCCACGTGAGGGATGGAGAATAGGTCTGGATCCAGAAGAGCAGGGAAGGATGGGCTAAAGGGCCAGACAGTAAAGCACCGTGTGAGTTTGCACTTGATTCTAAAATCTGTGAGCGGCCACTGAAAGTTAAGGGGAGCATGGTAATGTGATTTTGAAAGACCACTGAGGCTACAGAACAGGGAATGAACTAGAATGTGGCTAAGACTGGAGACAGGAAGACCAGCTGGAAGGTCCCTGGAGCAAGATGTCTGGGTGACAGATACAAAAGCCATGGAAGAGGCTACAAATGAGCAGTGAGTTTAGAGGGAGACACAGGAGGTAAAACTGAAAGAAGCTGCTGACTGCCTAACAGTTGTACGAGAGAGTGCATGAGAAGAAAATGATTTCCAGACTCTGGTCAGGGCAACTGGAAATGATGGCACTGTTCACGGAGATGAGGACACTAGAACCAGAAGAGGCGAAAGGGAGGGGGTGATCTTTTTTTCCCTGCATTGTATTCAGTGTCTGAAATATAATAGGGGCTGAGAAAATGGTTTCTGAACCATAGATTTAAATGTATAAAATTCCAGCCTTCTCCTGAATACCTACAAACTTCATTGCATTTTGCCTCCAGTTTCAAGCTAATCCTATTTGTAGCCCAAATGCCAGTCTTTCCTATTTCCTGGGATTTCTTGCTCTATCAGTTCTTCTCTCTCATATTAAATCTCTTTCACTTTGCCAGCTGTTTCTCCTTTAAAATCTAAACTTAAGTCCATTCTATCTAAAGAGAAAATGTAAATCTTTTCTCATGATCTCTACAACCACTCCTGTATACAGCCCCATTACACGACAGTTGTCAATGTGAGCTTATGTACCAGGCATTTGATAAACATAATTATGAACAGTCTCAAATAGGCCAAAGGCTGAAACTATTACCTCTGTTTTGAAGACAAGAAAATTGATACTTAGACAAGGAATTTACCCAGAGATACAGCTGGAATTTGAACCCATGCCTATCTGAGCCAAAACCTACTACACTGCTTCTATCTGAAGATAATTCTCATTCCTGGTCAAAAATTCTGAGTGATCTCAACTCCTTGATCTCACTTTTATCCTCAGCTCTCTGCAGTCTGGCTGTTGCTCCCTCCCGACAAGGATCATAATGATTTAGTGTCTCTTTTGTTTGATACGTCAGAGAATTTGTCATTGATCCTTCCCTTTCTTCAGCACCACTTTCCTCAGTCACTTCTGTCCTCTCGTCGTTTCATCTCAGTCTCCTTTGGAGACTTCTTTTCCTCCACCCTTGTCTTAAATGTTAGGGTCTTGACCCAGAACTCAAGGTTCTTACTTTTTTCACTGGTAAAATGTCTCATCCTTCTATTCCTCCTAAATCGTTCACACCTCCTACACATACTGTTCATCTCCCCCATTTTCTTCCAGCTCCTTTCCCCCATGGCAGCCTAGATAAATTGCCCACAGACCTTATAACCTGCTCCCTGATTTCCTTCATCTTCCTGCCCCCCCATCCTTCCACTCCTCTGCCTTGCCTGCCTACCCTGGACTGATCCAACTGCCTGCCCTTTCCACGTTGACACTCAGGCTGCAGAACGTGACCGTGGGGTGTGCCACTGCCAATTCGGGATCCAAGATGGTGGTTCACGTGCTGCCTGGCCACCTTTTCCAGCTCCTAGCCAAGGACTTTTCTTATTTTCTTCAGCAGTCATGTCCCCACATGAGCCCTCCTTCCTAAGCCTTTCCATCTTCACCTCTTCCTATGAGCAAATGACCTTTTTTCCCATTTTACGAAGTAAACAGAAACTTCCAGGTTCAACTCAGCTGAGGTTAAGAACTCAGACTGGGAATTCCCTGGCAGTTCAGTAGTTAGGACTTGGTTCACTCACTGCTGGGGCCCCGGGTTCAACCCCTGGTTGGAGAACTAAGGTCCTACAAGAACTCAGACTCTGGAGATAGATTCCATGGCTTTCATGTTAGGTCAACCCTTATGGTGACCTTGGGAAAATTGTCTGACCTCAGTCTTACTCTCTGAAAGATGGGGAATACGATAGTATTCCACAGGGGTATTTTGATGATTTAAAGTGCCTTGATATGGAATAAGAGATCACTAAATACTATTTTGGAAAAGATGATTATATTTGTGTGTGTGTGTGTGTGTGTGTGTGTGTGTGTCTACCCCCTACTGTGAGTGTAAAATGATTCTAGGACCAATTTCAAGGGGATCAGAGGCTTGTTCCACACATCCAAACAATTATTTGCTGCCAGCTGGGTGTCCTACAATTCAACTCAATTTGGATACTCTTTACCCGGAGATGGGGTCAGACCCCACAGGTTAAGGGCTCAGTTTTAAAAGACTGCTTCCCCCTCACCACTGCCTACTTCAGGTGACAGTCACAAGCCCAAGTTGTCACCTGCGCATCTGAGTGACCAGGTTGTAGACTGAAGGTTCCAGTAACCTCCTCCTCGTGTTCAATTAATTTGCTAGAGTGGCTCACAGAAAGTAGAGAAATATTATTATTATTACTAGAGCAGTGGTTTATTATCAAAGAGTATGACTCTTTATTATAAAAGAGTATAACTCAGGGACAGGCAGGTAGGAGAGACACAGGGCAGGCTGTGCGAAAAGGGCTCTGGGTTTCCAAGCTCTCTGAAGATACTGCTCATCAACTCAGAAGCTCTCCAAGAGTTTTGGCTTTTTAATGAACGATATATAGCATAGGTGTGATTAACTAAATCATTGGCCATTGGCTATTGATTCAACCTCCAACCCCTCTCCCCTCCCTAGAGGTCAGGGGCAGAAGTGAAAGTTTCAACCCTTCACTCACAGAATTGATTCTCCTGGCAACCAGCTCCCATCCTTAGGCAGGGTCCAAAAGTCACCTCACTCACAAAACAAAAGACACCTTATGGATCTCATCACTTAGGAAATTCCAAGAGTTTTAGGAGCCCTCTGCCAGGACGGACAAAGATCAAATATATATTTCTTATTACATATCACAGGAGTACCAAACATCCAGATACTGTTATGCTACCATTGACTGTTGATCAGACTAGATGGAATGTAAGGTCCTAAAAATAACAACCATGCCTCCATCATCTGGGTTCACCCAAGACTCCCTGGTAGCAGTCTTTACATAGTAAGCAATCAATAATGACATGCATGTAGAAATACAGAGATGATTGAATCAACGCAAGCGTTGCCTTCTGGTACTAGGAACATTTACTGAGCCCGTACTCTGTGCCAGCATTCACAGGATGAGTTCAGTTGATCTTCACACCCACCTGCAAGGAAGGTGGCTACACCATTGTTATCGTCCCACAGATGGAGACACAGAAGCATAAAAAAGTGAGTCATGTCCTTAAGGTGACACTAATCAGTGACTGAACTGAAATTCAAACCCAACCAGCTCTCTTATCCCCTATGATGGGACTAGGAACTTTCCAGATTATTTAAAAAGTGCTTTTAAAATCAGGACAAATTGAAGGAAGAGACAGCTTCCAAAGAACATAGCAACCCCTGAGGACTGGGCAGCAGGCAGCCCAAGGACCAGCTGCTCACAGGTCTGCTGGTCTGGCTGCACCAGTCTACACCACACAGAACAAACAGGTCCCTCCCACCCCACCCCAATCTGATCCCTCTCTTCAATCCCACTGCATTTCACACCCAAAGAACAGCCCAGGAGCATGGAAAGATTGATAGACACAGTAGTGCTGAAAGCCCGTGGAACAGCTTTTCTCCAATTACATTATCAATCTTGTGCTGATACAATGCAGCATACCTGCCTGAAAAATGTCCCTTCCCAGCAGGACCTACACACAAATTTCGAGTCCACAGAATCCTGAGGAACAAGGAAACTTAACACATTTTACCGACTCCTGTCACAATCCTGTACATTTTCCCAGCCTCCTTTCTAACCACTTTTTTTTTTTCCTTTGCAAGAGTGTATATCTCACCTTCAAGCAAGGTGGGTCTTTCAACCAAGCCTTTTTCTCCGCCCCTCCCCTCCTCACTCTTGGTTGATCTCGTGTTTTCTCCCACAGGCTCTGGCTGATAAAATTGGTGTGGGCTGCTCTCTTGTTCGCGGGGAGTACGGCAGAGCCTGGAATGAAGTTAAGCTGATGAGCGAATCCCGAAAGGGAGTGATGGGGGCACTCCCTCCCCCTGGAAGTTTACATAGTAGACCTCATGTTCCATCCAGGGTCCCTGATAAAGTTAAGAAGTCGCGAGGCAGATCATTACAGATTTCTCTAAACTTCCAAATGAACACAGAAGGGGTTCAAAAAAGAAATGCATTGTATACCTTTCTATGGAGTTCACCAGTGGATTTTATTTCTTTAAATAAAAATCTTAGACATGCTCTCCCTGTGTAGAAATGAGGTCACTTGGATTGGACTCAGTTGTGCTTCTGATTTCAGGCTTTTGGCAAGCAGTCAGTCTGGTGAGATCATATTATGCTCAAGGAAAGCTTTTTATTCTTGAAATTAACCCACCCCACCCCTCCCATTTCCTGAGGAGCATCTCTGCCCTTTGGAAATCCTGTGTAAAAAGCCCACAGTTGCTGTTCCCCGAAAGTGAGTGCCCTGTGACTGCTGTGCTTCATGTTCAGGACACTCCAGGAAGACCTGGTTAAATAAAGTCAGTGGTCTTTAATGTCCAGTCACCTCCTCTCACTACCATTAAGTAAGAGTATTAATATTTTGAACACTTGTAGATCTATTTTAGTATCACAAATTCCTTTCTAAAAGGAATTTTTTAGAAATTTATATTTTTCCAAATTTATCATTAAGAACACTGTTTAGTATACTTCATTGAACTGAAAATATTCCTAAAAACTAGTTTCATACACGGTACTTGTCTATGTTGACTTGGAAACATACCTTCAGTTAAAAATTCTGATTTGCTTTTTGTACATTTTAATGCTGGGTTACAAAAATATGATTTCAAATTTATGTGACTTAAAAATTCTTCTTTTATGAAAAGTTTTGTAATATAAGAATAGGGTAAATCTTTGGGGAGAGATTGTTTTGTCAGTACTGAGCACAAAATGGGGAGCAAGCACACATTCCAAACGGCAAGAGAAAATGGATCTGATATAAACATTTTCCTTACCATGCCTTTAAGTCTAAAGCTAACCCGTCTAATCATTTTACTAGAAGGCTTTTAAAAGTAACTTTGATTTTAGGAATTAAGGTGAAGATTATTCTGTGTGAACCAATGTATAATTTCAAAGAATGTGTAATTCTTTATTTCAAAATAAAGTTGCTTACATCAAATGGTGTGGTAATTATATTTATCACCCAATTTCATGAACCAGAGCACAGATTATAGGATACATACCCATCAGTGCATTTCCAAGTCTCTCTTGATGGATTACAAAGATATATAAGATGTAACAAGATAAAAAACAAATGAGCAACAGGCATAAGTATAGAAAAGAAAGTTCGACAGGGCTGAGACTAAGTTTAGAATTCAAAACGCATTCTGTGAAAATCCTGCATACTTGTTAGAGGCAAGTGAAAATTTGACTGCCTAGCAGCCAGTGTAGAGGGGAATGCTGTCAGTTACATGACTGATGACAGGGTCCACTAGATAAAAACACAGAGCAGCTTCTCAAGAGGAACAAAGACCAGGGGAATTCTTCTTTGGGAGCTTCATACAGAGGACAAATGTAATATAAAAAATAACATCTTTGAAAAACAACCTCCCAGCAAGTAAGTTCTGGAAAGAGTTTTCATAAGCCAATGGCCAAACATCAAAATGGAATGAGGGAAAAGTTCCATGCTGAGCCACTGTGATGGTGTTCAGGTAGACACAACATCTTTTAGTCTGGTACAGACCAAACACACATTCTTTTCTTCATCTTAGAGATGATTTTGGTATACTATCTCTCTCACTTAGGTTCTAGGTAATAATTGTCCTCCACTTTTAGTAAGTAGGTTTCAGATATATTATTTCCTTGTCAAAGAAGCAGCACTGTCAATGATGGAAAATATTTTCTAGAAGCTCAAAATGATGTGTCAAATCAAATGGATATTGGTTTTTATTGACATAAAATTATTTAAATAGTAACATATTTCTCAGCAAGATTTCCTCATACTATTTGTCTGCCAAAGGCAGTAATCTGAAGATACCTGGAGATAAGAGGTAAGGAGTTTCAGGAAATACATTTCCCTTTAGCACCATTCCCAGAAAGGCTATAAACCACTTTACTGGTGATTTGTTTGCTTTTTTGTTTTAACCCAGTTGAATAATACGGATAAGATAAACTGACAATATGAAAACTATATGGAGAATATCACCATTGGGCATATTTTGGGGGAATATTTTTTAGAGCAATACAATAGTATCAAATTACTTGAGTTTAGTATTTAAAAGTACTATTCTTAATCTAAAATTACCTGAATATTTTTAGATAGATCACTAGCAAAAGCTTTGCTTAGACTTATACTTTTAAAGCCAGAAACATCATTATTTTAATAATAAAAGTAGACTTGACTTCAAAGGACAGCCATTGAAGTGTCAGGAATGAATATATTAATATAGCAAATTCAATAAGGCCCTGGTATAACTCACACAGTACAAAGGACCTGTAGGATAAGCCAACAAACCAAAAATTACAATTTGAAAAATAGCATTGTTGGAAAATGTAAAGAAATGTTACTGTGGTGATTTTCCTTATAAATGTAATAAGCCTTTATTATTGAGAAGCAATATAATAATAGTGGCAAAAAGCCCAGGTTTGTGAGTGAGAGTTGGGGATAAGTTCTGCATATACCTTTTTCTACTTACGTGGTTTTGAAAAAATTACTCAACTTCTCTGTCTCTCAATTTACTCATCTGGAAAATGGAGATAAGTGATAATGAATAGTTACATGTTGTTTACCATGTACCAGAGGCTCTTCTAAGCCTTCATTGAATCCTTCCAGGAACCCTTCGATATATAGGTGATATTACTCATGTTTGGCAAGTGGGGCACAGAGAAGTAAATTACCTCTAGTTCATTCAGGTAGTAATTGGCAAAGCTTTAAATCTGAACCTAGTTTGTCTGTAGAGGAGATGCTCCCAATTTATAGAGCTACTAATCTAATAAAGTTACTGCAAGGATGAAGTAAGACCGTGCGTGTAAATGACGTGTGTGTGCGTGCATGGAGGAATGGGGAGGTTATGTGAGTACATGTGGGTGCTTATAGCTTTGTATTCTATTCTCACAATGTTCTGTTCACACCTCTGTCTTTAGCATGATTTGAGGGCATTCTTTATTCTTCATGTATCTCTTCTTTTAGATCAGAGGTTAGCAAATATTTTCCTTAAAGAGTCACAGAGTAAATATTTTAGGCTTTGTAAGCCATACAGTTTCTATTACAACTCAACTCTACTATTGTAGCACAGAAGCAGCCAGTTGATCATACCTAGACAATAAATCTTATTTAATAAAACAGATGTGGGCCAGACTTGGCTCACAGGCCAGCTTGTCAACCCTTGCTTTAGATGATGACCACTTTGAGGGTAAGGACATGGAGAGAACTGTATTTAACCTAGTCCCTGGGCTTCCCCAGTGGCTCAGATTTAAAGAATCCGCCTGCAATGCCAGAGACCTGGGTTTGATCCCTGAGTCATGGCAACCCACTCAAGTATTCTTGCCTGGAGAATCCCCATGAACAGAGGAGCCTGGTGGGCTACAGTCCATAGGGTCACAAACAGTCGGACACAACCAAGCGACTAAGTACTTGACACCTTGAATAAGTGTTAAAGAGAGACGCTCACAAGAGCATTTTGTCTTCTTTGGTTTCTCTGGGTTCTAAGATGGATCTACTTGATAGTAATCTGACGGATGCCAAAGCAGCTGCCTTATTTTTCAATAAGGATGAGGACAGGGACTTCCATAGCAGTCCAGTGGGTAAGAAAGCATGCTTCCACTGCAGGGGGGTATGGGTTCAAACCCTAGTCCAAAATGAAGATCCCACATGCCGTGCAATGAGGGGGAAAAAAGAGAGAAAAAAAATAAGGGTGAGGATAAATTTGACCTATCTAAAAAAGTAAATAAATTTCTTTCTCTTTGATGTGTGAAGGGTCTGAGGTTTCACCCCAGTTGCAAGCTAAGTGCCGCCATTTTTGTTGGCATGAACATGAGATGCCCAGGTCAGAGACAATGGGCTTTGTTCTTCACGCACAGCAAGCAGCAGAGACAGCGTATCATATCAGGCACCTTGCTCCCAGTCCCATGGACAGACCCAGGTGGACGCCTGCAAGCGCAGTGGGTGTGTCCCAGAAGAGGAGCCCTGAGTTCAGAGAACCTAATTTTTATGTGGGCAGGAAGCATCTACCCTTTTCACTATCTTTCCCAGGCTTGTTCATTAGCATCCTTGAAGACAGAGTCTAGAGCAAAGGGCAGTCAGGAAACCTTTTCATAAGACAGAAAAGAGGGAGATCCAGGGAGAATTGTCTCCCAATAGCTACATCACTTCTTCCAGTATGTGAGGCTTTATGGAATTTCTCATCTATAAAATAGAGATATTGATACATTTTGATACAAAATTTAAAAAATTTTATGAACATGTATAAAGTCAATTCTATTTATAACTATGTTATTTCAAGAAAAGTGACAATAGATCAACTCAGTGACTCATGAGCCAACTTTTTCTTTTCTCTGGCAGCATGAAAAGAGCATTAGTGAGAAAGTATGGTCAGTCAGTCAGTTCAGTTGCTCAGTCGTGTCCGACTCTTTGCGACCTCATGAATCGCAGCACACCAGGCCTCCCTGTCCATCACCAACTCCTGGAGTTCACTCAAACTCATGTCCATTGAGTCGGTGATGCCATCCAGCCATCTCATCCTCTGTCGTCCCCTTCTCCTCGTGCCCCCAATCCCTCCCAGCATTAGAGTCTTTTCCAATGAGTCAACTCTTTGCGTGAGGTGGCCAAAGTATTGAGGTTTCAGCTTTAGCATCAGTCCTTCCAAAGAACACCCAGGACTGATCTCCTTTAGAATGGACTAGTTGGATCTCCTTGCAGTCCAAGGGACTCTCAAGAGTCTTCTCCAACACCACAGTTCAAAAGCGTCAATTCTTTGGCGCTCAGCCTTCTTCACAGTCCAACTCTCACATCCATACGTGACCACAGGAAAAACCATAGCCTTGACTAGACGAACCTTTGTTGGCAAAGTAATGTCTTTGCTTTTCAATATGCTATCTAGGTTGGTCATAACTTTCCTTCCAAAGAGCAAGCATCTTTTAATTTCATGGCTGCAATCACCATCTGCAGTGATTTTGGAGCCCCAAAAATGAAGTCTGACACTGTTTCCACTGTTTCCCCATTTATTTGCCATGAAGTGATGGGACCAGATGCCATGATCTTAGTTTCCTGAATGTTGAGCTTTAAGCCAACTTTTTCACTCTCCTCTTTCACTTTTATCAAGAGGCTTTTTAGTTCCTCCTCACTTTCAGCCATAAGGGTGGTGTCATCTGCATATCTGAGGTTATTAATATTTCTCCTGGCAATCTTGATTCCAGCTTGTGCTTCCTCCAGCCCAGCGTTTCTCATGAGGTACTCTGGATAGAAGTTAAATAAACAGGGTGACAATATACAGCCTTGACATACTCCTTTTCCTATTTGGAACCAGTCTGTTGTTCCATGTATGGTAGTCATCCTCAACTCACCCTACTAATCTTTGGACTACAAATTGAAATCCAAATTCAGATTAAGCCTCACCTTTTTCCCTAAGCTTCCTCAAGATGCTCTTCGCTCTTCTGATGACCTGCCATGACATTGCCATTGACACTCACCTTAACATTTTCCCTCATGCTTACTGCCTGGCACTGCCACTTTCCTCGCACACGTGGCTACCACATAGTAGCTGAGACCACACCTGGTCTTTGGAATCAGAGAGACTTGGGTGCAAGAATCCTGCTTCTGCCATTCCTAATAGTGAGATGTTGAGCAAATATCTTGGCATCCTTGTCTCTAAAGTGGGGATGTAGTTATAATAATGCCATCATAAGGTTGCTCTAAGGAATAAATAAGAGGATGGACATATTCACTATACCTCTAAACATGGTAAGCATTTGACAACTTTTAGCTATTAAGTGTTGTTCTCTCCCAATGAGACAAAAAGCTACTTTAGGTCTGGCATCCACCTTAGAGGCAGAGTGACCGGCACAGAGACAGCCTGAACAGTATTTGCTGACTGTCTTTGTGTCTTAAACTAACTCACCTTAAAGACTACAAGAGGGTTTTCATTTTCACATGGACCCTTTTGAAAGTCGTCATGTGGTAAAGAAAATCACTCCCATCTCAGACTCCCTTTTGCGTTTCAATGCAGAGGGTACAGTCAGTGATCACACAGCTACTTTTGAACTTGCTCTACAGGAAGTGAATATGCAGTGAGCATTTCTGCTCACTGTCTTTGAAGTTCATGGCTGAAATCATTCCCTACGATGCCTCTCTTTTCTTTTTTTAAAAAAAAGTAATTTTATTTATATCTTTTTGGCTGTGCTGGGTCTTTTTTGCTGCATGGGCTTTTCTCTAGTTGCGGCAAGTAGGGGATACTCTCTAGTTGCGGTTTGCAGGCTTTTCACTGCAGTGGCTTCTCTTGTTGCAGAGCACAGGCTCTAGAGCTCGTGGGTTTCACTAGCTGCTTTGTGTGGGCTCGGTAGCTGTGGCTCCCCAGCTCTGGAGCCACAGGCTCAATAGTTGTGGTGCAAGGGCTTAGTTGCTCCGTGGCATGTGGGATCTTCCCAGACCAGGGATCAAACCCACGTCTCCTGCATTGGCAGGCTGATTCTTTACCACTGAGCCACCAGGGAAGCCCTGCCTCTCTTTTCTTTTGATTGCATAGTCTTTACTTTGAAAAGAATGTTGAAAATCCCAGATGAATCCATTTATACCTATACTCTCAAGTCATTTATCTGCTGAATTGTTGATGGTCATGATCCTGCATATACAATCTTTTAATTGTGAAGTCATGCCCCCATCACCAACACTTTGCCTACCCCCAGGATGTGATCTGTGTGTGGCCGCTTCTCTGGGAAAGGACATAACATTACTTCCACGGCTTGATGACTTCTTACTGCTGCTTGGTCCAGCTTGTCTGTGATTTTGACAGACTCATCTTGCATATTTCCCTTTGAAAATACTACTGGTTTGTACGGTTAAGACTACTTTGTGTCTTTTTAACTTGCTAACCATGCATAAAGCTCCCGATTGGTTCAACCTTTCCACTAAGCTGAACTGACACATGGGTCAGGCCCTAGATTTTACAAGTCCCCACCAACAAGCATCCACTTTAGGAATATATTTCAGTCACAAGCATCTGGGTCTGATCTCATCAGGATGAGCTAAGAGCCACCCGTTTCCTTTTCTAACTGGTAGGTATCAGCTCCCAAGCTCTGCAGACAGTCTGACTCTATCTTGAGAAAGTCCCAGTTTGTTTTACACAAGAACAGCTGGCATACAAATGGAATCGAGCACTTTTAAGTAGTCATTAATCACAGTGATGAGAACAGCTGAAACAAACAGTGTTCCCTAAGTACTTACATATCTGACATACAAATCGAGTGATAGTCCAATTAGTTTATTTATGGGTTCCTTTCTTTGAAAAATCTGAATTAGTGCCTATCTTTTCCTTTCATTTCATAGTCTTTACTTTTAGAAAAACTTTGAAAAATCCAGATGAATGCATTTATATCTGTATTATCAAGTCATGTATCTGCTAAATCAATGATAGTCATTATCTTGCATACAGAATTTTCTAGCTGTATGATTTCATTTGTCTGGCTTTCTAGAAAAAAAAATTAATCTCTTTTTATCAATACAAATAAAAGAGAGACAGATAGGAAGAAAGATAAATATGCTGGTTCCTAAGATGCTTATAGAATAGAAAGCTTGGTTTGTATCCTTTGTATGTAATTATTTACTTCTTTGAGAATTAGGATGAAAGGGGAAAAATGAACTGATGAATGAGATAGGGAGACTTTCCTTGTGCAGTTTTTAACTTTCCCTAGCTAATAGAATAAAAAATAAATAAAAAGGAAGCCAAGAATTTCTTGAAATGGACTATAGGCTTCCTCTCAGAAGTAACAATATGGAACCCATACTAGCTGACCCTGGAGAAGGGCATGGCAACCCACTCCAGTGTTCTTGCCTGGAGAATCCCATGGACAGAGAACCCTGTGGGCTAGTCCATAAGGTCGTGTAGACTCAGACACAACTGAAACGACTTAACACACATGCATCCTAGCTGGCTTTAAGCAGTGGGACTTCCTTGGTGGTTCAGTGGCTAAGACTTAACCTTCCAAGGCAGGGGGTGTGGGTTCAATCCCTGGTTGGGGAGTTAAGATATTACAGGCCTTACGGCCAAAAAACCAAAACATAAAACAGAAGTAATATTGTAAGAAATTCAATAAAGACTTTTAGAAAAGATCCACGTTAAAAAAATTTTTTTTAATGAGTGGCACAAAATTTAGCAACAGGAAAGCCCTCTCCTGGGCCCAGGATCCATGATTGCTAACTCAACATTATTGGTGAATTAAAAACATTTACAGGATAACTCAAATGCTCTCTTCTGATGCATGTTCTTTATGAAATGAGTACCTTGGGACTCAGAATCGCCAAGTCTGATGCTGTTACAATATCACGTTCAGAGGATATGCTCACGAATGTGAAATCCCACAGAAAGGAAAGGAAGTAATGAAGAGAGTCATGGAAAAATCTCTTAATACAGACTGTCTGCTTAGTTTCAGGTTCACCACTGAGTTATTGGCACAGTCCCAGCAGCCTGGGCTGGGTGAGAGTGGGGGGGATGGCATCTGGCTGAGAACCCGGTCCAGAGCCTTAACATAAATCACCCCAGGAGAGAAGCCAGGTCTGCCTTCAGCCTGCCACTGACTGAACTTCAGGTCCCTTGGAGTTAGAGGTCTTGGAAAGTGACTCCTCCAAGGACATGTTCTGTTGTCATTTTTCAGTTGGCACCATGCACATGTGCGCCATGTACAGTTGGCACCACTGTCAAAGAGGCCATGTAGGAAGCATGCAAAAACACACAGGGTTCAGCTGTGAATCGGAACCTGCACAGAGAAGGTCAGAGTCAGTCTTTGATGAGCACCTCAAAGTGTTCCTTCAGCTCATGTTTTCACATCCAAGGCTAAGTGTGGATATTAAGACAATCCAAGCAGGAGACTTGAAAATAACTGTTCTTCAATTTTTTAAAAAGTTGGAACTAAACTTTTGTTTTAATGTGTGTTCATGTCTATAAAAAGACAATTAAAAATACATGAACTAAATTGTTTAGGAAATTTGAGAATGTGTTGGTTGTGAATGCCTTCAGCTTTAAAGTTTTATTATTTCACCTTTGCTGTTTGCTGAAAGCAGGGCTGAGAACATGTGATTCCGAAACACAGCCACTTGGCAAACTAAATATTTTTAGCTGAAGGAACCTGAGAAATGGCAGGTACAGGCAGGTCTCCCTGACCTTCTCCATCACCCTGAAGGGGTCATGAGAACCTCATGTGAGAGGCAACCTCCTTATACCAGGAGGAAAGGAGAGTCCTTATCTCCCAAGATTAAGGGACCCACAGGACTCTGAACAAACAGACCTTGATAACTTTCCCTCAGGCTTCTCTGGTGGCTCAGTGGTAAAGAATCTGCCTGCAATCCATGAGATGCAAGTTCGACCCCTGGGTCAGGAAGATCCTCTAGAGAAGGAAATAACAGCCCACTCCAGTATTCTCGCCTGGGAAATCCCATGGACAGAGGCGCCTGGTGGGCTACAGTTCATGGGGTCGCAAAGAGTCGGACACAACTGTGCGACTGAACGACTTTCAGTTTCCCACAATTAGCTTAGACCCTTTCCTCTCATCAGTTTTCCCCACAACTTCTAGTCTCCACCAAACCTGTATGAACACTCTCAGGTTTCACCTGTCTTGGTGTCTTCATTTTATGAAAGCTCTTTTGTAACATAAGGCTTATATTAAATAAATGTGTATGAAAGATTAAAAACTATCTATGCCACACGTTCCATACTTTAGGCCAGGGGTTGACATTTGTTGCAAATTTGAGACAACATATACCCAAATATTTATTAGCAAGTGTCTCTTAGATTTCCCAACCCATTAAAAGCTGGGGAAAAAATCCTTGCAAATTTTCAATTGGGTATGAACTGATCTTTGATGTTGTTAGAAAGGTCTTCCAGTCTATGGGCAATTGTTTTCCAGCTTAATTGAAAATCTTCCACTTTTTGTAAATTATCACTTTTATTAGTTTCCTCACAAGTTTCTTTAAATTTTCAATAAGTGAAATCATAATTCATTTTATCATCTATCAAGAAATGGTTCTGTGTATGTATATATAAGAATCTGAGCCATTTCATAGCTGGCCAAAATTACAATCAGATTCTGTTAAAAATCTTTAAAATTTTTATTGATTGATGTTCAATTCTGATATCAGGTGACAAATTTAGTCAATTATTTTTTGACTTGAGGAACTTATCATATTTGATATAAATTTCTCTGTTTTTCTATTATCTTTTTTTAAAACAAAACAGAAAACTTCTTTGTTTTATTCTGCAGCAAACTGCAATTGCCATTCACATGAAGTTTAAAATATTTGTTTTCCAGTCTTTTCTTTTCTATTCTGATCTTAATATTAGTTTTGCCATCTCCACTTAATTCAGGATCTGTATTCTGCTTTTAGGAGAAGGCAATGGCACCACACTCCAGTACTCTTGCCTGGAAAATCCCATGGATAGAGGAGCCTGGTGGGCTGCAGTCCATGGAGTCGCTAAGAGTCAGACACGACTGAGCGACTTCACTTTCACTTTTCACTTTCATGCATTGGAGAAGGAAATGGCAACCCACTCCAGTGTTCTTGCCTGGAGAATCCCAGGGACGGGGGAGCCTGGTGGGCTGCTGTCTATGGGGTCGCACAGAGTCGGACACGACTGAAGTGACTTAGCAGTAGCAGCAAGTCTGCTTTTAAGTTTTAAAAATTTGTCCATATTTATTTTATACTAAAAAATAATTCCATTGTATTATAATTAAAATACTAGCAAGTATTTCAATTTAATTATCAATTAAGATTTACACAGTTGTCACAATAACTGGAGCTGTCAGAAAAAAGTATTCCAAGAAATATGCACACAAAAAATAAAAAGTAAAATAAATAAAAAATAAATGTCTATGTCTTTCTTTTGTTAACCTGCATTTGTCAGTCCAATTCACAGGGACCGAGCTAGAGGACCCAGGAAGGTAGTGTGAAAAGGCTTTTTCTTCCCCTGCACTGAAGTGCGCTGACTTGAGTGGGTTTGCCCACTTTCTTGTCTTTATAGATTTATGCCATTGGGCTATTTAATCACTAAAATACTTGGACCTTGAAAATATTTAGATGATGGGCTTCCAGTGGGCACCAGTATTTGTTGGTATGCTATTTTTATTCTTGGGATTTGGGAATATGGTTTCCACAGGGAGTAATATTTGTACCTCTCCTCAAGCAACTGAATCACTCACTCCCCAGTCTCCTAATTACTGATGTAAATTGTTGGCACATTATAATTAGCATAATGCCTGGAAAGGGTATTCCATTATAATTATTTTTTAAGACTCTACACACAGATGTAAGCAAAATTTGAAATGACCATCTGCAGACAGAATGGTGGGAGAGTGTGGGTCATGGTTATAACCAAAGGCCATCACTGAACACCCAGGTTCTTAGCCTGGCCCTGCTACCCACTGACCGGATGGTCTCAGGCAAGCGACTCCCTGGCCCAGAGTTTCTTTGCCTGGAAAATGGCAATGACAATGGCTCCATTCTCATGGGGGTGCAGAGAGAATTATATGGATGCATAATCGTAAAGCAGTAAAAAAAAAAAAAGAGAGAAAGAAAAGAAAACAGTGCCTGCCACAGAGAAAGCACCAGATGAACGCTCACCCTTTTGGGCTGGTTCATGCCGTGCCCAGGGACCCAGATTTCCAGACATAATCAAAAGAAAGGGGAATCTGCGGGGAGAAATGATTCGCAGCCTGCTTCCATTCAGTGAGGGCTGCCCTGGATATAATAACAGTCCATCAAAACACCGCCCAGACCAACCGGAAAACCTCCTTCCTCTCCTCACCCAGGCTTTAAGGGTGAGCTAAGGTGAGGACAGTCACGCCCTCTCGCTTTTGCATCTGAAAGCAAGACTAGCAAAACCTCCAGCGGTTTCTGACAGCCCCAGGAGTATGATAAAAGGTCTCTTTTTTCTTAGAAGAAAAATCCTTTTAATCACTCAGTGTCAGGAGATGGGACTCTGTTGTCAGACACCTGGAGACTCTGGCTCCCTTTTCTGCCCCCTGCAGAGTAAGGACTGGAGGAGGCAAGAGCCTTGACAGAACCCGTGAAACCCAAAGGCAGGGGAAGGGCCCAGAAAGTCCAGTGTTTGCTGACCTGTAGAGCTCCAGACAACAGCTGGGCTTCCCAGGAATTCAACACTGCCTGCAAAGTGGGGAGCTTCTCCACCTTCATACTTGACACCTCCAGCTGCACCCCTGGCAAACCCTCTCTTCCCTCCCAGCCCCCCACCCCCACCCCTCATCAGAGCCTGCTCTCCAGGGCCTGTCAATTCCGAAGCCTTCTTCCCAGAATAATGAACTCCTCATCCAGGCTGTAAAAGACACCTTCTAGGAGAACCTGCATTTTTAAAATCATAAAAAACTTGAAACTGAATGAATGACTCTTGAATTGTGGAATTTCAAGTATCGGTGAACATATATAAGATGTATTATTTTGTTTTTAAGAGATACCTGCTCATTCTACACAGTATGGAAACTACTGCAAAGAAGAAAAGCATTTTTCTATCAAGCTAGAGTATTTGTGTTTTGATATATTCCTTTCCATTCTATTAATCTGGACTTTAAAAAATGTAATGACCTGCTGAATACGCAGATTTTGTTCCTAATCTGCCCCTCTCCCCTCACCACACACACACACACACAGAGCACACTTATTTAGGAAGGATATTGGGGAGAACGGTGGGGACAAGGGAGCTCCTCCCAGCAGAAGGCAGCCTTGGGCGTTCAGAAGTCTCCCCACAACCCCGAGCTCCCTGCCCTGGGTGCAGCCACTGTGCACCCCCCTGCCTCCTCTCCCCCCGCCACCCCCTCCCTCCAGCCGCCCCCGTTCAAGGGAGGGCTGAGCAGCAAGAAACAAGTGTGGAGAAAAGAACTCGAAAGTGCTACATTTCCTGCATCCTCTCCCTGTGCTCTGAGTCACTGGCCCTTTCTCAGAGGCCTTGGCTTTATGGAATAGCCGTCACAACCCGTGACAAGCTGGGTGATAAATAGGATATTGATGGGCAATTACCTGACACCAAATAGCTCCATAAATCAATGTGCTGGAAGCTGGTACCACAGTCAAGGGCAGCTTTCAGCGAAGGCAGGCCCCACAGCCCTGCAAGGGTTGGCTGAGGAGCAGAGGCAGCTTTCTGAGCACCTTGTGGAGGATGGGAGATTTGCTCAGTGGGGAGCAGATGGCCCCACCCCTGCCATGCCGCAGTGCCAGGGTGTGGGGAGTCACTGGCAGGGTTCCAGCTCTGCACGCCTGCCTCTGCACCTTCCTGCAACTGCCAGCTCCATTCCTCCTGACCTCTGCCAGGACTGAGAGCCTTAAAAATAGTGTTTAGGATTCTGAAAGTAATACATTCTCACTGTAGAAAACGTAGAGAATTTTTAAAATGTAGACAAATATATAAAGAAGCTACTGTCACCCACAGTCCCATGACTAGAGGTAACTAATCCCTGTTAGCTTATTGTCCCCTTATGTGCGTGCTTAGTCGCTCCAACTTATGTGCGTGCTTAGTCATGTCCAACTCTTTGCAACCTCATGGACTGCAGCCCACCAGGCTTTTCAGTCCATGGAATTTTCCAGGCAAGAAATACTGGAGTGGGTTGCCATTTCCTCCTCCAGGGGATCTTCCTAATTGAGGGATCAAACCCACATCTCCTGTGTCTCCTGTATTGACAGGTGGTTTCTTTACCACTGTGCCCTCTGGAAAACCCCTTGTCCCCTCAAAGATTTTAAAAAATAATGATGCTACCCATCATCCTGTATGCTAAGAAGTGGTACATTTTCATCCTCCTCCCCCACCCAAGGACACCCCTCAAGGACAAAGATTTTCCCCTAACCCCTACCCCCATCTCAGAGCCAACTCAGCTTTCCCTTGCTCAAAAGTCACAGAACTCAGTTTCAGGCAGCCACTTTCTTGCCCAGAAGCTTCTAGCTGCCGTGATGCCTAAGAGGCTAAGTCCTCCCTGTGCTGTGCTTAGTCGCTCAGTTGTGTCTGACTCTTTGAGACTTCTGGACTGTAGCCTGCCAGGTTCCTCTGTCCATGGGGATTCTCCAGACATGATTACTGGAGTGGGTGGCCATTTCCTTCTTCAGGGGATCTTCCCAACCCAAGGATCGAACCCAGCTCTCCTGCATTGCAGACAGATTCTTTACCGTCTGAGACACCAGGGAAGTCCTCCCTACTCAGTCTTATTCAGATATGACAGAATGTGTCACCCCAGCCACAGACTGTCCCCACACCCCCGACAGGAAAAATGTCTTCCCACAAACAAAACCAGAAAGCTAGACATCTGGTCTTAAAGATATACATTTCAGAAGCTCCAAGCAGAACTGTTTACAGAAGAGAATGTTGCCAGAGAAAACCTTGACAGTCCTGTCTCCAGGGAACCTCCTTCCTGGGACAAAAAGAAGACAGAACAGAGGCCCTATTCCCTCTGCCCTATTGGAGCCACTTAGAAATAATAAATGAAGTGAGATTGCATGATTTAATAAAGTCCCCTAATATAGTTATTTTGCAGATAATCACTGAAGGTTTTCAAAAAAATTCCTTTAGACAAAATCTTAAATATGCAAAAAGCAAGAATTGCCCCCAGATGAACAATCCTTGAGAAGTGTGCATCTTTCAGGCAGTCTATGTTAGACCAATCCAGGACACAGACATTTTGACTTGCTGTGGGGCCAGAACTCATTTCTCATAAGGTTCCTTCCCAATTACAGCCGAGATGGAATTTACCCCTGTGTTCATAGTCACGCAAGCATGTCTTAATGAAAAACACACCTTCTTGGAGCCCTCTAACAAAATCAGTCCCTCAGCAGGAGAGTGAGAGCTTGTCTGCCATTCTGCATGGAAATGCACATTTGCATGCTAATTACGCAGAAAGCTCCTCCAATTCACTGAGGTGTTATGGAAATGCTAGGTCAGAATTCTAGAAGTCCCCCATTTTGCTGTCCACGGAGAGGAGCACAAACTGAGGATGGTTTAGCATGAAGCAACTGGAATACATTTTATTTTTAGTCATTTAAAAAAAAATCCACTTTAGCTGAATTAATCATGTCCGGATTAAGCAGAGAACGCTCTCTTGGAGTTATGCTGATTGTGGATCAGAGCAGACAGCTTATTCTTTTTCCCGTCATTTACAGCTTAAGGAGGCCCTTTCACTCTGAACTCGAATAGAAGAAAATATAAACATCAAAACTGGCAGACTGCTCCACAGAGCCACAGAACCACCACAACTCCAAAGGCTCTGTTCAATAGCTAAAAAGACATTGTCTTCAAATAGGGTTATAATCGAAAAGAATTATTTTTCGATGGAATAAACTGAAGCTGCCTCTCTGCAGCAAAGTCAATCTCTGAATACAATTTGAAAACTGCTTTCTTTGGAGGAAAACAAGGGAAAGATGGGGGACCTACTTTTACTCATGCATATAAATGAGAAGTAAAAGGCTCTTTTGTTTTCTTTGCTCCTTCCTCTATATTTGCAGGTGATGGGCGACATTACTTTCCTTTTCAGAGGGAAGTTGTTTCTTTTGTTCTGCCATTTTTCTGTTTTGCCTCTGGAAGGTTTTGCCACCCTAAGGATGCTGGAGGGGAGTGGATGTTTTTTGTACTATTTCTTAGACTTTGACTGTTGGTGATTTATGTTCTGACTTCTCTCCGTTGGTGCTAACCTTTCATCTATTCTGAATGTTCTTTCACAGACTTGTGAGATTATCTCTCAGAGCAGCATTCCCATATTAACCAGAAACTCCTAGAAGGTCTCATCCTTGCTGGATCCAAAATCAGCCCAACCCAACTCTCCTGGAACTAGAGGCCTGGATGGAGGGCACAGGCAATAACAGATACCCACTGTACTGACGCCCTCCAGTTCAAAATCTGTCTCATATTGTCTGCATTTCAAATCTTGAATTAAAATAGTGGATTAAGTTCCAAGAAAACACGTTTCCTGTTTTGAACTGTTTCATAAGCTGCTGCTGCTGCTGCTGCTAAGTCGCTTAAGTCGTGTCTGACTCTGTGCAACCCCATAGGCAGCAGCCCACCAGGCTCCGCAGTCCCTGGGATTCTCCAGGCAAGAACACTGGAGTGGGTTGCCATTTCCTTCTCCAATGCATGAAAGTGAAAAGTGAAAGTGAAGTCGCTCAGTCTGTCCAACTCTCAGTGATCCATGGACTGCAGCCTACCAGGCTCCTCTGTCCAAGGAATTTTCCAGGCAAGAGTACTGGAGTGTGGTGCCATTGCTTTCTCCGGTTTCATAAGCAGTGTCATTGAACTCCCAAAACCAAGGATCCCAACTAAGTGTGCATGGAGCTGGATCAGTAATGAAGAAGGCAGGGTTTTGAAACATGCAGTGTAGACCGTGTGACATATGTCTATACTGAGATACCTGTCAATAGTATACGGGGTTATTCAAATTTTTTCCTCTACAAAACGGTGGAAACATGAGCAAGACAATATTCTGGCAGTTGTCTCTGCACAGTAAACACTGTGTAATGGCCACTATTTTCATAGAAGTGTAGAGTTTGGGCTAGTCCTGGGGGTTGATTCAGATTTAGTTTCACCCCACGTCTTGCAATCCAGGATTCCAAACCACTTACAACTATGAGTGCTCATCAAACTAGGGATATGAGGATTGTGTCTTATTAACCAAACAGGAATTTATCCTTCCACTAAACCCTCGTCCCCTCCTCTATTATTTATTTGTAAAACAACCATGGAGAACTTATTATTGGATAATTATTTGGAACAGTCACCTAAAAAAGATTACACTGTCCTAGAAATTAGATTATTTCTTCCTACTGACAAAGATTATTTTCCTTAATCAAACTTTAGCCTAGTCTAGTTGTAGCCATGGAGAAGGCAATGGCACCCCACTCCAGTACTCTTGCCTGGAAAATCCCACGGACGGAGGAGCCTAGTAGGCTTCAGTCCATGGGGCCGCTAAGAGTTGGACACGACTGAGCGACTTCACTTTCACTTTTCACTTTCATGCATTGGAGAAGGAAATGGCAACCCACTCCAGTGTTCTTGCCTGAAGAATCCCAGGGACGAGGGAGCCTGGTGGGCTGCAGTCTATGGGGTCGCACAGAGTCGGACACGACTGAAGCAACTTAGCAGCAGTTGTAGCCAAAATCCTACTAAGTCAGTTCAGCGAGAATCCCTTCACCCTTGAAATCTAATCAAATTCCTCATTCCCCATCCTTGACATCTCATCACCCAGCCTGCTTTTGGCAAGAAATCCGTTGGGTGGGTGTAGTGAGAATATCCCTTGATATCTCAACAGAATGATCTCTATTCCTTTCCAAGGCAAACCATTCAGTATCACAGTAATCCAAGTCTATGCCCCTACCAGTAATGTTGAAGAAGCTGAAGTTGAATGGTTCTGTGAAGACCTACAAGACTTTCTAGAACTAACATCAAAAACAGATGCCCTGTTCATTATACGGGACTGGAATGCAAATGTAGGAAGTCAAGAAACACCTGGAGTAAGAGGCAAATTTGGCCTTGGTATACAGAATGAAGCAGGGCAAAGGATAATAGAGTTTTGCCAAGAGAACACACCATAGCAAACACCATCTTCCAACAACACAAGAGAAGACTCTACACATGGACATCACCAGATGGTCAACACCGAAATCAGATTGATTATATTCTTTGCAGCCAAAGATGGAGAATCTCTATCCAGTCAGCAAAAACAAGACTGGGAGCTGACTGTGGCTCAGATCATGAACTCCTTATTGCCAAATTCAGACTTAAATTGAAGACAGTAGGGAAAACCACTAGGCCATTCAGGTATGACTTAAACCAAATTCCTTACAATTATACAGTGGAAGTGAGAAATGGATTCCAGGGATTAGATCTTATAGACACAGGGCCGGAAGAACTATGGATGGAGGTTTGTGACATTGTACAGAAGACAGGGATCAACACCATCCCCAAGAAAAAGACATGCAAAAAGGCAAAATGGCTGTCTGAGGAGGCCTTACAAATAGCTGTGAAAAGAAGAGAAGAGAAAAGCAAAAGCGAAAAGGAAAGATATACCCATTTGAATGCAGAGTTCCAAAGAATAGCAAGGAGAGATAAGAAAGCCTTCCTCAGTGATCAATGCAAAGAAATAGAGGAAAACAATAAAATGGGAAAGACTAGAGATCTCTTCAAGAAAATTAGAGATACCAAGGGAACGTTTCATGCAAAAATGGGCACAAAAAAAAGGACAGAAATGGTATGGACCTAACAGAAGCAGAAGATATTAAGAAGAGGTGGCAAGAATACACAGAAGAACTGTACAAAGAAGATCTTCATGACCCAGATAATCACGATGGTGTGATCACTCACCTAGAGCCAGACATTCTAGAGTGTGAAGTCAAGTGGGCCTTAGGAAGCATCACTATGAACAAAGCTAGTGGAGGTGATGGAATTCCAGTTGAGCCTTTTCAAATCCTAAAAGATGATGCTATGAAAGTGCTGCACTCAATATGCCAACAAATTTGGAAAACTCAGCAGTGGCCACAGGACTGGAAAAGGTCAGTTTTCATTCCAATCCCAAAGAAAGGCAATGCCAAAGAATGCTCAAACTACCACACAATTGCACTCATCTCACACGCTAGTAAAGTTACGCTCAAAATTCTCCAAGCCAGGCTTTAACAGTATGTGAACGGAGAACTTCCACATATTCAAGCTGGATTTAGAAAAGGCATAGGAACCAGAGATCAAATTGCCAACATCTGCTGGATCACCGAAAAAGCGAGAGTTCTAGAAAAACATCTACTTCTGCTTTATTGACTACACCAAAGCCTTTGACTGTGTGGATCACAACAAACTGTGGAAAATTCTGAAAGAGATGGGAATACCAGACCACCTGACCTGCCTCTTGAGAAATCTGTATGAAGGTCAAGAAGCAACAATTAGAACTGGACACGGAACAACAGACTGGTTCCAAATAGGAAAAGGAGTACGTCAAGGCTGTATACTGTCACCCTGCTTATTTAACTTCTATGCAGAGTACATCATGAGAAATGCTGGACTGGATGAAGCACAGGCTGGAATCAAGATTGCCGGGAGAAATATCAATAACCTCAGATATGCGGATGGCACCACCCTTATGGCAGAAAGTGAAGAAGAACTAAAGAGCCTCTTGATGAAAGTGAAAGAGGAGAGTGAAAATGTTGGCTTAAAACTCAACATTCAGAAAACTAAGATCATGACATCTGGTCCCATCACTTCATTGCAAATAGATGGGGAAACAGTGGAAACAGTGACAGACTTTATTTTTCTGGGCTCCAAAATCACTGCAGATGGTGACTGCAGCCATGAAATTAAAAGATGCTTGTTCCTTGGAAGGAAAGTTATGACCAACCTAGACAACATATAAAAAAGCAGAGACATTACTTTGCCAACAAAGGTCTATCTAGTCAAAGCTATGGTAGTCATGTATGGATGTGAGAGTTGGACTATAAAGAAAGCTGAGCACTGAAAAATTGATGCTTTTGAACTGGGGTGTTGGAGAAGGCTCTTGAGAGTCCCTTGGACTGCAAGGAGATCCAACCAGTCCATCCTAAAGGAAATTAGTCCTGAATATTCATTGGAAGAACCAATGCTGAACTGAAACTCCAATACTCTGGCCACCTGATGCAAAGAACTGAGTCATTGGAAAAGACCCTGATGCTGGGAAAGATTGAAGGCAGGAGGAGAAAGGGATGACAGAGGATGAGATGTTTGGATGGCATCACTGACTCAATGGACGTGAGTTTGAGTAAGCTCTGGGAGATGGTGAAGGACAGGGAAGCCTGGCGTGCTGCAGTCCATGGGGTCGCAAAGATTCAAACACGACTGAGGGACTGAACTGAACTGCACTGAGTGAGAATCTCCCTCGATTTATCTCCTCTTAGAGACTTTCTATCCATTGATCCACTCACTTTACTTAACTATAACCCCCCAGCAACCATTACTGTATTTGCAGTTAAGCCCAATCTCTCTCCTCTATTGCAATAGTCCTGAATAAAATTTTCCTTAGGGCTTCCCTGGTGCTTAGTGGTAAAGAATCTGCCTGCTAATGCAGGAGACAGGAGTTTGATCCCTGGTCTCGAGGATCCCTTAATGCCTTTGAGCAACAGAGCCTGTGCACCACAATGACTGAGTCTGTGCTCTAGAGCCTGGGAACCACAGCTACTGAAGCCTGTACACCTAGAGCCCAAGCTCTGCAACAAGAGAGCAGCCCCTCCTCATCACAACTAGAAAAAAGCCACAAAGACCCAGCACAGCCAAAATAAATAAACAAAATTATTTTTAAAGAAATTTTAAAATAAAGTCTTCCTCACCCCTTTAACAAATATCAAAATAATTCTTTCCTACCATCTCCCAAATATTCTTATTTAGAGCACATCTATATGAACTAGTATCCCTGGTGGTTCAGATGGTAAAGAGTCTGCCTGCAATGCAGGAGACCTGGGTTCGATCCCTGAGTTGGGAAGATCCCCTGGAGAAGGGAATAGCAACCCACTCCAGTATTCTTGCCTGGAAAATTCCATGGACAGAGGAGCCTGGTAAGCTACAGTCCACAGGGTCACAAAGAGTAGGACATGACTGAGCAACTGACACACACTATATGAATTTTTTCATACTATTTTCCTCATTGCAGATATATCACCATTAAATGGAGATGACATTCATAATATGCTTAGAGAAATCAAAGGATCCCAGAGCAAATGTGTGTTTCAGATTTACAGTTAATAAATCAAAGACTAGTGCACAACATTCAATAATATTGATATAGTATCAATACAAAGATAGAATTTTAAAGCTTGAAGAATTCCTAGAAAGCATCTTGTTCAAACTTCTCATTTGACAGCAGAGACAAACTGAGAACCAGAAAAGCAAGCTGATTTGTTCAAAGTTTCTAAGCCCTTGGCAATGCTGCTTGAACACAGGTGTCAGTAATGCTGCATTCAGAAACTGTGCCTTCGTGTTGGTGGCCTTCACCAGAGCCTGTTGCCCTCACACACCCGGCCCCCTCCCCCAAGAGTCAGCACCATTCTGGGTGCTCTGCACTCTGGGTGAGGGGTGAGTATAGGGACCAAGTGCAAGAGTGAGCCCCTCATCTGAGCATTGCAGGAGACTGAGTTCCTCACTTCCCTAATAAAAGGGCTGGCTCAGTGGGCACACCGCTGCATGTACTTCCTGGTTTATCAAGCTCTATCACCGAGGGATTCACCTGATGGTTGCAGAGACCTGGGAAGCACAGCAGATGCTGCTCATTCCATCCACACCTAAGAGAAGGTGAGGTTCAGCAAGGTTGTCACTGGCCCCCTTTTTCCATAACCACTGGGAGCCAGGAGCACAACAGCCCCTGACTCCAAACCATGTGCTCTTCCCTCTTTCCTACATGGATGCCGCTCTAGGCGACTTCCAAGGTCTTCTCATGTCAGAGACAGAAGATAGGGGAGAACGAGGGGAGGGGAGGGAGGAGGAAAGAAAAGGGAATTGCATCTATGACTTTGTGTGGGCACGTACCTTTCCACATCTCCTTACTGAGATGATTCATGAGAAAGCCTCCTTATTTCATCACTGGCACAGTTGAAAAGAAAATAATTTATAGTGATCCTAGATAGACTCACAGCACTATGTCTACATTATATATTTCCCCAGGGAGCTCAACTAATTCAGAAATCATGGCAGATGACTGGCCTTAAACAGTAACCACGGTGGCCAGCCTCCTCTCCCAGGCAGAATCACATCGGGCGTGTCCTGTCCTGGGAGCCGGGTCCTCTACCCCAAGACCTTCATAGAAATTCTCCCACAGTTCAGCCAAATAAGAAACTGGCTGATGTGAGGGAACTCTCTTAACACAGGGAGAGCACAATTTCTCTTTGCCTGGAGTGTGTAAAACATGAACAACATAGCATAGAGCAGCTCTTAAATCACTTATATTTCCCCTTTTTATGATGCCATTGCAAATTAGCTATTTCTTGCATTTGTAATTAGAGGCTGGAACAGATGGGGAGGCCGTAGTTCAGAAAGATAAATTTGCAGGCGCGCAACGGCTGTGCAGGATTTCCTCCCTGCAAGTCACCCAAATGCTTCCCAGTACAACTCCCTCACACCCCCACTGCCAGCAACTCTCTCCCCATCAGGGAGAGTCCTGTCTGCCAATGAGGGCACCTTCCCAATCCCTGAGGGGAATCCTTCAAAGTAGAATCTGCGTTTCTCACAAATCCCTTCAGCTCTCAACTGGATTCAGAGCAAGTCACAAGGACTCTATCCATCGCATGTAAACCCAGGACACTGGTTTGAAAGTCACAGAGCTAATCACTTTAGAACAAGAGCTGTTCGTAAGTCAAGAAGCACAGGGGAAGGAAGTAGGGGTCGCTGCTCATCTCCAATGTCTGATTTTTTCTTCTTCTCATTTTATTTGGTATAATTACTAATATTGCTGATGTCTTTTACTTCGTTTTTTAATTACAGGTGACTTTTAATTTTTTTATTTTTTAACTCCTTATTTGACATTGGAGTATAGCCGATTAACAATGCTTGACAGTTTCAGGTGCACAGTAGAGCGACTCTGCTGTATATAAACATGTTTTGCCTAGAAAATGAATTCCAAGGAAATAATGCAAAAGGCTCCTGAGTGTCTTGTGTGACTTGGTGGCTGCCACGTCGGCAGTCTGTTATAACTACTAGTGAAAGGATGCTTGCTGGAGAGATAAAATATACAGGAACTGGAAGGTCCTTTTGCTGTTCAAGGCTCTTCCTGAAGGAAGGATTCCTCTCCCATCCAGGGCTGAGCTCCTGCACCCCGTGAGCTGCCCCAGAGCTGGGAGCCAGGCAAGCCCCTGCTCCCACTGCCCCCAGCTGGGCCGGCCTTCCCTATTCTTTCCCAGGGTATCTCCTCTGACCTGAGAGCACATCCAGCTGCAACCAAGAAATTGGAAGGCCTCAGAGAATGAAAGGTAAACTTTCCGAAAGCCTCAGTCTCTTTTTCAACCCCACAGGAAGCGGTTTACGTCTGGGGTATTGGATAGCAGTTTGGGCCCAGTTAACACATCTCTCCCACCACAAATCACCCTGTCGCATACTCAGATGACATTGGCCAAATAAACTCTGGGATCGCAAGGCGCTGCTGCCTTTTGTTGAAATGTAAAACGAGGGAGGGGAAACTGGATATAGGACATTGGCCTGAGAATTAGGAACTGACCTGAAATCCACTTGGGATCCCGCTCCTGTTCCCTCCGCCGTGAAAATGCAATTTCGGTTACACAGCATATGGGTAATACCACACGGCCCTCCCTTACAATCGGTCCTGTCCAACTTAAACCAGCCTGCAAAGAGCTGCTGACAGCCAACAGCTGAAGGAAGACGTTTTAACTAGTAGCGGTGAGCAAATGTTTGTATGCCGAAGTCTTGGATGGGTTATGGCATTTTAGGCTTGCTTTGCAAACTAAAACCCTCCATGTGTTACCATTTGGAGAAAACAGAGAATTATAAAGAAGGGAGTTCTAAGAAAGAATAAACTGTGCTCATGAATTGGTTTAAACTATTTTTCTTTTCTCTCTTTTTTTTTTTAGTTTTTAAATTGAAATATAGTTGACATGCGAGCCATCCGTGGTTCAGACGGTAAAGAATCTGCCTGCAATGCGGGGGACCCAGATTCAGTCCCTGGGTCAGGAAGATCCCCTAGATAAGGGAATGCCTATCTACTTTAGTATTCTTGCCTGGAGAACTCCATGGACAGAGGAGCCTGGCAGGCTACAGTCCACTGGGGTCGCAGAGTTGGACACAACTGAGTGACTAACACGCACATCGTTGATGTATGGCTTAAACTTTTTTTTCTTTGTCATGCTGCATTTATGGGGTCGAACCTGGGCCCTTAGCAGTGAAAATATGGAGCCATAACCACTGGACCGCCAGGAAATTCCCTGGCTTAAACTTCATCTTAAGTGCACTCCCTACGATATCCAGAGTATCTTGTGTTGGATATTTCTTTTAGGATGATCCAGCATCTTTCAGGTAAATCCCCAAGGTGGCAAATTTTGCCCCTGCACTGCCTCCTACCCCATTTCTCCCTAGGATGACACCGGGGTGATCACAGGTCTGCAGGGGACCAGTTGGGGAGCTGCTGGCATCTGGCTTTAAGGAGGGAGAGAATATTATGGTGGCACCATGGTCCCAGCTATTTGTCTCTGGTCACAAATTTCTTGTGCTCTCTGGTTCCTCTGTTCCATCTTCAGTCAGCCCACGGACTTCTTCAGCCCCTTGCTGGGGCATGCAGTAAGTTCTAGACCCTCATCAAACACGTAGGAAGACTGGGAGAGCCAGGAGCACCACAGGCTCTGGCCAGTGGCCCAGACATCTCCTGCTGCCAAAGCTGGGTGACAACTCCCCGGTGTCCGGTATGACAGATTCCTCCATACCATACCCAGCAAAAAAGACCTCTGGGTCCTGACATCCTCAGGTTTTCCAAAATCTCACCCTTCCAAACCCTCATACTCAAGAACAAGGAGAAAGTAAGAAGCTTGACATTGACCTTCCCATCTTACTTCTCTGACTGCCCACGTTCAACCAGTGAAGGGAACAGGCTTTTCTTTCGTCATCATATCTGCCTGCTTCCCTACTGCAGCCTCATGATGGGTCAGCACATCAGCTCTTGCTGTATATCTTACGGGCATCAAACTTGTGAGCATTTATTTAGCTCTCATGTCTGTGGGCGGGCAGGAAGTTAGCTCACTAACTGATGGGTCTCTCACCCGCCTTCTCAGACCAGAGGGCGTGCCTGAGCCATGCTCTCATGGAAATGGCTGAATCACAAGACAGCAAGTGAAAACACACGTCTTCTTAAGACCGAGGTGCATCCTCTTACTTGTACCTTATTCTTCTGGCTAAGGCAAGTCACATGGCTAAATACAAGATGATAGGTTTGGGAAATACACTAATACACTCTGCCCCTTTGGTGGGAGAAACTGCAAAGTCACAGGGCAAAAGGAATGAATAGAGAAGGGGAAAGATCTGGGGGCAATGACAGACCCTATCATGGTACAGGAAAGGGAGAAACTGGCTTGCTAACAATGGAATATAATTTAGGAATTCTTTCAAAAATATTAGATCCACAAGAGACTGTTATACAGAGTGAAGTAAGTCAGAAAGAGAAAAACAAATCTCATGCATTAACACATATATATGGAATCCAGAAAATAGTACTGATGAACCTACTTGCAGGGCAGGAATAGAGATGCAGACGTAGAGAACGGAATTGTGGATGTAGTGGGGGATGAAGAGGGTAGTAAAAGAGTAGCACTGACATATACACAGTACCACGTGTGAAACAGCTAGTGAAAAGTTGCTGTATAACGCCAGAAGCTCAGCCTGCTGCGCTGTGACGGCCTAGAGGCGCAGGGAAGTGGGAGGGAGGTTCAAGAGGAGGGGGATATATGTACATTATGGCTGATTGACGTTGTTATGAATCAACATGACATTGTAAAGCAACGATCCTCCAATTAAAAATACACTTGAAAAAAATGTTTAATACTAGATTCATTACCTTTGTCTGTAAGCTGGTGCCAATAATCCATGGTTACTTGACCCACTAGGTAGCTTAACTGATCTTTGGGAAACATTCCTGCTTTCTTCCTTATCTTGCTGGCAGGTTACAACTGGGAATCTTCACCAGCCTGCCAAGGTGTACAATTGTTTACGAAAGGTGGTTCACTCTCCCAGTACTGTCCCTGCTAAGTGAATACCTTACAAAGAGAAAACCAGGGCTGTCCTCCTGGCCTCTGCTCTGGTCGTCCACCCTTGGAGGATTTCCAGCATCCAGACTGTGAAGGAGGCTGCTTGAAAAGCTAGACTGTGCTCCCCTGACCTGTCCGTTTAATGGACATGCAGTAATAACAAGTGTCAGTCCCTTCCTCACACACAGATCACATATTCTGTCCTCACCTCCATATAACAGGTTAATGATAGGAGGAATGCAGATCTTTTTCTGCCCAACTTGAGGATCCACAACACCTATGTCTTCATCAGAGACTCTGGTATAGGAAGAAAACTGCAAATGATAATGCTTAGAACAGACATGATCTTCTGGAGTTAAATATTATACCAAGATGGGGGTTATCTCTGTCTCCAGAATTGCCTGATTATTTAAGATGAAGCATGCCAATAAACATACCAATATACTTTCCTCATGGCTCAGTGGTAAAAGAATCTGCCTGAGATGCAGGAGATGTGTGCAGGAGATGTGGATTTGACCCTTGGGTCAGGAATATCCCCTGGAGGAGGAAATGGTAACTCACTCCATCATTCTTGCCTGGGAAATCTCATGGAAAGAGGAAACTGGCAGGCTACAGTCCATGGGGTTGCAAAAAGAGTTGGACACTACTTAGCAACTAAGAAACAACAACAACAATACCAACATACAACAGATATTAAAGCCAAAGGGAACATTTGAGTTAATAGGGAATATATAGGGTGTCAGAATCATTTAACATGGTGATAATACTAACATTTTGAATACTTACATTCCAGATACTGTTCTAGGCTTTTGTATACATTCCTTATTTAATTACAGTTACAATTCTTTGAAGGTACTATTATTATCTTCCCTGTAGAAATGAAACCTGAGGCTGGAAATTTAGATAACCTGTCCAATTCAGGGTCACTTAGATTGTAAATGATGGGTCTGTGATTCCAACCTGTTTATGGAGAAATATGTGGTCAAAAGTCATTCACTTTCACCTATAGGTCTTAGCTTAGCCTTGAGATATCCCACTCTGATTTTGTATGAATTTCTTAATTGGTGAGATTTAAGTTACTATTTTAGTGTCTGGAAGACACAATGTCTGGAATTTATAGTCTTTAAGGGAGACTGGAACAATATACAAAGGATATTCACCGTAGTTCACTTTTAGGTGGTAGGGTTTCAAGGGATTTTTGCTTTTTTCCTTTTCTTTGTGCTTTTCTATTATCACAAAGTTTTCTATATCAATAATATTACCTTTATATTGAATAGAAAATTGAAATTTCCTCCTAACTTTTAAACAGATATAACTGGGATGGAATTTTCTATTAGTTTTAGATGAACAATGTAATATATATATATACATATATAATGATCACTACAATAAGTTTGTTAACATTCATCACTTCACATAGTTACAAATTTATTATTAATATTTAAAATTATCTCAGAAACTAGATACTTTTGGTAAAAATGTGTTCTTTATACACATGAATGGGTTTGTTACTATTATTTTTAATGAACCAATAAATAATTGAATTTCAGTTGTAATTTCTAGCGCAGTAAATGGTGACTAATATAACCTACAGAAACAATTACTCTTTAAAACCTTCAGTAATTAGAGTGCAAAGAGGTTTTGAGGCAAAAACTTCTGTGGAATGGTGGTGGATAGGATACAACAGGAAGTTCTAAATTCTATTTGAATTCAATTCAATTCAAATTCAAAGTTCTAAATTCAAATTCAAATTCCATCACAAAACTGACTTTGATTTTTGGTAAGTTACATAAGGGCAGGCTCCAGAGTACCTGGGTCACAGCTTTGGCTCCACTGCCTGCTGGCCGTGTGACTCCAAGTGAGACATTTTACTTTTGTAAATATGAATGACTACAATACACCTTCATCTGGTTGCTGCCAGGATTAACTGGCATCGTCCTTTATAGATGTTAACAACTGTTCCTGCAGCAGAGAAAGAGCGACTGTTATAAGTCTCAAACTTTTTTTTTAGCCCATGCCCCCTGCAATGGAACCATGGAGTCTTAACCACTGGACCACAAGGGGAGTCCTTCAAACATTTTAAAATAGGAAAATAAAATTCCTTCCTTGTTCTTCATCTTGTGGCTCAAAACTGTCCATAATATTAATAACTACGTGTGATTCTCAAGGGCTGCAAGTGGTAAGAATGCCCTTCTCCATCTTCACGTCCTGCTTCTGTCAGGCATGCATGGAAGTCAAAATGGTCATTGTTATTTTCCAGGAGGAGGACATAAGCAAGGCAAGTTGTGACTCTAAAGCGACAGAAAAATCAGGGAGGTTGCAGGTTGACACAGGGGCCTGGAAGGACCCTGGAGAGATCCAGACAGCCAGGCCCACAGGATGCCTGAAACCTGCGCCTGGGTCACACATCCTGATCTCCTAATTCAGCTCATACCTGGTTCCTTCCCTATCTCCTCCCCGCTTCCCAATACAGTCCACCAAAATACCCTATCCCAAGGCCTCTGGAGCACCCCAGTCCTACAGAAATCATCCTTCCTGCCCATCCTCCCTTCCGTTCTCTGAATCCCCCCCCTCACCCTCCCATCTCGGGGCTGGCAGCGCTCTTCTCTGTCAAACCCATTAACAGACAGATGAAGGCCTTCCAGGAGCAGCTCCAGAGCCTCTGGAGTTAAGAGGCCTCCCAGCACCAGGGCTGGCAACCAGCCCTCTCTGCACAGAGACGAACTATCCTGAGGCTCTCAGCGCCCCCTAGTGGGCCCTTCCTTGTACCAAATCCCACAGACACAATTCTTTACTCACCAGCGAAGATGCCTTCACTTAGGAGCAAGAAGGTTACAAAATAATAATTCTGTCTCAATAATACAACAAAGCCCTCAAAATCTCTGCTCCCTCTCCAAAATATTTTTCTAAGTAGGTAAGAATAGAAAGTTGTTAAGAGTCACCTCACTCTACAACAGTGTTCAATTTGTCCAGTGTGCTCACTCAGTCTTGTTCAACTCTTTGCCACCCCATGAGCTGTAGCCCACCAGGCTCCTCTGTCCATGGAATTTTCCAGGCAAGGATACTGGAGTGGGTTGCCATTTCCTTCTCCAGGGGATCTTCCCAACCCATGGGTCGAACCTGCATCTCTTGTGTCTCCTGCAGGTTCTTTACCACAGGCACCACCCAGGAAGTCCCCCAATTTGTCTAGAGTTCCTAGTAAGATTCCCTAACACAAAAACAGAGTGAAACAGACTATGGAGTAAATAGGGATGCAGAGATGGTACCGGAAAAAGCAAAGGCAGGAGAGATGTGGATTCAACAATAGCGGAGGCTTGACCCAGCTCTGGCACTCTGAGCTGCTGCTGTATATTTGAACATGAGTTCAAGATCGGTGAATGGAAGTTCAAGAGCATTAAGAATGCTCTTTGGGGAGATACACAAGCAGGACAATCAGGATTTCCTGTATTCCCTGCTTTTCTGTAGTTGCCCTCCGCAGGCAGTAAAACTAACCACCTCCAGACTAGAAGAGAAAATGTTTCTGAGTATAGCACCCTGTCTTTCAGGCTACAGCTGCCTCAGGAGGTGCCGAAGAAATCCCAGCCACAAATTCTGGCTCTTTCCACTGCCAGAGACCCCCCACTCTCTTTAAATGTCAGATTGTTTCGATGGAAAACCTCTTCTGTACAGTCAGCTCAGGATGAGAGTAGACTGCTTTCAAAGTCAGGTTGTTATAACCTAGAACTCTGGGAAGCATCGTCATGAAATCATAAGAGCCTGTGTTTAGCCAAACTGGGGTATGTTCTCGTATCAATCATTCATGCAATCCCGTACAAATGCAATTTTAACAGCTGTTAGTATGTACATGAGCTGGGTGAGCATGCCCATTAATAACTGTCTGCTTGTTCTGGGAGAATGGGAAGACCTCTTCTCAGCTACAGGCTCAAGTTCCAGGCAGGCTGGGAATAGTATTTCCACTTAGACATTTTTAAAGTAACATTAGTAGAGGCTTGAAAGTGTCTGACAAATGGCAGGACATAAATATGTGACCCAGTATGATTGTTTTTAACCCATTCATGCAGGCAGTCATTTCTCCTCGGTCTTACTTGATGTGTGCTAATTCCCACCTTTTCCAAACTGATTTGATTTGAGGTCCCTGGGTCTCTTAGTGACAACAGGGCAACTAAGAGGAAAGGTGGCATTTCCTGAGAAAGAATAACAATTCCCACATGAAGAGGCTGCGCTGGGGCCAGGTGGTGGCTGCTCTGTTGCAGACACAGGAAGAAACCTAGGGCAGGTAGTCAGGGGCTGGAATATTCTGGCCCCAAACTTCTCCTTGCATTGCCCATTTCATTAATAGGAGAAAGCTCACGGAGTGGGAAAGACCCTCTACTGGGTATAGACTTTTTTTTTAAAAGGTTTTTTTGATGTGGACCATTTTAAAGTCTTTATTGAATTTGCTGCCATGTTGCTTCTGCTGTTTATGTTCTGGGGTTTTGTTGTTGTTGTTGTTTTTGCCACAAGGCATGTGGGGTCCAGTTCCCTGACCAGGGATTGAACTGGCACCCTCCGAATCAGAAAGCGAAGTCTTGACCACTGGACCACCAGGAAAGTCCCTAGACACTCTTCTGACTATTCCTAAAGGTGAAGGCTCAGGAAGATCTATTAAGTATGCTGATGCCAGCACTTATCTTTCAATTGCACATTTGATGTAAAGTTCTTGTCAAAATGTTATAGGAACCATTGTAAAATGCAGGAATGGACATATGTTTAAAATGAGGGCCAGGGAGTCTGTTAGAAAGAACAGATAGGAGTCAGAGAGACTGGGTGATTCAAGTGTTAAACTACTTCTGTCTGCAGTATCAAATTTACTGCAGTTCAAGGAATTTTGCAAGGAAAAAAAATATTCTTTTTTAAAAAAGAAAAAATTTACCCTATAAGATCTGGTTCTTTGTCACCTGTCAGAGTGGCTCTCATCAAAAAGAAGTGTTGGAAAGGATGTGGAGAAAAGAGAATGCTCCAACACTGTTGATGGGAATGTAAATTGGTACAACTATCGTGGAAAACAGTATGAAAGTTTTTCAAAAAATTAAAACCAGAACCACCATGAGACTCAGCAATTCCATTTCCAGATACATATCTGCTGCTGCTGCTGCTGCTAAGTCACGTCAGTCGTGTCCGACTCTGTGCAACCCCATAGACAGCAGCCCACCAGGCTCCCCCCGTCCCTGGGATTCTCCAGGCAAGAACACTGGAGTGGGTTGCCATTTCCTTCTCCAGTGCATGAAAGTGAAAAGTGAAAGGGAAGTCGCTCAGTCGTGTCCGACTCTTCGTGACCCCATGGACTGCAGCCCACCAGGCTCCTCCGTTCATGGGATTTTCCAGGCAAGAGTACTGGAGTGGGGTGCCATTGCCTTCTCCGAGATACATATCTGAAAGATACAAACCACCGTTTCAAAAAAATCTGCACCCCGGTGTTTTTAACAGCACTATTTACAACAGCCAAGGTATGGAAGCAACCTAAATGTCCATCAACAGAACAAATGAATAAACACACACACACACTCACACAATGGAACACTACTCACTAGTAAAAAAGAATGAAATGTTACCATTTGCAGTAACATGGATGGACTTGGAGGGCATTATGCTAATGAAATAAGTCAGACAGAGAAAGGCAAATACTATATGTTATCACATATGTGGCATCTAAAAAATAACAAGCTAGAGAATATAACAAAAAAGAAGCTTACTCACAGATACAGAGAAAAAATTAGTGATTACCAGTGGGGAGAGAGGTGAGGGGAGGGGAAAAGGGCAATATAGGGGTAGGGGATTAAGAGGTACAAACTATTAGGTATAAAGTAAGCTACAAATATATGTTGTACAACAAAAGGAATATAGCCAATATTTTATAATAACTATAAGTGGACTATAAGCTATATAGTATACCCATAACTTATAAAATATTATACAGCAATTATACTTCAATTTTTAAAAAAAGATCTGGTCATTTTTCTCTGAGGTGCCCTTGGTTATGACTGAGGAATCAGCTGTGGGCTATGCCCAGGTTCAGGCGTGTCTCCAGAATATTGGCCACTAACCACTCAATTTGTTGACATCATTGTCTAAATGTAAACAGTTAAGTAATTACGGATGCCATTAACTTAGGCCAAGGAGTTGTGGCCCCCAAACCACAAGGCACTTTAAAGGAAAAGTAATCCTTTATGTTCCATTCATTAACTACTACTTTGCATTCACTACACTTGGACATACTCCAGTACCAGAAGGGGAAGTGAGTTTACTGCTCTCATACCAGGATTCAATTCTGGGCACTTGTTCTCATACTAGACTCAGAGCAGTGGTATCAAACGTTAGCAGCATCAGAATCACGTACCCTCTTGTGATTACTGGGCCTCACTCTCAGAGTTCCTCATTTAGTAGGTTTGGGGTAAAACCAGAAGATCTGTGGTTGCAACAAGCTCCAGGTTGTACTGATTCTGCTGGTCTGGAGCCACCCTTGGGAAATCAGTGACCTAGAACTGGAAGCTATCTCCCACTTAGGCTAAGCTCTTTCTTTCCCAGCATATGGTAATAGCAGATACTACTCAATTCTGAAATGTTAACTACCATTTTGACTCATAACTGAAGGATACAGGCAGTTTTGAGAATTTCTAAAGTCTCTTTGCTAATAACCCATCAGTTGAGTTCAGTTCAGTCGCTCAGTCGTGTCCGACTCTTTGTGACCCCATGAATCACAGCATGCCAGGCCTCCCTGTCCATCACCAACTCCTGGAGTTCACCCAAACTCATGTCCATCGAGTTGGTGAGGCCATCCAGCCATCTCATCCTCTGTCGTCCCCTTCTCCTCCTGCCCCCAATCCCTCCCAGCATCAGAGTCTTTTCCAATTAGTCATAGGGACCTACATTTTAGCCTTCTTCATGCCCTGGAAAGACTGTTTAATTATATGTGTAAATAATGAGTAACTGTATGCTCGGGGTGCAGCTTTAGCTGAGTCCTTTGCATCAGGAAGATGCCCTCAACCATGAATTCTGCAGTCAGGGTTCTGCAGGTTTGACAACCTCAGCAAAGAGCTTGGCCCACATCTGTGTTCATTCATTGATAATTTCCATTGTCACAGTTAATGATGGTGGCAAGACACCAAAGGCCACCCCTATAAACATCTATGTGGGGCTTCGTGATTGGATCATTTTTTTTTAAAAATGACAGAATGAACACATCCAAATTCAGGTGGAGGTATAAGTTCCAGTGTCTGTTAAAAATTCTGTCAAACTACTTCACAGTAAAACACATTATACTGTTCTACATATTCAATTATATCGATTCATATGGTGAGATTGGGTTTTTAGAAAGGAATGGCCATGTTTTCCTTGAATCTCAAGACTGTGTATGTCATGGTCTAGTAAGGTCATGAAGTCTGGGGTCCTGCTCTTCAGAACTGACAGGAGGAAGAGGAATGAAGAAATCGTCAGATTCCAGGAAAAGCGTGGAGCTCCAAGCTGGGGGTTCTCATGGGTGCAGACCGGGCAGAAGATGGAAGAGCATGGAAATCCACAGAGGAAACAACTCTGGTGTTCCTGCCACACATAAGGTGATTACATGCGAAGTCCAGACTTACACCTGTTCCCAGCAGGAATCCCCTCAACACTAAAGGGAAAGATCTTTTCCATCTGAACCCAAAGACTATAAGCCCATCTCTCAGCACCTCCAGCAGCACTGTGTTCACAGCACTCAATAAAGCAGTTGTTATAATGATATTTTTCCAGGAACTGACACTCCAATGCTTTGCAACATCACTAAACATAGCTGGATATTCATCTAAGCACAGGTGAAATGATAGATGTAGATTTTGTTTTCTAGGACTCAGAACAATAGCTCTGCCTCCAGGAACCTAAAGCTGTCAAATGCCACAAATTTGCCTTTTTTAATTGGTATTTTATATCCTATTTTGTCCTGAAAATAATTTGAAGAGGTTCATAATATCCATGCCACCTTAAAATAAGAAAATGTGAATGAAAAGAATGAAGAACAACGTGGACAGAATGGAAAGACATGATCAAAAGGCCTTATGCAATCTCCAAAACTGGAGACTAGACCAGAAATTGGGCCCTGAGCTTTTCAGCAGCCATAATATTAATGGAAAATTCATACTGTCTATCAAACAAAAGCATAACAATTCACCAGAAGGAAGGCTTTTCCCCAATTTGGGGGATGAAAGTACATATCTATGGGAGATGGCCTGGCCATGGTGGGTTAACCTCACCCTTCCAGTCAAGCCTGTCAGGGAAAATAACAAATGGAATTGATGTCAGAAGTTGTGCATCTGAGTGGTGGTTCCAATTGATCTAGGGTTAGTCACTTGCCTCTTATAAAGCAGAAACACATACTCCACAGCTGGCATGAGAATTAGGATGAGATCAACAAAAATCACTAAGTGCTGTTCAAGGGGAAAGCATTTTAAAATCATGTTTTATTACTCTTCTAGCTTTCCTTGCCATGAGCTCAAGCATGCGCTCCCATGCATCCTCCTGGGTCCCTGAGATCTACAGGTGCATCTCTGGTTTCAAAACTAGCCTACATCCTGGAGAGCTGATTTACTTTGGGGGCTTGCTCTCAGTAATCAGTAACTGTGAACAGCCCCTGATTTATTACAGCCCTTCTCAAATTCAATCTCTTCACCAGCAAGTCAGAGATTAATCTGAGAAACCCAGTCTGTGTTCATTTGTCACAATTTCTACTTTTTGCCCAGCTCACTCCATCGTCCTTTCTCACCATCCTTTCTTCACAGTGGAGCCTGACACATCCCAGAAAACCCCTGCAAGTATCCACAATTGAGGGCAGAACACAGGCAATGAATTCAATTTTATTTTGTATATTCAATTCTTTAAAAGCCATTACACGTTGTTCCTAAAGCTATGTAGAAATGACATCAGTTGCTTAATGTGAAATGTTCAATATAATGAAAGATTGTTTTTAATCCCAAATTTTCAAATACCAGAGATAAAATACAAACTATAAGAAAAGTGCTAAAAAGCCAAGGTGAAAATTTTACCAAAAGACCATCGAAAACAGAGGCTCCAACTTGTAATACGCTAACATTATGGGAATTTGTCTATATTTACTTTGATATTGGTGGTGGTGACTGGACCATTTAAGATGATAAAATCTCTTTACTCAAAGCAAAGGAATTCACACGAAATAAAAGAAGAAGGGGTTATCCATTTCTTGTTCTGTAATTTTTCATCAGCTCTACTTCGTATTTTTCATGACACATGGGACAGGTCCTCCAGGTGAGAGGGGGCTCAATGGCTCAAGTTGATAAGATACATGAGCATTTCATCCATGAGATCACCATACGGAAAACTGCTGTTTCAAGACACTGACTATAAGTGAATGAATGTAAGTGGTACTTTCTTCATATTTAAAGAGATAAGATGTCTTCTATTTGAAGAATCTACTTCACTTATTAATAGGACACTATCCATCCCAGATCCCAGTAATTTCTCTGTATTTTATTTTTTAAGACAAGTGATGAAGTAGGAACTGTATTAGTACTTTCTCTGAAAAAAAGATTGATAACTTATAAATTAACTTCTAGATAGAGTAATCTTGCTGCTTTAAAATCCCAAACTTAGAAAAAAAAATTATGCCAACTTGGATGGCAGTCTTTCTAAAATGAAGTATATGTGTAAAGGATTTACCAAAGAATTTCAATTCTTTGAGAATATAAGGACAGTATTTCCCCCTTAACCACCAGTTTCAGTGGTGCTACGTCAGCTGAGCTTTTCCCCTCTAATGATGTCTTTCGGCAGAATCTGTCATTGCTGGTTACTTTCAGTCATTAGAACATAGCTAAATTCAAAGCTCCTCCCTGTACCTAACACAGGCTAGATGTTTGAGGGCCAAGAGCTAGGAGTGGGGTCTGGACCATGGTTTGCTTATTCTTTCTTTCTCCCACCCTAGCAAGGTGGATTTGAGTAGTGGCCCCACTCCTGGGTCCAGCTGCTTCCCGGCAGGAAGGGGAGGAGAGGTAAGGAAAGTACCACTGCAGCTCTGTGCTCACAGCACTTAATAGGCAGCAGTTGTTGTGATAATAAAATGTTTTTTAGGAACTGATGTTTCAATGCCTTGCAATAACCCTATATATAGCTGAGGCTGTGCTGTGTGCTCCAGTGTTCTTGCCTGGAGAATCCCAGGGATGGGGGAGCCTGGTGGGCTGCCGTCTATGGGGTCACACAGAGTTGGACACGACTGAAGCGACTTAGCAGCAGCAGCAGCAGTGCTGTGTGCTTAGTCGCTCAGTCGTGTCCGACTCTTTTCGACCCCATGGACTATAGCCTGCCAGGTGCTCCTCTGTCCATGGAGTTCTCCAGGCAAGAATACTGGAGTGGGTTGCCATGCTCTCCTCCAGGGAATCTTCCAAACCCAGGGATGGAACTGAGGTCTCCCACATTGCAGTCAGATTCTTAACCACATGAGCCACCAGGGAAGCCCATATATAGCTGGATATTCACCCAGTTGCAAATGAACAGATGGGTTTGACATATCGTTTTATAGAACTCAGAAATTCAGCTTTCTGACTTGCCTTTGGTTTAGTCTGATAGTTAGTGACTTGGGTTGATGGGGTACACTCCTCACAGGGGGCTTCTCCCCTTTAGATGGATGGTGTTCAGCTCCATCTCAGCCCCTCTGTTACAGAAGATCCCTCAGAGCAATAGCTAAGCTGCCTCTCTAGCAGTCCACATGTCCAGCCCCTTCTCAGATTGGACCACCCCATCATTTGGCTTGAGGACCTCCTGGGAAGCCTCACAGCCCTTACCCTTCCTCCAGGTTCCATATTCCTTCATGTGGAGCCATGGGAATAACTAGAATACTTTCCCTCTTCTCTCAAGAAGCACAGAGAAGTTGGTTGGGGTGGGGCTGCACCCTACTTCTTCCAGGCCACCACCATGGTTCAAGACTTGCCAGTACAGAGTACTCTACTGGGCATCCATGGCCTAAAACTGACAAGCCTCTTGTGCTTGTACACCCCAAACTCCAGAGAAGGCACGCTGAGTATTCTTATGAATTCTCTCGGCATCCTTTGCTTTAACTTGTTAAGCCTCCAGCGAGGGGATCAGAATCAAGTCTATTGCAAGCACGGCAAGTTCTATAAATAATTATCTTGAGGAAAAAGAGAGAGTTAAATTAAAAAACAGATAAAGAAGGCAAGGTTTGCTTAAGTCCTCTTCTGGAATATATTTGACTTGATCGAAAAAGGGAATGGAATCAAAGTCCTCAGGAAAGAACTACAATACTGTTTCACTTCTCTTGGAAAGAGTAACTCCTAAAAAGTTCACTATGCAGAAGAAAAAGAGACATGTGATCTTCAGATTTCCACTAGTGATCAACGAGGTACGTGCTATGGTTTTCTCTTTCATTGTCTCTTAACCCTAGAGAAGAAAGTTCCTTATGCATCATGTCATATGACACAGGGAAATATTGCCTCATGGCCAAAAGACAACCTTCAACTACCTTGACTTGTCTGGCATTAGTATGTCAGGATTGATGGAGTGTTCCTCAGGGGGAAATTAATTAATATGCATACATGACTAAAACTGTTCATTAGTTGTGTGTGTGTGTGTGTGTGTGTGTGTGTGTGTGTGTGTGTGTGTGTATGGTGGTGGGTTAAATACTTTGACTTATACAGTTTGGTCAATGACTCAAGTCAAAATAGAAAACTAAGTAACAGAACTTTCAATTGAAGAGATGGCCTAACAAACCAGAGTTTACACAAGAATTTCATATCAACTATTAAATATATAGATACCTCCCAGCATACTGTGGTACCCTCAGAAATGCTGCTGATTCATTATTAGTCCGCATGGATACTCATACCCTATACTTTCTTACAGAAAAAGTCTTCTTACTCTTGATTGTACTTGTTTCCTAAGTGCTAGGATAATTGTACATCCATGAGTAAATATCCACAGTTTTGGTAAAGTATTAAATAAGGTATTGTCTTTTGGAGACTAATTAAATACTGGCTATGATGATATTATTTGTTGGCAATCTTATTATCCTCAGATATCCATCTGAGAGTTCAGTGTTCTTTGTATATAATGTGACATGTCTGCAAAATATAGATAGAAATTCAGATGTGGTCACATCTCAGGTTTTATTCTTTATCATAACAGAGTAAAGCAGGACAGTAGAATCCTACTAAAGCCACATTAAACTGGCTGCAAGTAGTTCTGACCACCTAATCAGAAGGAATGATTTCCAGCATATGTTAACCTGGATGTAAATTTGTACAGCAAAACAAAAATTTAACGCCAGCAAAAAGATTTTTCATGCAGCAGGTCCAACCAAAGTTTTTTAAATTGAAGTACAGTTGATTTACAGTATTATATTAGTTTCAGGTGTACAACATAGTAATTCAATATTTTTACAACCAGTGGGATTTGGTGAGAATTTTCCTTCATGCCTGTAACGCTCATCAATCACTCCTTCAACTTGACTTCTTCAAGACCTTTTCCAAGTCTCACCTCTTCTATGAAATGGAAGTTAGAAATTCAAAATTGGAAGCTATAATAATCACAGTTATGATAAAATTTCATCCACAACTAAATGGTGATCTTAAAATAGTATCGGACAGAGGGCAGACCTGAGGCTGAAAAGTGGAATGAAGCTGAATTTAAGTCACTTCCCAAAATATAATATTAAATGGGTATAAATCTTCTCAGCCTTCTGGTTTGCAAGGCAGGCGAAAGCATATAGGGATAGTGTTGGTGCTGTTTGCAAAATCCTAAATCTGGATCAGTCCCATAGTCTCCCACAGTTAATAAGAATAGATATTTCACTCCTGTTATATCCAATCCCCCTTGATGGAAGCCGCATGAGAGCACAATGGTTAAGAGAACAGAAAGCAGAGCCAGGCAGCTGGACCATCAAATTCCCACACCCCTCTCCTCCTCCCACACCACTGGGGCACATCACTTCCATTTGTGAACTTCAATTTCTTCATCTATGATAGAGTGGCAGGGATAATATCTATTTCTGATAGAAGCCACATTCTTGGGGAAGTTAAACAAAATTAGCACGCACTGGAATGGGTAGAGTACCTGGATTTCAAGGAAGGCTAGTATTGGTTCTTCTTGATGTTCTCAACCAATGTAGTTCTCACAGACAGTCTGCCTCCTCTGCTCCGCGTCTGTTTGCTGTGCTACTCTTGCTTTGAATGCTTTCCTTCCAACTTCAAGGTCTCTCTCCATACTTACTTCAATCTCACTACTGTAAAACCATCCCTGACTCTCCCAGCTTCTCCACAGGGATGTTTCTGCTCATGCAGCTGTGCATCTTGACAGCCCAGTTTGGTTAGAGACATTATGAAGACAGAGATACTATTATGTCCTTTATTTTCTGAATTTTCATGAGTGTTTACTAAAGACTTGTTGACTTAGTCGTTCGGTGAGGTAGCAGTTACAGTGCTGAGTGTCTACAGATGATGTCTATTATATCATAATGTGAACATATGCTGCTGCTGCTAAGTCGATTCAGTCCTGTCCGACTCCTCGCGACCCCATGAACTGCAGCCTACCAGGCTCCTCCATCCATGCGATTTTCCGGGCAAGAGTACTGGAGTGGGGTGCTATTTCCTTCTCCAATGTGAACATGTAAAGTTCTAGAAAATTATAAATACTACAGAATCAAGAAGTAAATGATTTTTATTCAAGTGAAGATTATTTATTTACAAAGGCATAAAAATAGATGACACCCTGTGTAGATAATTATGAAATTTGTGTGAACTTAGCTTTCAGAGAAATGGTGTGTGAAGTTCTGCTTTTTAGTTTGCTATTCAGGCATTCAAAAGCCCAGACAGATCTGGGTAAGTAAAGCAAGGTAAAATATAGTGAAAATAACCTGAAATGGCCTGCTTATTCAGCTGTACAGTGGATATTTTAAATAAAATATATGCATTCATTACAACAAAAATGAATATGTTCATTAAAACATAGGCCTTTAGAGCAGTAAACCAAGAATAAGGAGGTTAGAATGCATCAAGACTCAAGGCAAAATAGACATACCATTAGTCATTTCTGTTTCACCATGGCTGCCTACAGAGTTCACCAGTAAACAGAACTTACTGAAAATCAGATCTATCTCTGATAAGGGAACCAGAAGAGATGAATCTTCCATTTACACAATAAAACATAATCTACACTATAGGTCTGGAGAAGGCAATGGCACCCCACTCCAGTACTCTTGCCTGGAAACTCCCATGGACGGAGGAGCCTGGTAGGCTGCAGTCCATGGGGTTGCACAGAGTCGGACTTTCATGCATTGGAGAAGGAAATGGCAACCCACTCCAGTGTTCTTGCCTGGAGAATCCCAGGGACGGGGGAGCCTGATGGGCTGCCATCTATGGGGTCGCACAGAGTCGGACACGACTGAAGCGATGCAGCAGCACACTGTAGGTCAGATAACACATGCTGTCAATCTGCCTCTGATCCTTTAAGTGTGTGAGATTGGGGAAAATGTCATCCTCTCTGGACCCCATTTGACTAAAATGCAAATGAAAAGGTTGAATCTGATGACTCCTAAGCACCCTTCTACTCTGATATTCAACACAATTCTTGCATAACTCTGATATAATGCACAATTCTTGCATTATCTTGGGCAGATAAACTCCTACGATGCTATGTATTACACTCAAGTTCCTAATTATAAATGCTAAGATTTCTGCACCATTTAAAACATTATTTCATGAACTGTAATGGGTTGACTGCTCTCTAGCTTGGTGGTGGTGTGGATAGATTTTCTGGGGTGGAGCTTCACTTTAACCATGACCAAATTCAGAGTATAGACCATTAAAGTCCTACTATTCTCTTAGGATCAAGGCACTTTCCTAGACCAGAAAATGAATCAAAAGGCTCAGGGAAGTTAGGAAGCTTGAATTGGGTTCCCATGGCTTTGTCTGAAGAAAAGACAGGGTTTTGAGACCACTCTTAACAGTGAGAAATAAGAATGTGTTCATTTGGACAGGAGAATGGGAGGATGATAAGGCAAACTAGTTTTCTGACAGCTGTGTGTTCCTGGTCTTTCTAAAACTAGCTGTTTATATGCTGCATATACCTAAATTCCTCCCCAATTCCTTTTTAGGTAAAACTCTAATATATACAGACTTACTGTTGTATAAAATTTTTCTGTAGCTGCCAAAATTCGAGTTTGCATATAAGCAAACCTTGTGGCACTCCTATTATGGAGAATCAGAGAAAAAGAAAGAACTGGATATAGAGAAAGGGAAAGGAGAGAAAAATTAAAGATCAGCAGATATATTTTCAGGACTACCTTAGGAAAATGAATGGACAAATGAAAATATAGTGTTCCTTCCCCCAACACATGAAGGTTTATATTTCTAAAAACCCTTGAGCTGACTTTTGGATCTGGTCATGAAGAAGTAACAAGAATCAGATTCACCCTCCCAACATAAAAACTACAAAACTGAACAAAAACTACAAAACTGTTCTCAGGCAGTAGACAAACAGGCAGCTCGAGGCTGTGATCTCTGAAAGAAAGGAAATGGCACATCCACCCTGCAATCTCCCTCAGGACACTTTCCAAATTGCGGCACAGGCAAATCACATTAGAGGAAGGAGACTAAAAATCACCATCGACTTCTAAGACACAGTGGAGCCAGAAGTCCATGGAGTGACATTTTTAATGTGCTGGTGTTTAGTTGGGGGACGGAGAGGGTCTATCAATCTAGAATTCTCTAACTAGCATAAATATTTTTCAAAACTGAAGGTGAGGACCTCCCTGGTGGTCCAGGCTAAGAATCCGCCCGCCAATGCAGGGGACATGGGTTGGATCCCTGGTCCAGGAAGATTCTACTTGCCCAGGGTCAACTCATCTGGTGCGACACAGCTACTCTTGAGCCTGTGCACTGCAACAAGAGAAGCCGCCCCAATGAGAAGCCTGCACACCCACCTAGAGAATGTCCGCACCCAACAATGAAGACCCAGCAAAGCCAAAAGTAAATATATCTATTTATATTTATGTATTTATAAATACATACATGTATATTAAAAGTGAAGGTGAACGGGCAGGGACAAATTAGAAGTTTTGGACTAGCAGATACAAATTACTATGTATAAAAGAGATAAACAATAAGGCCCTACTGTATAGCACAGGCAGCTATATTCAATATCTTACAATAAACTATAATGGAAAAGAATATGAAAAAAGCTATACTATATATATATATAACTGAATCACTCTGCTGTTCACCAGAAACTTAAAAAACATTGTAAATTAACTGTAGAGTAATTTTTTTAATTGTTATAAAAAATCTAATTCTTCAAAAAAATGAAGGTGAAAAAAAAGAAATTAAAAAGAGAGAGACTTTGTTGCTAGCATGTCTGTTTCACAATAAATACTAAAGAATGTTCTTCAAGCTAAAAGGGGAACTAATATCAGTTGGAAACTCAAATCTGCACAAAAGAATGAAGAAAACCAGAAATGATCAACTTAAAAATTTTTTTTGGTTGTTTTTAAAAATTTTCTTTACAGGTTAATTGACTGTATAAAGCAAAAATAAAACAGTGTGCTGTGGAGTTTATAGTGTATGCTGAAGATGCATAACAACAGCACAAAGTGAGATGGTAGTAAGTGGATGCATATGGTTTAAGAGTTTATCTGGGACATGGTATAACGAGCTGTGCTTTAGGGTATATAGGGTAATCCCTAGGGCGACCATTAAAAAAATAAAGAGGTAACACTTAAAAGGTCAAATATCTAAATCTAAATATTGTTTAAAGCATGAGCTAACATAATGAAATTAGCACAGCTTTTAGCAAAAAAAAAAAAAAAAAAAAAACTTAAAAAGCCAACAGAAGGGGGGAAATGGAATCTCAATCCAAAAAAAAAAAATCTCAATCCAAAAAAATTCAAGAAATGAGATTTAAAAAGAAACAAAAAACAGATGGAGCAATTAGAAAACAAAAGTAAATAATGCCCAGGCCAAGTGTAATAGTGCCTGGGGGTAGCTCACTTACTGTGGAAAAAGATCTTACAAATATCGTTATATTCACTAAATCACATTAGCATCAGATCAGATCAGTCGCTCAGTCGTGTCCGACTCTTTGTGACCCCATGAATCGCAGCACGCCAGGCCTCCCTGTAGTGGCACACAAAATCAACAGTGATGTCTACGCAAACTTCAGTTTTAGTCACAAAGTCTCACCCGATTCTTTGTGACCTCATGGATTGTAGCCCAACAGACTTCTCTATTCATGGGGTAACCAGGCAAGAATATTGGAGTGGTTTGCCATTTCCTTTTCCAAGGGATCTTCCTGATCTGGGGATGTCCCTGATCTAGGGCTCTAACCGACATCTCCTCCATTGCAGTTATTTCTTCACTGCCAAGCCACGGTGGAAGCCCATGCTAACTGTGCTAACTTATTAACTTTAATAAGTTAATATATTAAATTAGTATGAATAGGTTCTTAGTAATTCCCATTGACTATGTTTCACTCAAGATAAATTTTTAGGACCTTCTTTCCTAGCACTTTAAACAAAAAGCTTGAAAATCTGCCTTGCCTCAGTTCAGTTCAGTCACTCAGTCGTGTCCGACTCTTTGCGACCCCATGGACTGCACCATGCCAGGCCTCCCTGTCCATCATCAACCCCCGGAGCTTACTCAAGCTCATGTCCATTGAGTCAATGATGCCATCCAACCATCTCATCCTCTGTTGTCCCCTTCTTCTCCCATCTTCAATCTTTCCTGGGCATCAGGGTCTTTTCAAATAAATCAGTTTTTCACATCAGGTGGCCAATGTATTGGAGTTTCAGCTTCAGCATCAGTCCTTCCAATGAATATTCAGGACTGATTTCCTTTAGGATGGACTGGTTGGATCTCCTTGCAGTCCAAGGGACTCTCAAGAGTCTTCTCCAACACCACAGTTCAAAAGCATCAATTCTTTGGTGCTCAGCTTTCTTTATAGTCCAACTCTCATATCCATACATGATTACTGGAAAAACCATACCCTTGACTAGATGGAACTTGTTGGCAAAGTAATGTCTCTGCTTTTGAATATGCTGTCTAGGTTGGTCATAACTTTCCTTACAAGGAGTAAGCGTCTTTTAACTTCATGGCTGCAGTCACCATCTACAGTGATTTTGGAGCCCCCCAAAATCAAGTCTGTCACTGTTTCTGTTGTTTCCTTATCTATTTGCCATGAAGTGATGGGCCCAGATGCCATGATCTTTGTTTTCTGAATGTCGAGTTTTTGTTTGTTTTTTGTGTGTTTTTTTAAATTTAATTTTATTTTTAAACTTTACAAAATTGTATTAGTTTTGCCAAATATTGAAATGAATCCGCCACAGGTATACATGTGTTCCCCATCCTGAACCCTCCTCCCTCCCCATACCATTCCTCTGGGTTGTCCCAGTGCACCAGCCCCAAGCATCCAGCCAACTTTTTCACTCTCCTCTTTCACTTTCATCAAGAGGCTCTTTAGTTCTTCTTCGCTTTCTGCCATGAGCGTGGTGTCATCTGCATATCTGAGGTTATTGATATTTCTCCCAGTAATCTTGATTCCAGCTTGTGCTTCTTCCAGTCCAGCTTTTCTCATGATGTGCTCTGCATATAAGTTAAATAAGCAGGGTGACAATATACAGCCTTGACATACTCCTTTCCCTATTTGGAACCAGTCTGTTGTTCCATGTCCAGTTCTAACTGTTGCTTCCTGACCTGAATACAGGTTTATCAAGAGGCAGGTCAGGTGGTCTGGTATTCCCATCTCTTTCAGAATTTTCCACAGTTTGTTGTGGTCCACACAGTCAAAGGCTTTGGCATAGTCAATAAAGCAGAAATAGATGTTTTTCTGGAACTCTCTTGCTTTTTCGATGTTGGCAAAAAAGCCAACCCAAAAGATGTTGGCAATTTGATCTCTGGTTCCTCTGCTTTTTCTAAAATCAGCTTGAACATCTGGAAGTTCACGGTTCATGTACTGTTGAAGCCTCGCTTGGAGAATTTTGAGCATTACTTTGCTAGAGTGTGAGATGAGTGCAATTGTGCAGTAGTTTGAGCATTCTTTGGTATTGCCTTTCTTGGGGACTGGAATGAAAACTGAACTTTTCCAGTCCTGTGGCCACTGCTAAGTTTTCCAAATTTGCTGGCATATTAAGTGTAGCACTTCCACAGCATCATCTTTTAGGATTTGAAAAGGCTCAACTGGAATTCCATCACCTCCACTAGTTTTGTTCATAGTGATGCTTCCTAATGCACATTTGACTTTGTATTCCAGGATGTCTGGCTCTAGGTGAGTGATCATACCCTCGTGATTATCTGGGTCGTGAAGATCTTTTTTTGTATGGTTCTCTGTATTCTTGCTACCTCTTCTTAATCTCTTCTGCTTCTGTTAGGTCCATACCATTTCTGTCCTTCATTGTGCCCATCTATGCATGAAATGTTCGCTTGGTATCTCTAATTTTCTTGAAGAGATCACTAGTCTTTCCCATTCTATCGTTTTCCTCTATTTCTTTGCATTGATCACTGAGGAAGGCTTTCTGATCTCTCCTTGCTACTCTTTGGAACTCTGCATTCAAATGGGTATATCTTTCCTTTTCTCCTTTGCTTTTCTCTTCTCTTCACAGATATTTGTAAGACCTCCTCAGACAGCCATTTTGCCTTTTTGCATTTCTTTTTCTTGAGGATGGTCTTTATCCCTGTCTCCTATATAATGTCACAAACCTCTGTCCATAGTTCATCAGGCATTCTGTCTATCAGATCTAATCCCTGGAATCTACTTGTCACTTCCACTGTATAATCGTAAGGGATTTGACTTAGGTCATACCTGAATGGTCTAGTGGTTTCCCCCACTTTCTTCAATTTAAATCTGAATTTGGCAATAAGGAATTCATAATCTGAGCCACAGTCAGCTCCCAGTCTTGTTTTTGCTGACGGTATAGAGCTTCTCCTTCTTTGGCTCAAAGAATATAATCAATCTGATTTCGATATTGACCATCTGGTGATGTCCATGTGTAGAGTCTTCTCTTGTGTTGTTGGAAGACAGTGTTTGCTATGACCACTGTGTTCTCTTGGCAAAACTCTATTATGCTTTGCCCTGCTTCATTCTATACAGCAAGGCCAAATTTGCCTGTTACTCCAGGTGTTTCTTGGCTTCCTATTTTTGCATTCCAGTCCCCTATAATGAAAAGGACATCTTTTTTGGGTGTTAGTTCTAGAAGGTCTTGTAGGTCTTCATAGAACCGTTCAACTTCAGCTTCTTCAGCATTACTGATAGAGGCATAGACTTGAATTACTGTGATATTGAATGGTTTGCCTTGGAAACGAATAGAGATCATTCTGTCATTTTTGAGATTGCATCCCAGTACTGCAATTCAGACTCTTTTGTTGACTATGATGGCTACTCCATTTCTTCTAAGGGATTCCTGCCCACAGTAGTAGATATAATGGTCATCTGAGTTAAATTCACCCATTCCAGTTCATTTTAGTTTGTTGATTCCTAAAACGTTGACATTTACTCTTGCCCTCTCCTGTCTGACCACTTCCAATTTGTGTTGATTCATGGACCTAACATTCCAGGTTCCTATGCAATATTGCTCTTTACAGCAACAGACTTTACTTCCATCACCTGTCACATCCACAACGGGGTGTTGTTTTTGCTTTGGCTCCGTCTCTTCATTCTTTCTGGACTTATTTCTCCACTAATCTCCAGTAGTATATTGGGTACCTACCAACCTGGGGAGTTCATCTTTCAATGTCCTATCTTATTGCCTTTTCATACTGTTCATGCTGAACTGAAGTGGTTTGCCATTCCCTTCTCCAGTGGACCACATTTTGACTGGTTCCTCTGCCTTTTCTAAATGCAGCTTGAACATCTGGAAGTTCTTGGTTCATGTACTGTTGAAGCCTCGCTTGGAGAATTTTGAGCATTACTTTGCTAGCGTGTGAGATGAGTGCAGTTGAGCAGTAGTTTGAGCATTCTTTGGCATTGCCTTTCTTTGGGACTGGAATGAAAACTGATCTTTTCCAGTCCTGTGGCCACTACTGAGTTTTCCAAATTTGTTGGCATATTAAGTGCAGCACTTTCACAGCATCATCTTTTAGGACTTGAAACAGCTCAACTGGAATTCCATCACCTCCACTAGCTTTGTTCATAGTAATACTTCCTAAGGCCCACTTGACTTTGGACTCTAGGATGCCTGGCTTTAGGTGAGTGATCACACCATCATGATTATCTGGGTCATGAAGATCTTTTTTGTATAGTTCTTCTGTGTATTCTTGCCACCTGTTCTTAATATCCTCTGCTTCTGTTAGGTCCATTCCATTTCTGTCCTTTATTGTGCCCATTTTTGCATGAAACGTTCCCTCAGTATCCCTAATTTTCTTGAAGAGATCTCTAGTCTTTCCCATTCTATTGTTTCCCTCTATTTCTTTGCATTGATCATTGATCACTTAGGAAGATTTTCATGGCTCTCCTTGCTATTCTTTGGAACTCTGCATTCAGATGGGTATATCTCTCCTTTTCTCCTTTGCCTTTAGCTTCTCTTCTTTTCTCAGCTATTTTTAAGGCCTCCTCAGACAACCATTTTTCCTTTTTGCATTTCTTTTCTTGGGGATGGTCTTGAACACCGCCTCCTGTACAATGTCACGGACTTCCGTCCACAGTTCTTCAGGCACTCTGTCTGTCACATACAACCCCTTGAGTCTGTTTGTCACTTCTACTGTATAATCGTAAGGGATTTACCTCAGATAATACATTTTAGGGCTAAGAACAATTTCCCACATCATTGAGGTATTTCTGATTCTATGTTTGGATGTTCCAGTGGCTGCTCGAGACAAAAAGTTTTGGGTATTATCTTTTATTTAAGCTGCCAGGCTTAGTGATTGTGATGAGCAAGATGTTAAACTTTGTAGCCAAACAGACCCACAGTTAGGGTGTTGAACACTCCCCCTGTGTGAACTCAGGGTGCCCCCCAGTGAGGCTGGAGAGATGGAACAAGGGCCAGGTGCGGATGTCCTCAGTGAATGTGGGAGAGTGACCTGAAGGTTGACAGATGGCAGGACAGAGGACCAGGTTCCAGGCACTGTAGGCATGGGCAACCTGAGAGCCTCAAAGCAGGGGTTTGTTTGTGGAAGAAAGAGTTCCAGAGGGGACATCAGAAGAGCCTATGTAGAAGGGAATCCAGGGGAAGAAGGGAGAACCTGGGTACCGTGAAACTGGACTGTGGGAGACATGGGTGAATGGAAATTAATCTCTGTTTCCTTCTGATTTTCCTTTTGCATTTTCTCACACTTTTAGAAACTGCCCTCCCACCTGTGTTGTGCTCAGGGGAACCCAACACAGTCTTTTATTGTTGTTATTTACAGCAGAGCAAGACAAAGGGGTAGGATGTATCCAATGGGATAAAACAGAGACCCATGTGTGGACTCTCTGTAGGCTGGAAGATATTCTTTCTAGAGCTCTTCTCTGTCCAAACACTGGAGGGCTCCAGGTTTCACATATCAAGGCAAAATTTTCCTTTACAGATAATGTCTGCGATTTAATCCCATCACTGTTACCGTAATGTGAACAAGAGCAACTTAACATTCACATGCTTTGCTATCTCCATCTATAAACCGTGGAATAGGAGACTGACAACATTCCCAACTGGTAGGGAGTCTGGTGAAACAAAGTCATTACAAACACTTTTATGTCATGTGTGATAAAACAGAATTAGAATTCCATTTCTCCAGCATTTAAAAACAACATGTAATAAAGTCAATGCACCATTTTACAATGACTAATAAAATCTAATTTAAATACAAACTTTAGTAATTTATAAAATTGAGAGAGATGCCAAGGACCTACTTTTTTTCTACTTCAGTTCAAATACACTAACAGTGCTTTCTTGTTCTCTCATAATTGTTGATAGTCATTAAAAGCCAAGCCAAGTTATGACCTACATAAAAAACATACAATTTTTATAGTGTCCAGAGTTGATTTTTAAACTCCATCATCTTGGTAGTGTGTCTAAGGAGGCATTTATACAGGGACTATTCTCTCCTTCATCTGCTTTGTAACTCTGAGATCTTTGTTTTTCCAGTGGAATTTAGGATGCTTCACTTTTTTAACCTTGCAGCAGCCATCAAATGAAAGAAAAACATTCAACACCTAATTTTTTTAAAGATTAATTTATTTCATTTTTTGGCTGTGGTGGGTCTTTGTTGCCACATGTGGGCTTTCTCTAGTTACTCTTCGTTTTTGGTTCTCAGGCTTCTCATTGCAGCAGCTCCTCTTGTTGCAGAGCACAGGCTTTAAGTACCCAGGCTTTAGTAGGTGCAGCTCTCAGGCTGTCAGGCACAGACTCAGTAGTTGTGGCACATGGATTTAGTTGCTCCATGGCATATAGGATGTTCCAGGACCAGGGGTTAAACCGGTGTCCCTTGCATTGCAAGATGGATTCTTAACCACTGGACCACCAGGGAAGGCCCCTAATTTTTTTCTGAGGTAGAACTTCCTTTTTTGTACTTGAGTATAAATTGTACTTCTATGACTTGCTGAAGGTTGTCTCCAGTTTCCATTGCAGAGTTGTCCCTATAATGAGCCCTGGAAACATCTTGCCTCAGATTGCCTGGGACCAGAAGCCAATCAAGCAGGCAAAGGCGAATCCAGTTACGTGATCACTTTCCATATACAATGTTTTGATGCTTTGTTTTACTTTAAAACATTCCAATTCCAAATGCCTCTGGACTTGTGAGCAAAATCAAAATAAATACACACACTGATGCAGAACAGAGGGCAACCTCTCTCACACTCAGATATAACAAAACTCAATCAGACTCAGCTGTCTGCATGGCAAAGGCCCTAAAAAGGGCTCTGCACAGAGCTTTTGAGGTTGAGAAACCCAGGGCTATGTAGAATAATTTGCTCTTATTTTTTTTCCCCATGGTTCTGATTTTTAAGTGTAGGGGATTACCCATTGCCTGCAGCTCATTAATCATGGTAGCTTTTGATTATGAAAAGTGCAATCCAAAAGATAGTAGTCTGAGGACTTGGCAGAGAAGTTCTATGCCCATACCCGAGATGTGCCAGAACACCCCGCACTCTGCCAACAGTGATTACACTTGGCATTAATTGAAGATGCTGAGAGCTATAAGCCTTCCTGAGTTTAGCCACCTGGAGCAGATTAAAATCTGGGTCCTGTCGGTGAGGAGGTTTGAGGGATTGGGAATACAAGGCTGTTTTAATCTTTTCCAAGTCAGGCTGTTTAGAAATATCCATACATCAAATGTTCATGGATCTCATACAATTTCCTTCTCGGGGAGAATTCAATCACCAGTAACACGAAGCGGGATTAACTTGTAGAGAGCCATCTGGAGAGAGAGGATTCACCTTCCCCTATAAATATGCTCAGAAATTTGCCACCATGGTTCTGAAGAAGTTGCTGAAGTTGCTCAAAGGTACAAGGTACAAATGATATTTTCTCTGAAAACCTTGTTCAGTTGACCCAGTGAAATTAAAATGCAACTGAAGGAAAATCTAGTCCTTCCTTTGTGTTTTAATATTCCTCTGCTACAGGAGGGTGGTGTCAGGGTTTCATGGATCGACCTGAGTTCTTGCAAAGATGTGATAAAAAGCCAGTGGAAACTGTCCTGAAACTATATTGCATAGATAAAGAGAAAGGCTCATGAAATGGAACAGTGAGTAGAGGGAGAGACTAACAGAGAAATTACTATGAGTCAGAATTCAGCTCTCAGGATCACGCTAGTGTGTCAGATAAGGGCTGACTCCCTTGAAGAACACAGAAACAACTGTATGTCTTCCTTTTGGATTGGTCCCTTGATCATTATGTAGTGTCCTTCCTTATCTCTTGTAATATTCTTTATTTTAAGGTCTATTTTGTCTGATAAGAGGATTGCTACTCCAGCTTTCTTTTGCTTCCCATTTGCATGCAATATATTTTTCCATCTTCTAACTTTCAGTCTATATGTGTCTTTAGGTTTGAGGTGGGTTTCTTGTATACAGGGAGATAAGAATTCTATCAAACATTTAGAGAAGAGCTAATGCCTATCCTTCTAAAACTCTTTCAAAAAATCGCAGAGGAAGGAATACTTCCAAACTCATTCTATGAGGCCACCATCACCCTGACACCAAAACCAGACAAAGACAACACAAAAAAAGAAAACTACAGGCCAATATCACTGATGAACATAGATGCAAAAATCCTCAACAAAATTTTAGCAAACAGAATTCAGCAGCACATCAAAAAGCTCATACACCATAATCAACTTGGGTTTATTCCAGGGATGCAAGAATTCTTCAATATACGGAAATCAATCAATGTGATACACCGTATTAACAAATTGAAAGATAAAAGTCATATGATAATCTCAATAGATGCAGAAAAAACCTTTGAAAAAATTCAGCACCCATTTATGATTAAAAGTCTTCAAAAAATGGGCATAGAAGGAACCTACCTCAACATAGTAAAGGCCGTATACAATAAGCCTACAGCAAACATTCTCAATGGTGAAAAACTGAAAGCATTGTCCCTAAGATCAGGAACAAGACAAGGGTGTCCACTTTCACCACTATTATTCAACATAGTTCTGGAAGTCCTAGCTACAGGACTCAGAGAAGAAAAAGAAATAAAAGGAATCCAAATTAGAAAAGAAGTAAAGCTCTCACTGTTTGCAGATGACATGATACTGTACATAGGAAACCCTAAAGATAGTATTAGAAAATTACTAGAGCTAATCAGTGAATTTAGCAATCAATACACAGAAATCACTTGCATTTCTATATACTAACAATGAAAAATCAGAAAGAGAAATTAAAGAATCAATCCCATTCACTACTGCAACAAAAAGAATAAAATATCTAGGAATAAACTTACCTAAGGAGACAAAAGAACTATACACAGAAAATTATAAGACACTAATGAAAGAAATCAAAGACAACATAAATAGATGGATAGATATTCCATGTTCCTGGGTGGGAAGAATCAATATTGTGAAAATGACTATACTACCAAACTCAATCTACAGAGTCAATGTGATCCCTATCAAATTACCAATGGCATTTTTCACAGAACTAGAACAAAAAATTTCACAATTCATATGGAAACACAAAAGACCCCAAGTAGCCAAAGCAGTCTTGAGAAAGAAGAATGGAGCTGGATGAATCAACCTTTCTGACTTCAGATTATATCATAAAGCTACAGTCATCAAGACAGTATGATACTGGCACAAAAACAGAAATATAGATCAATGGAACAAGATAGAGAGCTCAGAAATAAACCCATGCAACTATGGGTACCTTATTTTTGACAAAGGAGGCAAGAATATTCAATGGGGCAAAGACAGCCTCTTCAATAAATGGTGTTGGAAAAATTGGACAGCTACATGTAAAAGAATGAAATTAGAACACTTCCTAACACCATACACAAAGATAAACTCAAAATGGATTAAAAACATAAATGTAAGGCCAGAAACTATAAAACTCTTAGAGGAAAACATAGGCAGAATGCTTGATAACATAAATCAAAGCAAGATCCTCTATGACCTACCTCCTAGAGTAATGGAAATAAAAGCAAAAGTAAACAAGTGGGACCTGATTAAACTTAAAAGCTTTTGCACAGCAAAGGAAACCATAAGCAAGGTGAAAAGACAGACCTCAGAATGGGAGAAAATAATAGCAAATGAAACAACTGATAAAGGATTAATTTCCAAAATATACAAGCACCTCATTCAACTCAATACCAGAAAAACAAACAATCCAAGCAAAAAGTGGGAAAAAGACCTAAACAGACATTTCTCCAAAGAAGATATACAGATGGTGAATAAACACATGAAAAGATGCTCAACATTGCTCATTATTAGAGAAATGCAAATCAAAACTACAATGAGATATCACCTCACACCAGTCAGAATGGCCCTCAACAAAAAGTCTACAAACAATAAATGCTGGAGAGGGTGTGGAGAAAAGGGAACATGCTTGCACTGTTGGTGGGAATGTAAATTGACACAGCCACTATGGAAGATGGTATGGAGATTCCTTAAAAAACTAGGAATAAAACCACCATATGACCCAGCAATCCCACTCCTAGGCATATACCCTGAGGAAACCAAAATTGAAAAGGACACATGTATCCCATTGTTCATTGCAGCACTATTTACAATAGCTAGAACACAGAAGCAACCTAGATGTCCACTGGCAGATGCATGGATAAAGAAGTTGTGGTACATATACACAATGGTATTCCATAACTCAGCCATAAAAAGGAACTCATTTGAGCCAGTTCCAAGGAGGTGGATGAACCTAGGATCTATTCTACAGAGTGAAGTAAGTCAGAAAGAGAAAGATAAATATCATATTCTAATGCATATATATGGAATCTAGAAAAATGGTACTGAAGAATTTATTCACAGGATAGCAATGGAAAAACAGACATAGAGAATAGATTTAGGGACATGAGGAGAGGGGAGGAGAGGGTGAGATGTATGGAAAGAGTAACATGGAAACTTACATTACCATATGTAAAATAGATAGCCAATGGGAATTTGCTATATGGCTCAGGAAACTCAAACAGGGGCTCTGTATCAACCTAGAGGGCTGGGATGGGAGGGAGATGGGAAGGATGCTCAAGAGGGAGAGGATATATGTATACCTATGGCTGATTCATGTTGAGGTGTGACAGAAAACAATTATCCTTCGATTAAAAATAAATTAATTTTTTAAAAAAAGAACACAGAAACAAATTTAGACTAGTCTTAGAAAGCAGAGGACCCAAAGGAGTATGAGGCAGAGAAAGCCTTCACATTTTAATGGAAGAAAACGAATTAGCATAATCTGGGGATAGAGAGAAGATGGCCCAGGAGGTCAAAGACCAACCTCAAGTTCCCTGGGCCAACCCAGGTCATCTGAAATGATGCTAGTCTTCAGAGCAGAAATATGTCAGTCTTCTGGAAGAAGAACTGAACCTCAATAAAAAAAAGTAAATGCCAGCCATACCAATTTGACCTGCAAACTGCTGTAATATGGAGGCAGAGTCAGATCAATCAGGAAAATAACAGATTATTTAAAAATAGGTTTTATTAAATATTTAACATCTTCACTATTAAAATTATAGACAAACTAGACACATGGTATTGTCTTCAATTTGTAAGTCAACTATGATATAAACAATACTGAAGCCATTAAAATGAATATACATTGATTGATTGTGAACAATATCCATAAGCCTCTAAACTCATTTGGTGGCATAAATTTGATATTTAGACTATGCTGTGGCACAATGAGAAAAGAAACTTATAAAGTCAACTCAGTTTTGAATATAGATGTGAAAATCCTTAACTAAATATTGGCAAACTGTCTAAAAATGTGTAAAAAAAATATTAGTTGGCCAAAAAGTTCATTTGGGTTCTTCTGCAAGATGTTATGGAAAAACCAAAATGAACTTTTTGGCCAGTTCAATATATGACTAAACTGGGTTGATCTCAAGATTTCAGTGATGGCTTAACATTAGGAGGAAGTTTATTGATGTAATGATCTACATTAACATAGTAAAAGAGAAAGGCCATATCACTAGATACTGGAAAACCAGTAAATAAAATTCAACACTCACTGAAGCAAAATCTCTTAGTAAACTAAGAACAGAAGGGAATATCTAAATCTTAGTAAAGTTTACCAAAAATCTACAAAACATATCATGTGCATTGGAGAAACGTTAGAAGCATTTTCTTTAGAGTCAGGAACAAAACAAAGGTGCCTGCTTTCACTACATCTATTCCATGTTTATTGGAAGTCCAAGCCAGTTCAATAAGAAATAAAAGATACAAGAAAGAAAGAAAGATGGAAAGAAAGAAAGATGATCTAACAATAAGATTGTTTTCATGGACAATTCAAGAAACTCTTCAAGAAAAACTGTGGAATATAAGAAGAGAATTTGTCAAGATAACTAGATAAAATAACAACGTATTAGAATTGCATTCAAAATCACAAACAACAAATAATTAGAAATTAGAATATGAAATGAAACACAAAATAGCAACAGAAGTTACCAATGTTCTATGAATAAATCTAACAAAAGATGGGAAAGTCCTTTATCAATAAACTTTATCAACTCCCTCATCAATAAAATAAACCTATAAAAAATATAAAGTAAAACCTAAATAAATGAGCCATATTACTTTAATATATACTATCAAAAATAGCAGTTGTCTGCCCTTTAACTTGTAAATTCAATGCAATTTCAATGAACACTTCAATAACATTGTTTTTATACAACTAAATTTCATGTGAAAGGTAATCATATATTTCATTTGGATGAATGAAGAGCCAAGAAGAGCTTTTGAAGAAGGGAGACATATATTCACTAGATAGTAAGGTTTAACATAAAATTATAGGGTTAAAACAGTGAGTATTGGCATAGAAAAAGACAAATAGGATAATGGAACAGAATAGACTGTTTAATAAGTGGATGTTTAATAAAATGGTTCTGACAATTATCTCTCCATACAGAAAAAGACAAAATTAGATCCTTACCTCACACTAGACACAAAAATTAATTTCAGGTGGACTTAAATATGAAAACAAAACTGTAAGCTTTAGAAGATAAGAGAATATCATTATTACGTAAGAGCTGTTAAAAGAAATAAAATAGATTTTAAAAATCCATACAAGTAATTAAAAGACACTTGCTCCTTGGAAGAAAAGCTATGACAAACCTAGACAGCATATTAAAAAGCAAAGACATTACTTTGCCTGCAAAGGTCTGTATAGTCACAGGTATGGTTTTTCCAGTAGTCGTGTATGGATGTGACAGTTGGACCATAAAGAAGGCTGAGCACCAAAGAACTGATGTTTTTGAACTGTGGTGTTGGAGAAGACTCTTGAGAGTCCTTTGGACTGCAAGGAGATCAAACCAGTCAGTCCTAAAGGAAATCATTGACTATTCATTGGAAAGACTGATGCTGAAGCTGAAGCTCCAACACTTTGGCCACCTGATGTGAAGAATGGACTCACTGGGAAATACCCTGATGCTGTGAAGAAGAGAAAGCAGGAGAAGAGGATGAGGATGAGAAGAGGACGGCAGAGGATGAGATGGTTGGATGGCATCACTGACTCAAATGACATGAGTTTGAGCAAGTTCTGGGAGTTGGTGATGGACAGGGAAGCCTGGCGTGCTGCAGTCCATGGGGTTGCAAAGAGTTGGACACGACTGAGCAACTGAACTGACTGACTGATACAGGTAAAATGTTAAAACAAAATATTGAGTAAGAAAAGTAAGTTGGAAAAGAATGAATACATTTTGATAATAGTAGTATGTACTGTTTGTGTAAAATTATGTATGCACATGTATGGGAACAAATGCAATAGAAGAACATAAGCAAATTCTAAAGGTAGATACTCCAGTACTGTTGCCTGGAAAATCCCATGGATGGAGGAGCCTGGTAGGCTGCAGTCCATGGTCGCTAAGAGTCGGACACGACTGAGCGACTTCACTTTCACTTTTCACTTTCATGCATTGGAGAAGGAAATGGCAACCCACTCCAGTGTTCTTGCCTGGAGAATCCCATGGACGGGGAGGCCTGGTGGGCTGCAGTCCATGGGGTCGCACAGAGTCGGACACGACTGGAGCAACTTAGCAGCAGCAGCAGCAGCAAAGGTAGATAACTCTGACTACTTAAAACTTAAAACTTCTATATAAAAGATATAGTAAAAGATAAAGTAAAAATTAAATTCATATAATGGGAGAAAATAATTAAAACCCATATAATCATCAAATAATTTATATACTTAATAACAAAGAATTCCAACATGGCTATAACTAACAATCTAAAAGAAAAAGAGACAAGAATGTAAACAATTCACAAAAATTGTGAATTGGTAACTATTAAAGCATCTGCCCGCAATGCGGGAGATCCGGGTTCAATCCCTGGGTCGGGAAGATCCCCTGGAGAAGGAAATGGCAACCCACTCCAGTACTCTTGCCTGGAGAATCCCATGGAGGGAGGAGCCTGGTAGGCTATAGTCCACGGGGTCACAAAGAGTCGGACACAACTAAGCGACTTCACTTTCAAGCATCTAAAAAGATTCTCAACCCCGTTAACAATCAGGGAAATGAAAATTGAAACCTGATTTTGAAATTGAAAATGATTTTGCACCTATCATATTGGCAAAAATTAGTAAATCTCATAACATCAAATATTGGTGAAGATGTAGGGAAATGGATTCATACAAATTATAGGTACCACCACTTTGGAGAGCAATTATTGAAGTCCTAGGAAAGCGGAGGAGAAGGCGATGGCACCCCACTCCAGTACCCTTGCCTGGAAAGTCCCATGGATGGAGGAGCCTAGTAGGCTGCAGTCCATGGGGTTGCGAAGAATTGGACACGACTGAGCGACTTCACTTTCACTTTCCACTTTCATGCATCGGAGAAGGAAATGGCAACCCACTCCAGTGTTCTTGCCTGGAGAATCCCAGGGATGGGGGAGCCTGGTGGGCTGCTGTCTATGGGGTCGCACAGAGTCAGACACGACTGAAGCGACTTAGCAGCAGCAGCAGGAAAGCAGAAGATGCGTTAATCTCTGATCCAGTAGTTCTAGATGTCTTTTCTAAAGTAATCTTGGGTGAACAAAGAGGTTTGTACAGAGTCATTCATTTGTAACATGGTAGTTTGGTTTGCAATAGCAAAGAATGAAAACATCTACTGTCTCTAAGTAGGATAATGGATATCCTCTGCTTTGTCAGTACAATGCATTCTATACAGCATTTAAATGAATGAAGTAGATCTGTATCTGTCTGTGTCTTCCACAATAAATCTTGAAAAACCAAAATATTGAATGATAAAATCAAGTTGTAAATACATACTGACAGATTTTAGAACACATTTCTTGGAAGGAAGGCTATGACAAACTTAGACAGCATATTAAAAAGCAAAGACATTACTTCACCTGCAAAGGTCTGTATAGTCACAGCTATGATTTTTCCAGTAGTCATGTATGGATGTGACAGTTGGACCATAAAGAAGGCTGAGCGCCAAAGAATTGATGCTTTTAAACTTTTTTTTTTTAAGTTCTTGTAGGGCTTCCCTGGTGGCTCAGACAGTAAAGAATCTGCCTGCAATGTGGGAAACCTGGGTTCAATCCCTGGGTCAGGAAGATCCCTTGGAGAAGGAAATGGCAACCTACTTCAGTATTCTTGCCTGGAAAATCCCATGGATGGAGGAACCTGGCAGGCTACAGTCCATGGGGTTGCAAAGAGTCGGACATGACTGAGTGACTTCACTTTATGAAAAGCATAAATATAAACATCTATGCAAAAATCAGGTGCTTCCCCTTACAGAATTCTTTCCTTGGGATTTACTCCCCAAAGCAGATTTGCCACATGGAAGGATATGATGAATTCTATAATGTAGATTTCTTTCCAGAAAAATTATGCCTCTAAATAGAGGCAACACATGGGTATACCTGAGTTTCCAAAACACTGTTAATTTTTTTTAATCTATTATTTAATATATAGGAAGTAGTGTATTGAGCTCTTCCAATTTGTAACTCTTTTAACTATTAGGGAAGCTAAACATTTTCCCAAGTGTTTGTTCACTATTTGTATTTTCTCCTGTGCAAACCATCTGTTCATATCCCTTAGCCATCTGTCCAATCAGAGCTGAGTATTGTCCACATAGATAATATTAATTTTCCTTACATTCATAACAGTAAATCTTTGTAGATTATTATATCACTCCCCTTATTGTTTTCCTATTTATTTTTCCAATTTGGGACTGTGATGATTAATTAAATGGGTCAATTTGACTGACCAGCAGATTTTCAGGCAACGGGTTAAATATAATTTAGGTGTATCTGTGAGGGTGTTTCTGGAAGACAGGAGCCTTGGTGGAGTCTGTAAGACTGGTGGGCCTCCCTAGAATGGAAGGTGAAACAACCACTTTGGAAAACATTTTAGTAGTTTTTAAAAGTTACAGTTATCTTATGACCTAGTCATTCCATTCCCAGTTATTTACCCAAGAGAAAGGAAATCACATGTTTATACAAATGAGACAGGCTGGGACCTGGGACTCCGATCGCTTTGCTATAGTGCTTGCATCTGGATAAATGTCTCCTCCAGCAACAAAATACAAAGAAACTATAAGGGACTAAAAAATAAGTGCATGCAATTGGCACAAATTATGAACAACAAGGTACAAAAAGACCAAAAACACAACTGCCATTGCTGAGGAGCCAGGAGCAAACCAGGGTACTGCGCATACACCCTGCACACAGCACCATCAAGAGGGTGGGCAAACCACCCAAAGAACCCCTCCAGCATGACCCCTGGACCCGCCCCTACCCTCACTCCATATAAGGAAGCAGCTCACCCCTGCTCAGGGAGGGATCAAGGGTACCTGTTACTTGTTTTCACTCTCTCCTGTTGCAGCACAAGTCCCAGTTAGCCTTGTCTGAATTTCTTATCTGGCCTCTTTATCAATTTCTAGTCCAAGAACTGTGGTCGGTAACACAAAGATTTGTACAGAAATGTTCCCAGCAGTTTCATCTCTAATAAGGAAAAATTGTTAACTATATACATATCTATCAACAAGTGACTAGATAAATACATGTGATACAGCTACAAATGGAATAGTACTCAGCACTAACAAGGAATGAACGGTTGCTACATGCAAAAACTGGAAGGAGTGTCAAGACATTTATTCTGCATGAAAGAAACCAGACCCCCCCCAAAAAAAAAAGGTTCCATTTATAAGCAATTCTAGAAAACGCAAACCAACTAAAACAGATTAGTGGGCTGGGGGTGGGGAGCAGAGTGGGAATGCACGCAGCTAGGTGGGACCAGAGGAGGAGCAGCAGGGGTGCAGGGAAGGGTGTGGGGGAGGCACGAAGGGAGGTGGGGGGTGGTACCTGAGTAGAGGGTACCAGAGAAGGCCAAGGGGAGGCAGGTAGGGACAGGAGCAGAGAGGGATTAGGAGGAGGGATGGAGGAAGGGGAGGAGTGCGGGGACAGGAGTTCAGGAAGGTTAAAAATAGGCGGAGCTTCGCGGTGGCTGTAGTGCCGAAAGGAGTGGAAAGGAGGAGGCGGAGCCGAGTCTCGAAGACGGGGGCGGGTTCTACGCGAGTGGGCGGGGCCGTGGCGTGGGCTCCGCCCGGCCGCGCTCAACGTCATGGCGCGCCTCCTGCGGGCTCTGCGGGGCCTACCCCTCCGCGAGGCGCCCGGGTGGGCTGCGCGGGGCCGACCGGACTGCGGCGGCTTCCGCGCAGGTGCTGGATCCCCGCAAGCAGGTAGGCCTTGCAGGCCCCGCCCTCACCTCCCGGCTTTCAATTTTTGTTCGCTTGCCGGGTCTCGGGGGGCCCCAGCCGGCTGGTCCTGGATCTGACTCGTCCATTCTCCGGAAGCTCCGTCGGGGCTCCTGCCCGCCCACCCCCTGCCATCTAAGTACTGCGGGCTGTAAACTTGAAGGGGCGTGGGCGGGGGAGTCCCTGACCCGTATGAGGGTTTGTGGAAAAGTACAAGTCCTCCTCCCACGTGCACACATACTTGTTTTGTTTTTTTGTATAAAATGTACTCTGGAGCCGGGCTTCCAGGTGAAGGACGGCGGTGTTGGTTGAGCAGCCCGCCCAGAGCGCTCTCTGCTGCAGCCACCCACTGCTCTGTTAACTACACTGTCCCCCTCGTCCAGTTATGCCTGCTGCTTTCCGCGTTTCAGAAGCAGGCAGTTCTAACTTTGCATGCCTGTGGATCTGCTCCCTGATCTCTATATCTGTGTTTCCAGGACCCAGGGGGAACGTGGGGACTCGTAATCCCTTCCCCCCTCTAACCCGATAACCATCGTTAGTCAGTGGCTGTGACATAGACCGGGGGAAAGTGTGCGTTTCTTCTACCACATGGCTTTGGCTGCTCTGTGGGATTGGGGCACGCTGACACCTCATCCTTTAGTACAGAGTCACTAAAGGCGACTCTAGTGGGATCTTGGGTCAGCTGGCTGTATTTCATGTCCAGTTTGGGGGACACAGTGCCATGTGTTGATTGCCTTTCTGGGCAGCTGCCCCAGCTAGCCCATCTTGGAATCCATTTGTTATGTGTCCATTGAAGATATTTAAAGATAAATATCTGTGCTATAAATGTACCCAGTCACTCGGAATTCTTTTTATCCCCTGAAAATTTCAAAATGTAGTGTTAAATAAATAAAAGCCCTGGCAGGGTGCAATGAGAGCTGATCAAATATGACTTGGGGTCACGGACCTCAGACCACTCCTGGTGTCTCTAGTCAGCCAATCTCCTGTGTGTTCTTTGCCCACTCAGTGCTAAGTGTTGACTTCCTGAGAACCACAGGTGGTGGTTCAGGCATCACAGTTCTGGGCTGGAGCCCTCCTCATTCCCCTTTAGAGGGTGGTGGTTTCAGCGGAAATTTGCCCTTTATGTTTGTACTTAGTGCTGCCGGAAACAGCCTAATAAATTGCCCTGGAATCTGCGGTTCTTCAGCAACATTAAAATTTGGCCCGACACCAATACTTAACAGGAACTGCTCACTTATCAGACACCCACTCTTGGGAATTTATTCTAAGGAAATAATTCAAAAGAAGAACAAAGTTATATGTGCAGAGATGCTTTTAACAGCACTACTCTTAAGAAGGAGAAACTGGCCATAACCCAAATGTCTGTCAGTTAAGGAATGCTTAAGTAAACCGTGAAAGTTCAATTCAACAAACTAGTAGGCAACCATTGAGAATGATAGGCAGCTGATAGTTTCGTGGTTAAGGGGTTTCAGTGCTGACGGTGCCACACCCACTGGCTGTGTGTCTTTGAGCATGTCTTGAACTTGGTAAGCATAAGCCTGTTTTTTTTTCTTTGTAAAATAAGGGTAATGATGATAGTAGGGTTATTATACAGAATAAATGAAAAAACTAAACATGTTTTATCACAATATTCGTGCTTAGTAGGTATACAATAAGCATTAGTTATAATTACATAAATGAATGGAAAGGATAAAAGTGTAGCTATATTTAACCCTGTGCTGTGTACTTAATTATCCACATTGAGGGAAAACTAATCAGACATAACAAGTACAGAGAGATGCTGACAGGAAGACATTTTATAGTCTATACATTTTACCACTTATATAAAGTTGTCACTCAAGCATTGTACGTGTACTTTTAGCAGTAAACTCAAAACCAGCAGTGGTACACATCGTAAGTAATTATACTCTGTGATAACTTCCATCCCAAACGTTGGGGTCAAAAATATGCTTTGAAGCAAAACAGTAGCTTTCCATTAGAATTCTTTAAATTTCTCACCCAGTTCAGCATTATGACCTGAAAGTTAATCAAATGTTTTCCATATAATTTAACATACCAAATAATCCTAGTTATTTTAACATTTCTTCTGAGATGCCTATAGGCCCTTTGGGATACTCAAAGTTAGCTAGAGAAAGAAACTTACAATCTGTTGTCAAAAGCACCTCAATATTCCAGTAAAGTTTTTATCTCTTAACAAGGAGAAAGAAAACCAAATTCTACTTTTATACCAGCTTACTATTAATAACAAAGTATATTTACCTAATTAAATCCAGTCTAATCTTAATCACTCCTGACAACAAATAAAACTCTTCTCAAAGTTCCCTTTTTTCACAAACCTTTTGTCACTCTTTGTATCCATATGAGTTGTCCCCATCCAGAAACAACTGAGGTAGGAGATGCATAGGCCCCTGGGGTGCACAGTTGGTGTTTGTCAAGTGGAATAAAATTCAAGGTTTTTTCTCACCCAAACCCTCCAGGGACAAGCTAGTGGCAAAAACTGAGCTCGGCTAAAGAGATAAGGTGTCGACTCCTGAGGTCAAAGAAAACTTCCCTGTCTACACATGCGCGGAAGGCTTCTTGGGGGTCGAAAAGGGAGGGGGCCCCACCCTATAATAAGCATGGACAGGCACCCTCAGGCTTCTGCGATGGGATCCATCTTAGCAAAAAGTTGCGTACTCATCGTGGGGAGGGTCCAAGGACCAGTCAGTCGTGGAAAAAAAATAATTGGCCAAATGTAAACAAAGATGGGGAAGGACTATCCAATTAAGGGATTTAAATCACCTTTTTACTGGCTTATCATTTAGGACACCCACACTCCTCTCTGGGTGGGTATTTCTGCCTTACTTCTTATGCCCTCCTCGTTAGAGAGAGTGCCCATGCCCCTTCTCTCCAGCTGTGTATTTCTTCTTCTGTCTTAAATAAATGATTTATCTGTATGCCCTCCCACTTATTGTGCTGTGTACTCATGATAAACTTTGTACCTGTTTTTACAGTTCTGCCTCCTCGAAACATTCTTGCTTTCAAATGAGGGAAAGAGCCAGGACCACTTTGCTTCTAACCTCTTGCCCCTAGTGGTCTGCTGGCTAGGATTCCTGGCTTTCATCCAGGTTACCCAGGTTCGATTCCTGGTCAGGAAGCAGCTTTCTCTTCAGAACCATTCACTGCTCTCGCCTCAGAGATCACAACCAGCTCCAGGACAACATTATTATCATCATTTTTCCTCAACAAAAAATAACCTCCATTCTTTATACCTCCTCTCACCAACACGTATCCCACTTGCTTTACACACTGAAGTGCTTCCTCATCATTTTTAGTAACTTTGATTACATATGTAAGGCAGACTTATGTACATATGTACATAACTGCATATGCAAAAAGAACCAGTTTGGGAATTTCAGAAGTTTCATAATCCATTTTTTTTCCCTTGGAGTCTAAAGAATACTGATGCCATATGTTGTTGAAAAAATTATCTTTTTCTTTAATCATAATCTCATAGCTAAAATTTTTCAAATAAATTGAACCAAATCTCCCATTTTATAAAAGACAAGAAAGATACCAATCACACAAATGGAATGCACACTCACACACCAGAAGACAGAGCTGTCGCAAATCTTCAAGACAATAACCGATACAGAGTCCCCAACGCAAACGCTCCTCGGCATCATACCCATGTCAGAACCAATTGGCGAAATGCCCAAATAGTATTTTGTGCTCAAAGAGAACTTAGCCCGGCTGCACACCGGTGGACCGACTTACTGGGTCTTGGGTCTCATCAGCTCATCCAGACACGTTTCCATTCCACCGAGGAAAAGTGTATGTACGTTGACAGCCAGTGCCGAGCAGCGGAGAAACAGGGAGGATCCCCAAAACAAAATGGATTCGGCAGCTGCTAGGAACGTCCTCTCATATCCGCCTCTTGGGGCCAGCAAGCCAGGAGCAGCAGTTCCTCACAGCCACTCTGGCGCGTCGTCATGGCCGCAGCACTGCTCAGGAAAATCCCGCGAGCCAGGTGTTGGGAGAGCGCAGCGGTCCCATGGTGAGAGCCGAAAAGCCTAACTGAAAGTAGGGTCCCGCTGCTCGCTGCTCAAAAGCTAATAGAGGCGAGAATGGTGGAAAGTTTGCTTAACTGCAGAGGCCCGCAACCTGGGCTTGGCGGGGCATGTGCAAGGAGGACTCCTGTCCCAAGGTTGACTCCTGCGCCCCACTTCAGTGGGCAAGAGCTTTTGTAGGTGATGGGAGGGGGCTACATGCAGAAACAGCACAGTCAGCTCTGACAGTCATCTTGAAATTGCTTATGCGGTGATCTAATCAGTGTCATTGATTGTTTCAAGTACAGTTCATCTTCAGTTCCAGGGTAGGTCTGTTCCTATTTCCAGGCCAGCTCTGAGAACTGCGGTAGTTTATGTCATGGCTGCAGTCTGATCATCATGTTTATTTTTTCCACCTGGTGGGGGTTTCAGTATAAGACAGCTCACAGGCTATATGGCTCAGAATTTTATCTGTATCCCTCGAGAAGGAACTAAAAGTCATTGACTTTGCTTAAATGACTAAATTATTATTATTTTGTCTCATTTGACTGTTTTCTTTTGTTTCTGTATTTTCTCACTTCTCTGATAAAATATTGTGTTTTTTTTAATATACTTATTTCGCTATTCTGGGATCTTAGTTGTGACAGGTAGGCTCTAGTTCCCTGACCAGGGATTGAACCCAGGCTCCCTGCACTGGGAGCTCAGAGTCTTAGCCTCTGGACCACCAGGGAATTCCCTGATTAAACTTATTCTTTGGCTAAAGTTATTTCACAGACAAAAGGCAGACTGAGGACATGTTGGGGAAGGACCATAGGATCCTGCTCCATTTCACTAGGACACTGCATCTCTCAGTTTCCTTCCCACCTCCCTGCTTGCCTCCATGTATCTTCAGCCTGTATATCGAGGAGAGCCTCAGAGTACAATCCTCAGGCCTTTCTGTTTTGTCTACACTCACTGACTTGAGGATCTTTCAGCCCCCCAAGATAAAAGACAGCTTCAGGCTGAGGAATCCTAAAGTTCACATTTCCACCTTAGACCTCTCCCTCTCTGTATCCATATAGCCATACTTGACACCTGCACCTGAATACCTGAATGGCATTTTAAAAGTTAACAAATTCAAAACCATGTTTCCAAACCTACTCCTCCTGAAGTCTTCCCCAACTTCCAGAGCCTAGAAGCTGTGCTTTATGACTCTTGACCTTTGCTTTCTCTCACCTCCACAACTGGCCCATCGGCAGATGCCCCCGCTCCGCCATCAGACTGTGTCCACCGACTGATCACTTCTAAGCCACTACACTGCTGCAACCCCAATCCAGGTCTCTGCCTTTCAGCAAGGGATACAGATAATATTCTGAGCCATAGCCTGTGAGCTGTCTTATAGACACTGAAACCCCCACCAGGTGGAAGAAGTAAACATGATCAGACTGCAGCTGTGACGGACGCTGCCACAGTTCTCAGAGCTGGCCGGCCTCTGTAATGGTTCTCGTGCTTCAGCCTTTACCCTGATTCTTTTTTTTTTTTTGGAATGTCTGCCACTAATTCTTTTAAAATATGTTAGATTCATTCCATGCCTCTGCTGACCTTCCACTGCCTTCCAAACTCATTGAGAACAAAAGCCAGCGTTCTTACAAAAGCCTTCAAGGCCTGAACATCCCTGGTGGGCCAGTGATTAAGAATCCACCTGCCAGTGCAGGGGACATGGGTTTGATTCCTGGTCTGGGAAGGTCCCACATGCCTTGAAGCAGCTAAGCCTGTACACCACAACTACTGAGCCCACGAATCTAGAGCCTGTGCTCTGCACCTGCCATGAGAAACCCTCACACAATAATGAAACACAGTCTCCACTCACCACAATTAGAGAAGACCCAACAGAGCCTTAACTAATTGATTAAAATAATAGTCTTCAAGGCTCTAAGTGATCTGGGCCCCATTGCCTGTCTGTTCTCATTTCTATTAACCTTCCCTGCTGGCTCCACCTGAGTCGCTCGGGCCTCTTTGCTGTTCATAGGACATGCCAGGCACACCCAGCCTGTTGCTCCTCTTGCCTGCAGTGGTCCTCCAGGTATTCATCTGACGTGTTTGTTTACATTTCCTTCAACTCTGTGCCGAAAGGCCACCTTCCTAATAAAGCCTTCGATCACTACTCTGATTTCTCTTGTGTAAGTTGAGGTGTGCAGATGATACGATCCTTTCATATTCTTAACATTGGATGATTAGAACGTTATAATAGACGTTAGACTTCCCACCCCCGCCCCCAACCCTTTGGCCAAAGAGAGTATTATCCTAGTTACTTTGTTTATACTCATGGGAAGAAAAGTAACATAGAAGCTATAGGAAGGGAAGAAAGGAAGACACAAGTGGATAAAAACCATGAAGCCCAAACATAGACTATGGTAGGTCTCAGCCTCCCTTTCAGGAATGTGTGCTGTAGGAGTCTTCTTTTTTCCACACAAGAATTTTTAATAGAGACCTCCTTTGATGAACAAAATCAGAGATACCTTTATAAACCAGCAAGGAAGAGGGTTTTAATAACCCACTGGCTCAACGATCTTTCCTCTCCAGTCTCACAGCTACTCCCAGCTGTATCCTGACAGGAAATACTCCTTTGAATGTAGTAATGGGAGAGGGATTGATTTCTACCCTCAGCAAACCAAGGAGAATTTATTCTGCTTTATTTCATATTTCAGCCGCCTCTTTAACTTCCATGCCCCAGTACAATTGGAAAACTGGCTCTCTGCTTATTACTCATCTCGTACTAAGCTAATGAGTCAATTAAAGCATTTTGTACCTGAACTTTCTGGTCTCTGTGAAGAAGGAAAGGTTGGGAGCGGAGGGGACGTTATGGTGTGTTCTGTTGGGAACTGGTGCACTTCAGGAGAGAGGCTTAGCAAGAAAAGGTCATTGTGCCTTCCTGGGTATTTTCTTGAAGCAAAATATATTTTAATAATATAAAAATATATAAAAATCCAAAACCTGATCAAAGACATCATTTGAAGCCAATAGCACCCATCTAATAATTTGCAATTTGTCAACCACTGCTATTAAATACATTCTTATACAGTAGTTATTTTGAGAGTCTAAACAATGCAATGAAATACAAAGAAACAATTAAAATACAAATATCTGTAGTGAAGGCATGACTCTAATTCTTTGGGGAAATACCTAAATTTTCTTAGACAAATCCAAGGAAGTCAAACTCAGTGTTCCTTGCTTTTTTCACTTTTTTGAAATTCCTGTTTAACAATACAGGGTCTCTTATAAAACGTCAGCCGGCTCTCTCCAAGAGTGAGTGGCAGAAGAAGCTGACACCAGAGCAGTTCCATGTCACGAGAGAAAAAGGGACGGAGCCGGTAAGCTACACTTGTTTACAGTTTCTGAGTAGATGTGTTGGGTGTGGCGCAGGACAAACTGGAGTCGATCTCACTACAAAACCTAACCTGGTGCTGTTCTCTCAGATCACCCCACCTTCTCCTTCCCATATGTACAAGGAAAGCCAGTGGGAGTTTGATGTATGAAGCAGGGCACGCAAAGCCATTGCTCTGGGACAGCCTGGAGGGGTGTGGGGAGTGTGAGGGGGGCTCAGGCGAGAGGGAACACATGTATGCCTATGGCCGATGCATGTTGATGTATGGTAAAAGCCATCACGATATTATAAGGTAATTACCCTCCAATTAAAATTAAAAAAAACAAAAACAAAAACATCATTTTCTTTACTAATCTGGCACCCTCCACTGCTCTCCTCTGGCCATGAATATCCATCCAGTTACGCAAGCCAGAAACCTCTCTCTAGACACATTGCCCTCCGGCGGCCAGTCCACCCACTCAGCCTCCTGAATGACTGTCTCATCACCCTGCTTCTCTCCACTGCTCGCCCCTGTAGGCTGGTCCAGGCCCCACCATCCTGGGTTCAAAAGCAGCTGCCTCAGCTGTGCTCCTCACATTTGTCCTTGCTCCTCACCTTGCCATTCTCCTCCCGGCCGCCAAAGAGATCATTTGAAAATGGATATGACCACATCACCCCCTACTCTAAATTCTTGTTTTCAAAGTAAAAGAAAAAAGTTTAAAGTGGCTAATAAGGCCCTGAAGCTCTGGTCCCTACCTCCCACGTCCATCCTCAGATCTGGCCACTTTTCCTCATTTAGCTCCAAGACCCGGGGCTTTCCCCACTTCAGGCCCTTTCACCCTCTGTCCTCCCCGAACTCCAACCCATTCAAACCCACCTTTCAGCTCTTGGCCCGAGTCTCACCTGCAAAGGGAAGCCTTTCCCCAGCCCCAAGCTGGGTTTTCCCTGCTTAGTACCTGCCGTCCAATACATGACATATCCTGCAGGTAGTGGGTACTCAAAAAATCAAGCGTTGGGACTGTTGAACCACTGCAGGCCAAGAGGGGGACATATTACTGAAACTGTCTTCAATAACCTCAGCTTTCTTCCCTTTCCTGAGAAAGCAGCCCTCAGTGGTTACTCAGTATAGTACCATTTTTACCACGCTGAGTTTCACAGCAAGTCATTTGTCTTAGGCCCAAATATGACCACTGGAAAATAGCTATGGAGCCAGGTTAGTAGATATTTTCATTTGTGAAGCAGACCCCCTAGAGTGGACCACAGCACAGCAGTTTTGAATGTTGTAGGATATTTATATCTTTGAAGTTAGCGGTCCCTGCAAAATTCAGGTAAGCTATCCATGTGCTGGAGCCATATAATCATGGTCTCACCTTCAACTTCACTGCCAATCCAAAGTCATTAGACAGACCAGAAGATCCCATAGATTCTGGTGAAATACTGCTATTTTTGAAAACTTCCTGTGGGTAGGGTTTTAATAAAGGCTTCCTCGGAAAGAGACTGTTGTTGTTGTTTAGCTGGTCAGTTGTGTTGTTGACGGCTGGGTCTCCAGTGCCTGGAAAAGAGCCCAGCATAGAGCAGGTAATCCTTATGTGTGTGTGTGCTCAGTCATGTCCGACTCTTTGCAACCCCATGGACTGTAGCCCACCAGGCTCCTCTGTCCATGGGATTCTCCAGGTAAGAGTACTGGAGCAGGTTGCCACTTCCTCCTTCATGGGATCTTCCTAACCCAGGATTTGAACCTGAATCTCCTGCATTGGCAGATGGATTCTTTACCACTGAGCCACCAGGTAAGCCCAGGAAAGATACTTATACTAGCCATTATGCAGATAGCACAAGAGAGCTAGCTGTGATTCCCTGAGCAGTTGTGTGTCTTCCCAGAGCACTGTAAGTCAGCCCTATTCTGAAGGGCAGAGCCACACAGGGTTTGGAGTTGGAAGTGGTAGCCTGAAGATAAGCTGCCAGATGTTTAGGAGAATAAATACGTGGGATTCTCAGACAGATGGTGTGTTATACTCTGCATTTGGCCATTTTACAAAATGAGCATCATCCATTATTTTAAGTAATGTTATAAATCCCTTTCAGTTGATTCATTTCCACATGTAACTTTTTAGAATGCTGCAGAACGATAAGCCTCCATAAGCTCCATGAGGCTAAGAAAAGAGAAGGGAAACACCTCAGCCTTCTATTTGGTGACTCAAAATTAAAATTCAGTTGCATGTGCTTTTTGTTGGGCAGCAGTAACCTGCTAGCCCTCTGCCAAGTGCGACAAGGGGGTTCACAGACTAGTTGAGCAGTAACTAAAAATCAGATATCAGGGACTTCTCCAGTGGTCCAGTGGTTAAGGCTCCACACAACCAAGGTTGGTTGTGGGCCCAGGTTCAATCCCTGGTTGGTAGGGGGCCCAGGTTCAATCCCTGGTCAGGGAACTAGATCCCATATGCTGCAACTGAGTTCACATGTCACAACTAAAGATCTCACGTGCCATAACTAAGATCCAGTGCAGTCAAATAAGTATTTTTTTAAAAAGTCAAATGTCTGTTCAGTTCAGTTCAGTCACTCAGTCGTGTCCGACTCTTTGCAACCCCATGAATCGCAGCATGCCAGGCCTCCCTGTCCATCACCAACTCCCGGAGTTCACCCAAACTCATGTCCATTGAGTCGGTGATGCCATCCAGACATCTCATCCTCGGTCGTCCCCTTCTCCCCCCACCCCCAATCCCTCCCAGCACCAGGGTCTTTTCCAATGAGTCAGCTCTTCACATGAGGTGGCCAAAGTACTGGAGTTTCAGCTTTAGCATCATTCCTTTCAATGAACACCCAGGACTGATCTCGTTTAGAATGGACTGGTTGTATCTCCTTGCAGTCCAAGGGACTCTCAAGAGTCTTCTCCAACACCACAGTTCAAAAGCATCAATTCTTTGGCGCTCAGCTTTCTTCACAGTTCAACTCTCACATCCATACATGACCACTGGAAAAACTATAGCCTTGACTAGACGGACCTTTGTTGGCAAAGTAATGTCTCTGCTTTTGAATATGCTATCTAGGTTGGTCATAACTTTCCAAAGAGTAAGCTTTTTTTAATTTCATGGCTGCAGTCACCATCTGCAGTGATTTTGGAGCCCCCCAAAATAAAGTCTGACACTGTTTCCACTGTTTCCCCATCTATTTCCCATGAAGTGATGGGACCAGATGCCATGATTTTAGTTTTCTGAATGTTGAGCTTTAAGCCAACTTTTTCACTCTCCTCTTTTACTTTCATCAAGAGGCTTTTTAGTTCCTCTTCACTTTCTGCCATAAAGGTGGTGTCATTTCATATCTGAGGTTATTGATATTTCTCCAGGCAATCTTGATTCCAGCTTGTGCTTCTTCCAGCCCAGAATTTCTCATGATGTACTCTGCATTTAAGTTAAATAAGCAGGGTAACAATATACAGCCTTGACGTACTCCTTTCCCTATTTGGAACCAGTCTGTTGTTCCATGTCCAGTTCTAACTGTTGCTTCCTGACCTGCATATAGGTTTCTCAAGAGGCAGGTCAGGTGGTCTGGTATTCCCATCTCTTTCAGAATTTTCCACAGTTTATCGTGATCCACACAGTCAAAGGCTTTGGCATAATCAATAAAGCAGAAATAGATGTTTTTCTGGAACTCTCTTGATTTTTTGATGATCCAGCAGATGTTGGCAATTTGATCTCTGGTTCCTCTGCCTTTTCTAAAACCAGCTTGAACATCTAGAAGTTCATGGTTCACGTATTGCTGAAGCCTGGCTTGGAGAATTTTGAGCATTACTTTACTAGCGTGTGAGATGAGTGCAATTGTGCGGTAGTTTGAGCATTCCTTGGCATTGCCTTTCTTTGGGATTGGAATGAAAACTGACCTTTTCCAGTCCTGTGGCCACTGCTGAGTTTTCCAAAGTTGCTGGCATATTGAGTGCAGCACTTTCACAGCATCATCTTTCAGGATTTGAAATAGCTCAACTGGAATTCCATCACCTCCACTAGCTTTGTTCGTAGTGATGCTTTCTAAGGCCCACTTGACTTCACATTCCAGGATGTCTGGCTCTAGGTGAGTGATCACATCATCGTGATTACCTGGGTCACGAAGATCTTTTTTGTACAGTTCTTCTGTGTATTCTTGCCGCCTCTTCTTAATATCTTCTGCTTCTGTTAGGTCCATACCATTTCTATCCTTTATGGAGCCCATCTCGAATGTCAGTAGAAGCTAGGTTTTGTGCAGGTTACTGTTTGCCTTCCAGATCTGCCATCCACATGCTTCACTCTGCTCTGAACTCTGGGAAGGCTAAGCAGCTCCCTTGCCCTCTTGACTCCTGATTGAGTTTGGCCCCTGGGAGATGCCAGCAAGATCAGAGGACACAGTAGAAAAACAGGCATCAAGGGTCCATTGGGGCTGTGTTCCTCCCACGCAGCTTGCAGCCTCCCCATCCCCCACCCCCGCAGGCAACCCGCCCTTCCAGCTTTGGCCTCATGGGTTCTGCCCACTCTGTGCCTCACAGGCCAGTAGGGCAGTGTGTTCTCAGTCACTAGCCCAGAGATGCTTCACCTTCCCTGGCTGGTATCCATCGGCCCTGTCCCCATCTTTGTAAATATTTCTCTGTGAAATAACCTGCAAATCATTTAAGTGTATCATCCGTTTCCAACAGGTGTGTAGTATTAACAAGATCAAAGAAGGGAAAGGCTGCGTTGGTGCGCACATAGTCTTAGTTTGGGCTTCTCTAGCAGGATGTCACAGACGAGGGTCCTTAAACAACAAACATTTGTTGCTCACAGTTCTGGGGGCTGAGAAATCCGAGATCAAGGTGCCAAACAATTTGGTTCTGATAAGGACTCTCTTCTTGGTTTGCAGATGGTCACCTTCTTGCCGTGTCCTGACGTTGGGGAGAAAGAGGTCATCCCTCTCATGTCTCTTCTTCCCAGGGCACTAATCCCACTCTTGAGGGCTCCACCCTTATGAACTAATCACCTCCCAAAGGCCTCACTTCCAATACCATCACCTTGGGGGTTAGGGCTTAAACATGAATTTGGAGGGGATACACAAACATTTAGGGGCTTCTCTGTGGTAAAGCAGTAAGGAATCCATCTGCAGTGCAGGAGACACAGGTTCAATCCCTGGATCAGGAAGATTCCCTGGAGGAGGAGATGGCAACCCACTCCAGTATTCTTGCCTGGAAAATTCCATGGACAGAGGAGCCTGGTGGGCTACAGTCCATGGCAGTGCAGAACATTTAGTCCATAGGATAGATTTTGAAAACCGGGGAAGGGGTATCTTTTTGTCTCTGTCTCTGACCACCTCCCCGTACAGTCACTCATTTCAGTTCTCTCTTCAAAACAATTCTTAAATCCGTCCTCATCTTGTTATTTCCACTATTCTTGCCATAGTTAAATCCAGGCCTGAACTGGTGGCCGTTTGACTGTCCTTTGAGTGCTCCTTCTAAAAACCAGCTCTGATTGTGTGTGCACCCAGTTTAAAAGTTTCCAGTGGCTTTCCATTTTCAGTAAGCTGGCACTTTAACTCTTTAGCATCATCAACTCAATGGACATGAGTTTGGGCAAACTCCAGGAGATAGTGAAGGACAGAGCAGCCTGGTGTGCTGCAGTCCATGGGATGGCAAAGAGTCAGACAAGACTGAGCGCCTGAACAACAACAAGCATGGTCTGATTAAAGCTGCTATGATCTGGCCCTCCCTGCCTATCCAGCAACCTCTTCTTCCTCCTCCACGTTGCTCTGTTCTGTGATGTGAGCCCAGCCCAGGCTGCTCTGTCTGAAATTTCTTTATCTGATTAACTCCTTTATCTGATTAACTCCTTCTCATCCTTCAAAACTCACTTTAGTGTCTTGGCATTTTCCTGTAATAAACACTAGTCAGCCATGCAATGAAAAATAATGATGATAAAAGGTTAAAGAAAAAGAAAACCCTGATCTCAGACATCTCATATATGACCTGGTCCAGAAAGGTTTCATGAAGACTTCCCTAGTAGTAAAGGGACTCGTGGTACCCGCCACTCGCTGCTAACCTCCCCATCAGAACTGCGGTCACATGCTGTGACCACTGCCAGCTCACATCTCTTCCCGACTTGGTAGCAAATTCCTGGTGCAGGAACCATGGTTAGTGTAGTTCTGTTTTGTTTTTCCATCTCTGCAACCTTAGTACCCAGTGCAGCATTGGCTACACACTTGGTTTTCAAGTAATACTGGAATGAGAGAATGAAATAGAAGCTGGGTGTGGCCCTAAATAATATGACAGGACTTGTATAAAATTAAGGAGAAAGGGTGAGAGGGTAGACAGTAGGAAATCAGGCAAGGAGGCAGAGGAGAGATGTCATTTCATAAAATATGTCAGCAAAGGATCCTTTTATGTCTGATTTTTTAACTTACTGTGGTTACCAGTTCCCTGTCACTTCCTCTCTCCAACTGTCCCTGCAATAACAAATATTATATTGTGAATATTAGCATGCTGTCCGGATCCCATAAGTAGGCATTTCCAGATCAGCTTCACATCTGGGTAGCCCTTTGGCATGTTTGTCTCTTCAGCCCAGGTGGGAGAGAGGCGAAACTTCCTTTTCATCCCAGATACCCTTTGTGCCAGCGTGAGGTGCAAGCCTTCAAGGGGACAGGCCAGAAAAAGACCAGCTCACCACTGTTAGATGTCTGCAGCCAAGTTTAGGGATTTTAGAGAGGGAAGACATCCAAGTGTGCCCAGATGGTGGGCTCAGTAGGTTAATTTGAAATTGACTGTTATGCTGCTCCCTGAAAATGTGCTGTTACTCCGACCATGGGAATGTGAACGTTTGACTGGGGATTTGTCTAGAGAGGGCTGAAGGGGCCGCTTGTTTCCTAAATCAGCTCTGGGACTCAGTGACCCATCCCGTGTTCAGCTTCTCTTCCAAAGAGTAGGACAGTGCCTGCCACCAGCCACTGCTTGTGGATTTTCACAGGAGGCTCATGCAACAGTTTCTCTTTCTTGAAATTTCTTTGATAGAGAAGATGGAATTGGGCAAAAATGGTCTTTGTTTGTTCCAAACAATGAGATCAGTTTACCAAATAACATTTAAAAAAATACATAGTAGTCTTGGCTCACTCATTGATTGAAGTCTGCTGTTCTCGGAACCTGCAAACTCCTTAAGCCACAATTTAATGTGGTAATTTCATCTAAGTAGTAATTTAGGCACTGGGAGAATCTCGCTCGTTATTTAGCATTTATTCAGTATGAAGTACCCTAAACACCACGTGAAGCATATTAAAGGCATAACCCCAATCTCACTGAGCTTTGCTTTTTAATGTATCTATCGCCGTCTTTAATTGGAGATTTCAGAGTGCTTTAGTCAGTGGACTAGATTCCTGTTGTATTAACTTTTGAAATGGAGGCCGAGATCTAACACAATCCAGAGGCCCATTCTCTTGCTTTTTCACAGGCTTTGATGCTCTTGGATGAAAGGTGCTATATAAATACAAAGCATTATTAAGGTCATAATTTGAATATTTGGCACAATAAAGGCGGTCGTAAACAAGCCTGCAGACTGCTCCACTGGGCATGTTGTAATTTTCTCTCCAGTGATACTTGCACTTTGTGAAATTAGTACAAAAATTCCTTTATTGGAGAACTTAATCTTGGATTTAGATCTGCTGTATCATGTCCTGCTGGTGTTATGAGAAACCTGAACAGTGATATATCTCATTTACTTTCAGCCTTTCAGTGGGATCTACCTGAATAACAAGGAACCAGGGATGTATCACTGTGTGTGTTGCGACAGCCCGCTCTTCAGGTGAGATAAAGACCAAGAGGGACCAAAGGAGAGTGAGCCTCAAAATTCATACCGCTCTGTCTTTTGGGGCCTTGGATAAATATTGGATTGGCTAGAAAATTCACTTGGGTTTTTCCATAGGATCTTACAAACTTTTTGACCAACCTAATACATCCCATGGTTTTCATTCCTGATTAACTTGGTTACTATAAGGAGGGCTGTTCATTAAGATTCTTGCCTGTCTTATTATTATTTATAGCATTAACATGTTAGCCTATAGTCTTTCTTTCTGTATCTGCAAGAATAGCAAAAAGCAAACCAAAAAAAAAAAAAAAACTTGGTGGGCACCTTAAGATAAAGCTATTAGTTTTTCCCTGGGAAAGTATTTAAAGACATCTAAACCATAATGGTATTTGCTTGACCCATGTGATTAAAACTATATCTCTCCCAGGGAAAAAATGGGTTTATAATTTAATTTAGGAAATGTAGAATTTTATGAGGATGGATTCCCCACAGTGCTTGACAGTAGTGAATACCATGCCTCTTCTATATAGCTAAAAGTAAATTTAATTGTCCCTTGATTTCAAAGCCTCTTTTAAGTCAATCAGGATCTGAAATCTCTCAACAAAGGCTTTTTTGTTTAGACATGCAGGAAACAGTCTAAAAAAAGTAGATTCGATGAAGAAGAAAGGAAAACATCTTTGAAGTCCCATTTTTCAGAAGTTCAAAGATGTTTTTTATTTCTTTTGCATCAACCCTAAATTGGTTTAGAATAAAATATAAATCAAGCCAGGTCTGTGAATCTGCCATTAGGCCGTGCTTCATTATGTGCTCTGGGTTTTCAGCAGACTGGGCTTTCCTGGGCTGCTGGCTGCTAATGGGGGCTGAATTTGGAAAGCCAAACCCCGCCTGCAAAGATGAGCAATGATCAGGATTGATTTTCCCTCATGCTCACAGAAGGGCAGGCCTTCGCCGGGATTCATTCACTCTGTCAGTGGCTGGTGAAGAAACAGCAAAGATGGCAGTCAGGCTGAGAAGATGGCCTGGGGGAGCTGGCAGTGGTAAAATGCATGCAGATTTCTGAACCACTAGTTACTGTTTGACCTTTGGTTCTGTTTAAAGGGGGAGGGGTGGGACTTGAGATGGCCAACCTGCTTTTAGCCAAACAACCATGTTGTAAACATATAAAAGATGGCTTTGTGACTGCAGTAAGCAGCCAGAGGTTCTGTTTCTAGCTTTTGACCATCATCCTTGCGAGAACATGTTCCTCCATTTTAGTTTTTGTTGTTTTGACTTCATTGGTGTTCCAGTTTCTGCACCTGTGAAGATGACACTTTCTTCCTACCCAGTGCCCAGCATGGGCACCTCGCAGGCTCTGTTGGGGAATCAGAGTGTTGGGGCAGGGGAGGGACTGGAGAGACCAGAGCAAAAACCTCTGTCCAGTAGAACTTTCTGCAGTGCTGGAAATATTCTATATCTGCTCCATCCACTTTGGTGGCCACTAATCACGTGTGGCTATTGAACACCTGAAATGTGGCTGATGCGACTAAAACACTGAATTTTTTATCTTATTTCATTTAAGGTAATTTAAACTTGAAAGACCAATGCTAGTCCAAATTAAGGAAGTTGAGTGACCATCTTCACAGCAGCCAAGACTAATAAAACCATCCAAAAGGTCTCCAAAAGCCCTTTCAGCAAGTGGCTAGTTTACTGACCTGCCAATCTGCCAACCTATTTGTTTCTTTTTAATCATTTAGTTTTAGCTGCAGTTTCCATTTTCATTTCTTAAGGATTTTTGAGTTTGTTCTATTTTTTTCCTCCTGCAGCTTAGTCTGAGAAAAATAAGAATATATTCATAAGAATCTTTTATGTTCTAGAATCTTCTGTGCTATTAAAGATGCATTTGTTTATAAGAGAGACAATGTAGTAGAGTGGTGAAGTCTGTAGATATGCATCCTGGCTTAATTGCTGTGTGACCTTGGACAACTTTCTTAACCCCTCTGTGCCTTGCTTTCCCCACCGGTAAAATGAGCATGTTAGTAGTCCTGAACTCATAAAGCTATTGGGAGGAATAACTGATCAGATCAGATCAGTTGCTCAGTCGTATCCGACTCTTTGCAACCCCATGAATCGCAGCACGCTAGGCCTCCCTGTCCATCACCAACTCCCGGAGTTCACTCAGACTCACGTCCATCAAGTCAGTGATGCCATCCAGCCATCTCATCCTCTGTCGTCCCCTTCTCCTCCTGCCCCCAATCCCTCCCAGCATCAGAGTCTTTTCCAATGAGTCAACTCTTCGCATGAGGTGGCCAAAGTACTGGTGTTTCAGCTTTAGCATCATTCCTTCCCAAGAAATCCCAGGACTGATCTCCTTCAGAATGGACTGGTTGGATCTCCTTGCAGTCCAAGGGACTCTCAAGAGTCTTCTCCAACACCACAGTTCAAAAGCATCAATTCTTCAGCGCTCAGCCTTCTTCACAGTCCAACTCTCACATCCATACATGACCACAGGAAAAACCATAGCCTTGACTAGACGAATCTTTGTTGGCAAAGTAATGTCTCTTTTGAATATGCTATCTAGGTTGGTCATAACTTTCCTTCCAAGGAGTAAGCGTCTTTTAATTTCATGGCTGCAGTCAGCATCTGTAGTGATTTTGGAGCCCAGAAAAATAAAGTCTGACGGTGTTTCCACTGTTTCCCCATCTATTTCCCATGAAGTGGTGGGACCGGATGCCATGATCTTCATTTTCTGAATGTTGAGTTTTAAGCCAACTTTTTCACTCTCCACTTTCACTTTCATCAAGAGGCTTTTTTAGTTCCTCTTCACTTTCTGCCATAAGGGTGGTGTCATCTGCATATCTGAGGTTATTGATATTTCTCCCAGCAATCTTGATTCCAGCTTGTGTTTCTTCCAGTCCAGCGTTTCTCATGATGTACTCTGCATATAAGTTAAATAAACAGGGTGATAATATACAGCCTTGACGTACTCCTTTCCCTATTTGGAACCAGTCTGTTGTTCCATGTCCAGTTCTAACTGTTGCTTCCTGACCTGCATACAAATTTCTCAAGAGGCAGATCAGGTGGTCTGGTATTTCCATCTCTTTCAGAATTTTCCACAGTTGATTGTGATCCACACAGTCAAAGGCTTTGGCATAGTCAATAAAGCAGAAATAGATGTTTTTCTGGAACTCTCTTGCTTTTTCCATGATCCAGAGGATGTTGGCAATTTGATCTCTGGTTCTTCTGCCTTTTCTAAAACCAGCTTGAACATCAGGAAGTTCACGGAACAGAGTTATGCGTTAATACACATGAAAGCAGCAGAGCAATGCCTGACACATGCCAAGCACCAGATAGATGTTAGCAATGAGATTCTTACAGACAGAGCCTTCTTAGGGCCTTATACATGAAAGTGTTTTTGATAATGAGGAACTCCTAAGAAATCTCTTCTAATTAATGAGAATCTATAAATGAAGACTATATTCCTGACAGTGCTTCCCATTCAAGAGGGTAGATAACTGTCAGGATTCTTGTTGGACCTCTCATTTTCCCTCTCTTCCCGTCCCCAGTCTCCATCCTCAGTAATAGAGAACAGGGGTATAGAAGAAATGAACATCCCTTCAAATACTCGCACACAGTCAAAAGGAGGTGAAAAATCAACCAAAACTAAACAGTTAAGAAATCAAGTGGATGAGGGATCACAGCCACTTGGCCACTGGGCTCCTTGCTGCCTGCAGACTTCCCTTCGAGCTGAACCAGTATGGTTCAGGGGAGCTGCTGACTCTCCAACTCAGAGTCATTTGATTCAGGGTTTCCAGGTCAAGAGCACTGGACTCCAGACTGTCACTTCATTAACCTTGGAATTATGTGACTTCGACCCCTTCCTCTATTCCCTTTCCTTCCTCCTCTACAATTCTGGATGTGTTTATTAAAATCTACTGTGAGATCACACTTTTGACGGTCATAAATCTTTTTAGAATAGAAGGAAACTGAGAGCCTGATGTTAGTTCCCTTTTTACAGAATATCCTGGCACCCCACGTGTTGTAGGAACTAGGTAATATTGTTAACCTTTTCTGTGCTCCTGATTCCTTGAAATGAATGGGAATTCTTCTACCATGAGGATTGTCAGTTATCACCAAGTGCCTCTTGCTGCTGGTTTGGGGGCCATGGAGTTTCTAGAAACAATGACAAAAACAAAGCAAATAAACATATAACAAAACTAAATAAAAGGAATCCCTTAAAGAGTATACATAATATACATCTTTACTCCCTTTAAGAGTAAAGATGGTCCAGAATGGTTTTAGTTTCTCAAGGGCAGGCCTTACAATCTGCTAATCATTTAAATATATATATTGCAATTTCTAATTGCCCTTAATATTTAAGTTTTCCCTCTTAAATGATATATTATGGGCCTCTCATATTACCTGGTAAAATCTCCAGATTCTGTTAATTGCATCAATAAAAGTTTATTGTTTCCCATAAAACGTTTTAAATGACTTTTTATTAGTCTTAGAGTCATTCATTAAAAAAATTATTATATTCATAATTCTCTATCAGATTTGCTTTAATGATCACTAGTTTATATATAATGTTGAGGATGGAAAAGCTATGATTAAAGGATATTTAAAATGTTTTTCCCCGGACCAAAGTGGCTCAGATGAATATTTTTGAACCCTTGGAAAAGAAAAGGGGTTGCAGAGAACCCAGTCTGAATAGGTGTGTGCACATGTGCTCAGTTGTATCCAACTCTTTGCAACCCTGTGGACTGTAGCCTGCCAGGCTTCTCTGTCCATAGGATTCTCCGGGCAAGAATACTGGAGTGGTTGCTGTTTCCTTCTCCAGGGGATCTTCCTGACCCAGGGCTCGAACCCACATCTCCTGCATTGGTAGGCAGATTCTTTACCACTGAGCCACCTAGGAAGCCCCAGTCTGAATGTGCAGACACTTCTAATTGGACCCACAGCTGCAAAAATTTCATGGATACCTGTTACTAATAATAATAATGATATTTTAAAAATCATAACCACTAACTTAGGTACCATGTGTCCAACACGATGGTAAAAACGCTAAATGAAGAAAGCATCTTGGTCAATCCTCTGCAACCCTGTGAGGTAACAATGCTGTTACTATTCTGTGGACGAAGGAACAGAGACTTTACGAGGTTAAATAACTTGCCAAGGTCGTACAGACATACCAGAGCCCGGATTCACACCCCAGGCTCTCAGAAGTCAACCTCAGAGCTGTACCTGAGTTTCTGGGATCTTTCCAGGGCTCTTCAAGGTGCTTTCTTTTCTGTGTATCCAGGAGACTGGGGCTTCCCTAGTAGCTCAGACGGTAAAGAATCTGCTGGCAACGCAGGAGACCTGGGTTCGATCTCTGTGTTGGGAAGATCCCCTGGAGAAGGGCATGGCAACCCACTCTAGTACTCATGCCTGGAGAGTCCCGTGGACAGAGGAACCTGGCAGGCTATAGTCCATAGGGTCGCACAGAGTCGGACATGACTGAAGCAACTTAGCACACACCCACACGTCCAAGAGACTACACCCTCTTCCTACACTTCAGTCAAAACAATGCTGCAGCAGATTGAATGCATGAGCACATCTGGAGATTCAATTGTCATTTTTTTAAGGCTAGACCTTAAAGAGATTTGCAAAAAGTAGAAATAGAGACAGACATAGAGATCAAACATATGGATACCAAAGTGGAAAGGGGGGTTGGGATGAATTGGGAGACTGGGGTTGATATATATACACTATTGATACTATGTGTAAAACAGATAACCAGTGAGAACCTACTGTACGGCACAGGGGACTTTATCCAGTGCTCTGTGGTGACCTAAATGGGACGGAAATCCAAAAACAGAAAGAACGTTTGTATGTGTGTGGCCGATTCATTTTGCTGTACAGTAGAGACTAACACAACACTGCAAAGCAACGACACTCCAATACAAATTAATTTTTTAAAAAGAGATTTGCAGAGTCATAAAACAGTGCAACTCATCCCACTAAATGTTTGTTTCAGTTTGGAAAACAGAATTATCTGTTGTAACAATAGGTTGTGTTAGCCTATAATGAATTTATTATTTTAAAAAATAATTCAACGCATAAATGTCTTTAAAACTCTCACTCATAATTTCTAATTTGTTAACTGCTTATAGGCACAACTCATGTAAACCAAGCTCTCAGAGATCCTTGATAATTTTTTAGTATCGGGTCCCGGGACCGGAGTGTTTGAGTCACTGACCTACCCGAGACTCGTTCTGCTGGGTTTGCGCTCTAAACTGAGCTTCCGTCTGTGCTTGTGTTCTAGGGGTTTGATTATTTGCCACTTTGCCCCTCTTTTCACTCAGTTTTTGTTTTGCAGACTTTACAATTCATTTCTTGTCTCTCCCCCAGATAGACAGAGCCATTCCCCTGCCATTTAAATTTCTGAAACTTGTTTTTCTAGCATGATGTAAAGGAGTTCATCTTTGGGGACTTCCCTGGTGGTCCGCGGTTGAGACTCTGCTTCCAATGCAGGGGACGCAGGTTCAATCCCTACTTAGGGAAACTAGGATCCCACATGCTGCAAAGTGTGGCCAAAATTTTTTTTAAAAAGAAAGAAAAGGAGTTCATGTAACAAAGTATTTAGAGTGGGTCTCTGATGAGTAGATCTGCTTGTTGCCCTCCTCCCCCTTTTGTTGGCACCTCTGTTCTCCCCACCCCCTACCCCCAGCATCATTCATTCCTGTGGGGCTTTCCCAGGAAGGCCACTGCACTGCAGTGATGAGTCTGGGTGCCCAGGCTTATTAATCACTACGTGCTCCACTGCATAGCTCCCTAAGCCCTCAGAGCATCTCTATAACGTAGATGTTACTGTCCCCAAGTTACAGGTAAGAACACTGTGACTTGGACAGGGAAGCAGCCCGTCCGGTTTCACACAGCTAAGAAGTGGCAGAGGCAGCTCTTGAATCCCCAAAGGCAGTCAGGCTCTGTGTTCAGATAATCAAAAGTTCCTGTGGCTGACATGGCTGTTTGATCAGTTCTCACGTTTCTCTGACTCGCTGAACCTGCGATACGCTAAACACTTTGGCCACTCGTTTCATTTCAATTTCCCCCTTCCCTACGTTTCAAACTTGGGCATTTAATCTGTTTCCTAACGTGGAGCAGTTCACAAAGCTCCTTGTGTTTGTGGTCCTTGTTGAAGCTTGAGAGGGATGCCTTCAACATCAAAGGAACAAGAAATCTTTGACGTGACGAGACAGCATCTTGAATAGTGGAGGTGTGGTGGGCAGACCCCTGTGGTTCAGAGAACTGGCCTTGAGATGTGGCAGAGAAGAAGGGAATCAATTTCTGCTCTGTAGAGACGTGGGTTGGGGCACACAGTGCTCTTTGTTTGTTCATAGCGGTTTTCACAGCTGTAGGTGTCGTGATTTCTAACACAGCTCTGAGAAGAAGTTCTGCTCCGGCACGGGATGGCCTTCGTTCTCTGAGGCTCATGGGACATCTGGCTCTGATGAGAGTAACACGGGGATCCTGAGACGTGCGGACACCTCGTTGGGACTAGCTCGCACAGAGGTCGTCTGTAAGCAGGTGGGTGTCTTTGTTTTGTGTGTTTTGTTTTCCCCTGTGCCTCCTGAGTGCAGTGGAGAGCTCACTTGTCCTTGCACATCTGGTGTTATGGACGGGAGCGCTTTTGTCATGGAAGCACTTTGGGTTTCTCCTGGGCTGCTACCAGTTCCTCTCTCCCATCACTCCCAGCACTGCAGACCAAAGAAGGAGCCTTGCCTGGTTCTAGCCTTGCAGAGTGGGAGTGAGCGAGGGTCTGAAAGAAAGAGCTGGCCCTTCACATTCTGTTGTGCAGGGAGAGCAGCAGGAAGGTCCAGGGTGATGGCATCTCTCTGCCCCCTTCCGCTCTGCAGCATGTCGCCTATAAGCAGAGCAGTACCAAAGGTGACATCAGGGCTTATTTCTCCTGGGAGCCTGGCAGGAGACAGTGGCTTAAATCCAGACAGCAGATTCAACTTCATATCTTTGGGTGCTCAAATGTTCTGGTTTTGTAAGCAGATAAATGTAGCTTAGTCTTGTCTTCAGTGAAAAAAACAATAATAATATACTGGCTACAAGATTCACTCACTCAGGAACTGTGATACTACTTTTTTTTTTTTTTTTTTAATCTATTTGGCTGCCCCTGGTCTTAGTTTTGGCATGTGGGATCTAGTTCCTTGACCAGGGATCGAATCCAGGCCCCCTGCACTGGGACCAGGGAAGTCCCAATGCATTGTATCAATGAATCATAATAACAGCTCTGTTACGTAGGTATAATTATCATCCCCATTTCATAGATGAGTAAATCAAGGCCTAAGATAAATCACTTGCTTACATTCTCACTGATCAAGTAGAGAGCTATTTACCACCCCATGCGCTCTACATCCTTTCATTTCTGAATCAAATTCTGATACAATAGACTTTCCCCCAATACCGAGGTCAAAGACGTGAGTGGGCCCGCCAGGTGGGGTTCATCTGTCTGGGTTTTACTTAAAGAGCCTTTTCCCTGGTGAGAGATGACAGAGGCTGCTCTCCTTGCAGTGTGAAGCTCACCTCGGCCATGTGTTCCCCGACGGACCTGGGCCTGCTGGGCAGAGGTTCTGCATCAACAGTGTGGCGCTCCGGTTCAAGCCAAGAAAACACTGACCACCTCCGAGTTCCCTTCCCTCCCTCGCCACTCCCTCACTTCCAAATTCAATTTGCAGAACTTATGTGAATGACTTTTTGTGACCCCATGAGGTGTAGCCCGCCAGCCTCCTTGTCCATGGAATTTTCCAGGCAAGAATACTGGAGTGGTTAGCCATTCCCTTCTCCAGATCTTCCCAACCCAGGGATCAAACCCAGATCTCCCGCATTGCAGGCAGATCCTTTACTGTCTGAGCCACCAGGGAAGCCCGATGTGAATGACTACCCATTGTGAATGGTAGTTTTATTAACTACCAAACCAAAGCTAAGTTCACTGCTGGCACCACGCAAACCACACCTTCTCTGATTTACTACCTGGAGTCAACTCAGCCCTGGCTCTGGCTTTGACTAGAATTTCACAAAATGACAGAGGGAAAACTGTTTCCACTAAATCGACTTCTGTGGGCTTTGCCTGGACCAGAGGACATGACTCTAGGGACGCTTGGAGGCAGATGGATAAACCAAAAAAATATTCCTACAAAACGACCCTGAACCTTCCATCACAGTTAAGTTCTCCCCAGACATATACAGGTGAGAGATCAAGTGAAAAGAGGAAGGAAAATATGGCATTAGAGTACTCCACAGTTCCAGCACTGAAGGAGGCATTGAGGAGAAGGAGGAGGAGAGTTGTGGACAAGGTGGGTTTCGGGAGCACGCCTGGAGATCCATGGGATGCATGATTTTTTTTTTTTTTTTTTCCCAAACGTTAATAAACTGTCTTGAACATTCTGGTTCCAACCTCTCTACCTGCAACTACATTTCAATGGGAATACGCTAGATTGCAGTGATAATGAATACTGCGTGGCTACAAAGTTAAACTTTAAAGTGTCCAAATAAAATATTTACTAAAATTTGTTTGCTTTTTATCTAAATCTGTGAATTTTCTCTCTTACAAAAGTGACTAAATCAAATGCCAAAAAATAATTAAATCACCTGGTCGTAGTTATTGGTTACATCAATGGTAATAGCAACTCACGTGTTTTTTATGAACTGAGTTTTTAATGATTTGTTACTGAAAACGTTTACGTCATTTTCTTTGAAACTTTATGGACAGAAAAGAAGCTTAAGTGTTCCATTTTTCTCTGTATTACTGTGCAGGTGTGAATGAATTAAAGACCTTGATGCAGGGAAATAGATTATCATGAATTCTCTGATGGGTCCATTCTAATCACGAGTCCTTAGAAGTAGAGAACCTTTCCTGGCTGGGGTCAGAGAGAGGTGGTGATGGAATATGGGTCAGAGAGATGCTGCTTTGCTGGCTTGAAAGTTGAAGGAAGAGAACCATGAGCTCAAGAATGGGAACAGCGTCGAGGAGATGGAAAAGGCCAGAAAACAGCTCCTCCCCTAGAGCGTTCCAAAAGGAATGCAGCCCCACCAACACCTATTTTATAACCCGGTGAGATGCTCTTCAGACTTCTGTGTAACTGCAAGATACTGAATGTGTTGTCTTAAACCACCCAGCTTGTGGTTGGTTGGTACAGCAGCAGCAGAAAACTAATACAAGAATCTTATCCCCTTTAGTTCTAGTCACCTCAGAAATTTTCTGCTGCCTATGGAGATAATTATCATTAATAATTTATAATCTAATAGATTTAATACATATTTGTAAATTAATAAATGAGCCCTGTTCTGCCTGGCTGCTCTTGCTGTCCTGGATGGGAGTGCTGGTATGCTGCTAGCCACTCATTGCCCTTGGATAACAGCTCATAATTTTAGTCTCCAAAGCCTTTTAACTTTGCTTTGGGTATAATGTATTCTTCTTTTTGTAGTTTCTTAAAGTAGAAGCTTACATCATTGAGTTTTAGACTTTTCTTTTCCCACATAGGTATTTAAAATTCCAAATTTCCCTGTGGGACTCACCCTATAGTTCAGTGGTTAAGAGTCTACCTTGCAATGCAGGGGACTCGGGTTCAATCCCTGATTGGGGAACTAAGATCCCACATGTGTGTGTTCTCAGTCGTGTCCAACTCTTTGCAACGCCATGGACTGTATCCCACCAGGCTCCTCTGTCTATGGAAGTTTCCAGGCAAGAATACTGGAGTGGGTTGCCATTTCCTCCTCCAGTGGATTTGCCTGACCCAGGGATTGAACCTGTGTCTCCTGCATTGGCAGGCAGATTCTTTACCACTGAGCTACCTGGGAAGTCCAAGATCCCACATACCTCAGAGCAACTAAGTCCACTCACTGCAACTACTGAGCCCGAGTGCCACAACTAAGACCCAACACAGTCAAATAAATATTTTTAAAATAAAAATTAATAAATTTCCCTGTTTACCTTATTTTTGCTATCTCACAAATTTTGATATGTGTATTTTAATTATCATATTTATATGATATACTATCAACATATTTTCTAACATTCCCATGACTCCTCTTGGACACCCCCTATTCCCTGCCCCCACTAGGGTGCACCACAGGCTTTTCTTAGCCTCAGGCTAAAATCTGGGCAGATGAGACTTCTGGTGTGGCTCCACTGTGCCTTCTTCAAAGCTGGCACTCTGCACTGGATGTCATTTGCTTCCTCTTACTCTCTGGTGCCTCCAGGTAGGTGCTCTTTGTATGATGTCCAGTTTCACAGTTTTCTGCAGAAGCACAATCGTCTGAAGGCATTTTAGTCATTATTTGTGGAAGTGGAGACGTAAGACTCTCAGTTGCCAGTACTTTTCTTAGTGGTGTATCCTCCTTTCTGGCATAGTCTCCAGAACTTTAATTGGATTTTTGTTCGATGATGTTATCCATTCTTCAGCTGATATGTCCTGGGGAATTTGCCAGAAAGCTACACAGATTCAAAATTGATGTTTTAGAGGCTCATCACTGAGAAATTTTTCTAAAGCCAAAGGTTGTTAATTTAAATATTTTCCAACTTATAAACTCTCATGGCTATGCTTTGTGGCTTCACTTCTTAACCTGGGATCATTTTTCTCCTAAATTCTTAGGAAATGGGTTCTAGCAGCTCAGCCTCCTTCCCACTGGTTCTCATGAAGTGGGCTTCCTGGGTGGAGTAGCATGGGCTTCAGGTGAACCAGGTGCCTGTTTTTAGCTTTCTTCTTTTTCTGATCATTTTCCTTCATGTGTTTCAGGAAGCTGTCTCAGGTCTGGGAGTGCATGCCTGGAAAATCCCATGGACAGTGGACCCTGGTGGGCTGCAGTCCATGGGGTTGCTGAGGGTCGGACACGCCTGAGCGACTTCACTTTCACTTTTCACTTTCATGCATTGGAGAAGGAAATGGCAACCCACTCCAGTGTTCTTGCCTGGGGAATCCCAGGGACGGGGGAGCCTGGTGGGCTGCCATCTATGGGGTCACACAGAGTAGGGCACGACTGAAGCGACTTAGCAGCAGCAACGACATGGCATGCAGAATCTTATTTTCCCAACCAGGGATCGAACCTGAGCCTACTACCATGGAATCTCGGAGTCCTAATCTCTGGACCACCAGGGAAGTCCCAGGCATGCATTTTTAACAGTCCCAATTCCCCTGACCTCTGCAGTATCACCTTTCTGGCAGATTTACGTGTACATGGCCAAGGAAACAACTCCATGCTTTCTAAAGGTCTAAAGAACATACAGCAGGTTCCTCCTGTCTTTTGCTTGAGCTCATCATTTTGGCGAATTACTGGCAGGTGGAGGTTCCAGCCAAAGGCCTTTCAACTCCTCCTGTGGTGTCTCATGAATCAAGATATTTTGTGCTAGATGCTGGCTATGAATACAATTTATGTGCTGTATTCTGGCTCCTAAACTTTTTGTGGGTTTTAAAATATGTTCATTATATTACAGCCAGTTGAGATCACGTTACAAAAATATAAATCACCATTAACAGCTGGCTATTATCGTATTATAAAAAATATAAATCATTGTTAAGGATCACAGATTACATTTGCTAGATATTATGTTGTCGGTTAAAAAAAGAATCCCTGGTGCCAATTTCATTGTGCCTCTGTCAGTTGGGTTCTAGTATTTTTTTTTTTTTAATCTCTGTGTAAGAGTTTGGGGAAATGTACTTATTTTATAAAAGAAGGAAGTCCAGGAAGATGAGTTGTATATTTATCTGGTGGCCATTTTTCTTTGATATTAAATGTTTATTTCCATTTTCTTTTTACTTCCAGGGGGCCCATTCTGCTTATCTCTGCTCCTTCTCTTTTTCTTTGCATCTCTCAACTTAAAGAAATTGAAGTTGCTCTAATTGTCAGAGACTATGATTCAAGCTCTTGGGCTCTCATAGCATTTCAGATAGAATCTCCTAGAGCAGGAGGGTGGGAAAGACCCATTAGAAAATAATGACTCATCAGAAAAGATCCTTTGCCTCATTCAAAGCCCACCACTGCAGCACTTTTTTCTCCAGGTGATTTCCCTGATTTCAGGTGTGTTTGCCACATATCTGTTAATATTTCCACTCTGACCATATTTTCATTTAAGACCTTTACTAAAAAAATAAAAACAGTGGTTAAGATTTCATTCATCCAATGCAGGGGTTGTGTGGGTTTGATCCCCCGTGGGCGAACTAAGATCCCACATGCCATGGAGCACGGCCAAAATTTTTTTTAAATAAAATAAATTTGAAAACTAGAAATAGTGATTGCTGCCCTAGTCTACTTTGCTTTCCGGAGGCCTCCGACACTCATTCCAACCAAGTACTAACTTGTGTGAGCGTTCTCCCACTGAAGCACTGAGTCATGCATGCAGAGGAATAATAGCAATTTAATAGAAAGTCATTTTCATTTCCTCTCCAGGCATGTTTTTCTTTGGTCACTGAAGAGAACCTCAATGATTTTTTTTTATTGGATTAGCAACTTTATAGATTAACCTCATATCCAGGAACATGCCTACCCGTCACCATCCAATCAGCACACATACACACAGTGTGGAAAAATAGAAGAAAGAGTCATAAAGAAGTTGAAACTATGACTTGTTTGAATAGCTACAGAGACTTATGACTGATGAAACGGCCATTGGACTGGTGGGCTGGTTACACCTCTGCTCCTCTTTGTTCACAAAACAGCAACAAATGAAAAACAAAACACCCCATGGCTATTCCCAATTACATCAAGAATCTGAAAGGAATATCAAACAACTCCTAGAGCAAAGAGATTAAAATATATACTCGTGTTAAAAATAAAATATTAAATAATGCATCGACTGCAACTCTGCAGTGCAGCTCTGACACAAACCATCTAGAGTTACCACCCTCTCCACAGGTTCAGGGCCTGATCCCCAATGAGGCGGCCCTCCTGTCAGATTCCAGTAGCAAATTTTGGGGATCCCTAGGCCAGCTGCACTTCTGACCAACTGGCTACAATCCAGGGGTGCTCTTGTGATGTCACACTCAGCTTCAATAATTCACTAGCCACATTCACTGAATTCAGGAATGTGGTATGTTTATTGTTACAGCTTTATTCTAAACGACACAAACCAAGACCAGTCAGTGAAGAGACAATAGGGGAGATCCCAGCACAGAGCTTCAGCGCCCTCTCCCTGTGCAGTCAGGTTGCACTGTCATCCTGGCATATCTCACGCAAGCTTCAGTCTTCAGAGTTTTTATTGGGGTTTCACTCCCTGGCATGACTGATTGCATTGCTCATGTGATTGAACTCAATCTCTCTTCCACCTTCCCTACCTGGAGGGCAGGAGGCTGGGCTGGCTTGTATCTCATGGCTTAGAACAGAAACCCGCTAACCACATGGTTGGTCTTTCCAGCAAGACCAGCCCCTACCTGAGTCACCTCTTTGGCACAAACTAAGGTAGAATCCAGTGCTCATCATGAATAACAAAGATTCAGACATCACTTGGGAATTTCCAACAGTTTAGGAGCTCCAGCCCAGGAACCCAGGACAAAGATCAGACAAGTTCTTTATTATAGGACTTTTAGGCAGTAACACTACATATAAAAAAATATAGGTTTTTAAATACTATATTCATAGACTTAAATGCTTTTTTTATTTATAAGAGAAAATAAATGAAGTTAAAAGTGCATATAAAGAAGTTAGAAGAAAAGAGTAAGGTAACCTTAAGGAAAATAGGATAAAGAAATAACAAATGAAAAGGAGACATTAATGAATTAGGAGAGAAACACAGCAGAGTAAACTAAAGAAATGTAGAGTAAAATATCAATGAAACACAACAGTATAAAACAAACTTCTAGTAGTTAATCTAGAAGAAAAGAATATCTGAACTAAAATTAGATATGAAATGTATTAAAACAGATACAGCAAATTTTAAAATTGTTAACATATGCTCTGTAGAGCTCAAATGAAAAATATAGGTGAAATAGATAATTTTAGCGGAAAATATTACATTATCAAAATTACTGCAATAAACTCTATAATACCAGAACAGACTACTGTGCATGAAGGAGACTAGAAATTACTCACAGTTGCCTACAAAAATGACTGGACCTGGAGAGTTTCCTGAGTAAGTTCTTTCAAACATCCAGTAATTCCTGTGTCATAACATAGATCCTGGAAGTGGGGCAGAGGGAGAGAAAGTCAATTTAAAGTTTGGGAAAATAACATAACAATAAGCATTAAATCATGTCACAGGTAGAGTATAGCACAAAGGAAGGAGATCTACAAACCCATTTCACCCCAGAAATGGGTGTGAAAACATGAAGCAAATTTCTAACAAAATGATTTCAAAGGGTATTAAAAGAATCATTCAGCTTTTACTCTGATCATTATGAAAAATTAGATTCTTTGGATGTCCCTCCCAGTTCAAGACTAAACAAAACAAAAATAGAGCTTGCATGAAACAGTCATGTCTCAAATTACATTGCTTGGCCTCCAGGACCTACCAGAAGGCACATTGGGACTGGTGGGGGTGGGGCTGTAACAGGAAGTGAGACAGTGAGCATTCAGAAAAGGCTGGGTCTCCTGGGGGTGGAGAGTAATTAAGCCCACATCATTCATCATTCAATCATTTATTTAATATTTAAAGGGTACCTGGGCTTCCCTGGTAACTTAGTTGGTAAAGAAACTGCAGTGCAGGAGACCTGGGTTCAATCTCTGGGTCAGGAAGATCCCCTGGAGAAGGAAATGGCAACCCACTCCAGTATTCTTGCCTGGAGAACCCCATGGACAGAGGAATCTGTCAGGCTACAGTCCATGGGGTTGCAAAGAGTCGGACATGACTTGGCAACTAACCTACCACCACCACCAAAGGGTACCTTCCCTGTGCTGGGCTCTTGTCTAGGCACTGGAGACCCCGCCATCACCAACACAGTAACTAATCCCTGCCCTCATTTGGACCATCAATTCTAATAAAGGAGACAGGCAACACAATCGGTTAATAAATACAATAAAATTTTAGGTGGTTCTAAGTGCTATGGAGAAAAGCCTAGAAAGAGGATAGGATGGGTTGGGTGGATTACAGGTTTGTGTTTTTAATGAATAGTTATTTATTTGGCTCCCTCGGGCCTTAATTGTGTCATGCTCTTTCCTTGTGATGCATGGAGGGTTCCAAAGTGCATGGGCTCAGTAGCTCCAGGCATATGGGATCTTAGTTCCTTGATTAGGGATCAAACCCACATCCCCTGCATTCCAAGGCTGGTTCTTACCCACTGGACCAGTGGGGAAGTCCTAGGTTATAGTTTTAGATAGCATAGTCAGGGGATGCATCACTAAGAACTACCATGAAAAGACCTGGAGCTGAGGGGAGCCATTGCAGGCAGAGGGAGCCACACCCTGTAAAGGTTGCACAGAGCTATGTTCTTCAGAAACAGAGGAGACTTGTGTGACTGAAGAGGAGCCAGGAGAAGAATGGCTTCGAGTCTGAATACACAGTGGTGTCTGCTCTTTTCAATGAAAAAAGTGAAAGTAGCTCAGTCATGTCCAACTCTTTGCGACCCCATGGACTCTACAGTCCCTGGAATTCTCCAGGCCAGAACACTGGAGTGGGTAGCCTTTCCCTTCTCCAGGGGATCTTCCCAACCCAGGGATCAGAACCCAGGCCTCTCACATTGCAGGTGGATTCTTTACAGCTGAGCCATCAGAGAAGCCCTTTTCAATAGGCTGCATTAAATAGAGATGAACTGGGAACACCACCCCACATCCTTTAAGTCTCTGAGAAAAGTGAAAACATTCATCGCTCAGTCATGTCTGACTCTTTGCAACCCCATGGACTGCAGCCCACCAGGCTCCTCTGCCCCTGGAATTCTCCAGGCAAGAATACTGGAGTAGGTGACCATTCCCTTCTCCAGGGGATCTTCCAGACCCACGGATCAAACCTGGGGCTCCTGCATTGCAAGCAGATTCTTTATTATCTGAGACAAGTCTCTGAGGGCAGTACTAATTCCCCTAATTTTTCCCCAGAGAGAAATAGAGTCATGTGCTGTGGTCACTGAATACTGGGGAGGAGAAAACCTCGAATTTTTGAGGTCTGTTGGATATGGGATCTGAGCCGTCACTGATTCCAGGGACCCCAGAAGCACCGTGGTCACAGGATATACAAAGCACGTGGGCCTGGTCCAGATTCATTCAACAGGGGATCACTGAGGCCACAGGCCCACCCTGCGGTCATTGCCGGTCCTTACTTACTCAGGATGCATATACCTCCCAGCTGGCAGGACCCCATCTGTGGAGCAAGGGCAACCGTGATAGGAAGGTTCAAACTGTGCCCCCATCTCATCCCAACCAAGACAGTAAACCAGAAGAATACTACCTCCCAGGGAAAATGGCAAAGATCCATTACACTTGGAAACAAATAATTAAAAAATAAAGCAGCAGTGAAGCCGAGGAAGAAGGACTGCTTTTTGTAGAGAAAGCTCCATTTTGCCTGTCTCTGACATTCTTGCTTTGTGTACATTCCTCTGAACCGTGGATTCCTTTGAAGCAATGGAAGACCTGAATAGTTTTGTGGGCTGATATTGGACTTAGGAAAGGAGGGAGCAGACGCAGGTCACATTGCTACCTGTGTACACATCTTGTCCTGAAGTTAGGCTTGGCTAAAAAACTGAGCTTAAAAAGTAACCCAGTTTGAGAGTCCCTTGGACTGCAAGGAGATCAAACCAGTCAATCCTAAAGGAAACCAAACCTGCATATTCATTGGAAGGACCGATGCTGAAGCTCCAACACTTTGGCCACCTGATGCAAAGAGCTGACTCACTGGAAAAGACCCTGATGCTGAGAAAGATTGAGGGTAAGAGGAGAAGCGGGTAGCAGAGGATGAGATGGTTGGATAGCATCACTGACTCAATGGTCATGAATTTGAGCAAACTCCAGGAGACAACGGAGGACAGAGGACCCTGGTGCACTGCAGTCCATGAGGTCACAAAGAGTCGGACACAACTTAGCAACTGGACAACAACAAGGCACTTATGCCTTAAAAAGCTGTAGACCTCAGTCTGAAGGCTGGTTGATGACCGGAGGGGTTCTTTCTGTATGTTGGAAAACCCCATTGCTCTGAGAGGTTTTAAGACCACCTATCCTGAGAAATAGCCCAGGGATGTTTCTCAAGGGTCACCATGGCTTCATTCTGCCCTGGCATAGGTGGGTGAACAGCGTTATCCATCCCCCATAATGCAAGGGCGATCTGAACACATTATATTACCAGTGACCTTGAGGTTCCCAGGCCTGTCAACCCACTGACATTGTAAGGTGTCCTGCAAGATACTCCTGGGGCTGCAGGACTCCAGGAAAAGGCTATTTTCTCAATACTCCAGCAAGAGAGGAATTCTTCCAAGAATAGGCATTCTGCAGACTTGCTGTCTATGTCAGCTCAGTTTCCTCATGCTCTCTGACCTTTCTCCTATATTAAAATGCATCATTGAGGAGCCCCCCGAGTCTAGTTCTGGGGAGCAGGGATGGCAGACAAAGAGGCTTCTGTTCTTTTCACCTGAATTGGAGGTAATCCCATAAGGCTGCCTCCCTGCCCTGGTCAGGGAGGAGGTTTGTGTGTGTGAAGGTATCCAAGCCAGGGAACTGGAGTCTCAGAGCTCAGGACACCCTTAAGTCTGACCCTTTATCCCCTCCCCACAGAGAGTTGTGAACAAAAGAATAATTCCTGTTGCATTTATATGCTGATTATGGAGGGGTGGTAAGAAATGAGGATGGGAGGGGGAGATATTCTTAGTAATCGGAGTATTTGACTGATTGGTAACTGTTTACAGCTTATTTCTTTCTAGCATGTACCCCTTGAAATCATTTTCTTTGTAAATGTTAAAAGCCATATGCAAAAAACAAAACCAACCTTGATTACCCTGCTTTGTACTTCAATCAGCAGTATGTCAGCCTCTGAATAAACTGTAATTCCTTCACCCATGCCTGCAAGGAGAACATTTAGGCCACATTTAAAAAAAAAAATCTTAGTAGGGGTCTCAAGAACAATTAGCAATTAAAAGCATCTATTTTCTACATGTTACTCTATAAACACGGCTGCTTGATTGATTTCAGTCTCAGGCTTTGCTCGGGATCAGCATCTTCATCGATGGCCCAGTTCTCAGAATCACTGAAGGCATCTCAAATGATGAGGATGCTCTTGTCTGTGAATTTCTTAGCGCATCATTAGTTTGAGAACCGGACTTGATGCCTTTTCCTGACGTGCTTCTAGGGGTCACCGGACTCCCCTCCGATCTCCAATGCTGGGGACTGATGTCTTGGTAAGAAACCACCTGCCAGGGTGAGTGCTGGCAGAAGGCCAGGGATTCCATGTTCTCCCTGGTCTCTGACCATCGCCTGCAAAGCCCTTGCTTTGCCTACACAGAGTATCCCGTCATCAAGACTGTTCCCCCCGACACCAACAGACTCCAAACACGGTAAAATGCCACTGAGAGAAGAGAATGAGAAGGCACTAGGTCCAATCCCTGTACATGTTCTGTTCAGTTCAGTTCAGTTCAGTCGCTCAGTCGTGTCTGACTCTTTGTGACCCCATGGACTGCAGCATGCCAGGCTTCCCTGTCCTTCACCAACTCCTGGAGCTTACTCAAACTCAACATCCATCGAGTCAGTGATGCCATCCAACCATCTCATCCTCTGTCATCCCTTTCTCTTCCCACCTTCAATCTTGCCCAGCATCAGGGTCTTTTCCAATGACTCAGTTCTTCGCATCAGGTGGCCAGAGTATTGGAGTTTCAGCTTTAGCATCAGTCCTTCCAGTGAATATTCAGGATTGATCTCCTTTAGGATGGACTGGTTGGATCTCCTTGCAGTCCAAGGGACTCTCAAGAGTCTTCTCCAATACCACAGTTCAAAAGCATCAATTCTTTGGTGCTCAGCTTTCTTTATAGTCCAACTTTCACATCCATACATGACTACTGGAAAAACCATAGCTTTGACTAGACGGACCTTTGTTGGTAAAGTAATGTCTTTGCTTTTTAATATTCTGTTTAGGTTGGTCATAACTTTTCTTCCAAGGAGCAAGCATCTTTCCATTAAGCAAACTGAATCCCAGAGAGACTGAACTAGCTCATGATGATTGGGATACCCAAGGTTCCTGAGTCCTCACACCTCATGTCCTCTCCCAAGTTGATCTTCATGGGTGGAAACTGTATTATGTAGCTTCTCTAGGATGTTAAATTTGCATAACGACTCAGGTACAATCCTGATTTCTGGCAGAAGAATGGACTTTAGGACTTTGCAAGGCCACCGTCAGGGGTCACCAGGAGTCTCTGAGAGCTTCAAGCTCTGTGCTTCATTTTCAGCAGTGTTCCACCACATAAATGGGTGGCCATCCTGCACCCCCTTAGACCCGCCTTCCTGGAGCTGGAACACTGAGGACTGAGGCCAAGATCTGCCTCAGCGCCTGGACAGTATGAGATGGGAGATGGGAGATGGGAGAGGCCCTGCTCTGGGGAGGAGAGCACGAGAGGCAGCCCATGCTGAAATTCTGCCTCCAGGTGCCTTTCTGGCCTCATGCTTGTTCCTGCAGGTACCCCAGAGGGTGTAGGAACAGGGGGGTGAAAAGGACAAGGGGCAGGGTGACCTGCACTGGGGGTGGGCACTGAGGAGGGCTGCTAAGAGAAGGGGCAATGGAGAAGAATCGTCTCCAGCAGGAGTGGAGCCTCCCTCACCTGGGTCTGGGGTCTGAGCCAGGACTGGGAGGACGAGCCCCTTTGAGAGCTCCTTGGGGTGGCCATTTCCACTGAGCATGAGACATGCTGCCTCCCCAGATCCTAGGCTAACACGTGGTCCCAGGACGGGAACAATGACTGCAGGGGCAGAGCTGCTCCCTGAGGTCTCCTCCCCAGGCCAGAGACCCTCAGGAAATCCACAGGCAGGGAGGATGGGCAAGAGCACCCTGAGGGGTCCCGGCCCCCATGACACCCATGGTGATCACACCCCCTCCAACATGGCTTCAGTGAAACCTAGACCATGGCTCAGTCTAAGTTCAGCAATGCTTCTAGAATGGCTGAGTAACGTGTCACATGTTTTGCCGTAGACAGGAAGCGGCCCGGAGCCCTGGGAACCCTCATGGTGGTTTCCACCTAACAAAAGTGGCTCCACCTCCAAACCAAATACGTGATAGCTTTATGACACCAAATAACCAATTGTAAAAGCTAGAGAAGTAAAAAAATAGTAAAATAAATAAATAAAAACAAATACAGGGACTTCCCTGGTGGCACGGTGGTAAGACTCTGCCTGCCAATGCAGGGGACATGGGTGCGATCCCTGGTCTGGGAAGAGTCCCAGTGTGGCAAAGCACATAAACCCTTGAGCCACAACTGTAGAGCCTGTGGGAAGCAACTACTGAGGCCCGAGCACCCTAGAACCTGTGCTCCACAATGAGAAGCCCTCAAACTGCAACTAACGGCCCCCGCTTGCCACAACTAGAGGACGCCCATGTGGGACAATCCAGACCCAGTGCAACCAGTAAATAAATTAAAACACTGTCAACGCAAACAAAATTCTGGCAAACTTTTATGAGCCTTTAAGCATTTTTTTACTTTCCATGATTTTTTTTTTTAATGTAAGAGTTTGGATGAGGATGATAACATTTACAAGTCCTATGAATTTTCTGTATTTTTTAAGAAAATTGTTTCCAAATTGGGGGATATTTTTCCTAATGCTTTTGAATCATTGTGCTTACTCTGCTTGCTTAACACTGTTTTCCATGAATGAATTTTTTTTTTCCCATGAATGAATTTAAAATTTCCTCCTTGGTTCTAAGTAAACCTCTGAAAGACTGTTGATCAAAATGAATCTTTCAAATCACTAGTATTTTTTTTTATTATTAATGTTTGTGCACTCCAGAATAATCTACATTTAAATGTATTTTCCAGTAATTTTGTGCACTTTTGTCAATTATTTGCCTTTTTAACTGATGTGGGACTTCCCTGGTGGTCCAGTTTTCAGAATCCACCTTGCAATGCAGGGGACTCGGGTTCCGTCCATCCCTGGTCTGGGAATTAAGATCCCACATGCCCCGGGGCAACTGAGCCTGCGTGCTGCAGCTACCAAAGCCTGCCCAGCAGAACTAGAGAGTCCACACGCCACAACGAAAGATCCTGCGTGACGCAATGAAGACCCGACTCGGCCAACTACATAAATATGGGAAAAAAGTTATGGGTGATTCAGTTTACCTTTAATCAATAAATAAACTGATGTAATTGGTTTCCAATCACTAATTCCTGCCTATTATAAATCAGAGCCAGCTAATTGTGTATTCTGCTGTGCACTCATGAGATGCACAGAGGTGCCCCTGGAACTGGACATTTGGGGTGGGGCAAAAACAGATGCTGTTAGTATAGGTGATGCTGTCAGTATAGGGAACTCATGTTTCCGTATCTGCTTGCGTTCATCCATATGCAGGAGAGCATTTGAGTTACAGAGGAAGGCCTCCTGGATGGGGTTTGAACCATCCAGGGAAAGAACTCTTTTCATGAAAATCTCTGAAAGATTTTGGACAAGGATCAGAAGCAGGTCTTCTGGAGATAGTTAAGGAGAACAGTACAGACTAGGAGAGAGGGGAGGAGATAGTCCAGCACAGTGTTGGGGTGCAGTCTTTACACCAGCCTCTTCAGGTGTCCTAGCAGTGTCTCGTTCCCTCCCAGATCAGTGGCGGGGTGAGGGAGTGGTCAGTGTTGGTGTCCCCATAGCAGCCGCCACTGATACATCACCGCACCCTGCACCCCAAGACCCTGCACCAGGAGCTGCACAGCAGAGGGGAGGGTGGGGCAGCAGCCGGCTTGGTGACTGCACCAGAGACTGGCTGGGCGCTGCCTCCACGATCCCTTTCAGAGACTCCCCAGAACGACTGGGAGACATAAAGATTGCTATGTCCCTTTTAAGGTGTATTTAAGTGTTAGTCGCTCAGTGGTGTCTGACTCTTTGCAACCCCATGGATTGTAGCCTACCAGGCTCCTCTGTCCATGGGATTTTTCTCCAGGCAAGAATGCTGAAGTGGGTTGCCATTTGCTTCTCCAGGGTATCTTCCCAACCCAGGGATTGTACCTAGGTCTCCTGCATCGCAGGCAGATTCTTTACTGTCTGCGCCACCAGGAAAGGCACCAGAGAACCTCGAATTATTGTAACTTGGGCATTAAAAGTTAAGAGAGGGACTTCACTGGGTCCAGTGGTTAAGAATCTGCCACACAATGTGGGGGACGTGGGTTCCATCCTTGGTGGAAGAACTAAGATCCCACATGCTATGGAGAAACCAAGTCTATGTGTAAAATAGTCTGTGCACTGTAACAAAAGGTTCAGTGAGAGGTGTGCTGCAGCTGAGACCCAACCCAATAAACCCAATTTATTTATAAATAAATAAATATTGTAAAAAGATCTTTAAAGTTAAGGAGACTTGGGACTTCCCTGGTGGTCCAGTGGCTAAGACTCCACATTCCCAATGCAGGGGCCTGGGTTCGATCCTTGGTCAGAACTAAATCCCACATGCTGCAACTGAGACCCAGGGCAGTCAAAAAAGTTTATTAAAAAAAAAAAAAACTCATTTTATCTTAAGCAAAATTAATTCCCTAACTGTCCACAAACAGCCCTAGAAATAAGGAGCGCTCCAGAGATAGAAGGTAAGCTCCCAGCGTCCCTGGTCAGTCATGAATCCCACATTGAACGTCCCAGGTTGATTCCCAGGAAGATTGTGGCAGTGAAACTACTGCCCCAGAGGAAAGGGCAGAGCCAGCCTGGCAGAGGCAAGAAGACTGTTTTCATCAGCGCCAGATTTGCCCCTGTCTCATGATGATCCCAGCTGGGTCCCATCACTGTGGGCTCCTCCGCATACAGAAAGATAAAACCCTAACACAGGAAGCAGCAAGCAGGAGTTGGGGACATCAAAACCAGTCAGCTCATAAAAACACGCAGAGGGGCCCTGACAGAACACAGCTGCTGGCCCACGGCGGCATGGGGCACCAGCAGCACACGTCCCAGGACGCCTGGCCATGCGGTGCTGGAGCAGGGGTGGGTCCGTCCCCAGGGTCAGCATTAGGAAGGGATCCTCCCCACTCTCTGGCTACCGTGGAACTCGGCACATCCCAGGAAACCAGTGACTCTGCAGACTGCTTTGCTCAAAACCACCAGGAAGCCTTTTACGTTTTATTGATGTGCATTTGATTTACAATATTGTGTCAGTTTCAGGTAAGCATAGTGATTCGGTATTTTTGCAGATTATGTTCTGCTATAGGTTATTATAAGACACCGGGTATGATTCCCTGTGCTTGCTTAGGGTTTATTCTTGTTGCCTTTTTTTTTTTTTTTAATATTTATTATTTGGCTGCACCGGGTCTTAGTTGCAGCATGTGGGATCTAGTTCCCTGACCAGGGGTCGCATCCAGGCCCCCTGCACTGGGAGCATGAAGTCTTAGCCACTGGACCACCAGGGAAGTCCCCTTTGTTGCCTTTTATTGCCGAATCAAATACTCACAATGAAGTGCAGCTTTCAAGAGCAGGATGGGATTTTTTTTTTTCTAATAATGTAGGAAAATAAGAAATAAACCAAGCACATGAACTTCTCGTTTGAATCCACAGACATGCTGCGTGCTCATTCTTTTCAACGTGAGAAAGGCCTCTTCATAGAATCCCCTTTGTCCCTCCCACTAGCCTCATTCCTCTCTCTCTCTTAAGTCTCAGCTTCCAGTCACTTCCTTAGGAAAACCTGTGAGGTCCTGGGCAGGGTCAGATCCTCCCATTCATGCACCCTGGACTCTCTGAAATCACTTACAGAGATCACTTACATTTGCAGTTCATAAATTATATAATTACTTATCTAACATTCTTCCCCTCTTAGGATATATGTATACATACAGCTGATTTACTTTGCTGTACAGTACAAACTAACACACATTGTAAAGCAATTATACTCTAATAAAAATTAATTTTAAAAATGTTAAAGTAAATATTGATAGAAAAAAGAGAATATTTTTATTCTTCCTGTCACAGTGATGGGCTGCAAACATCCCCATAACGGTTTCCTGGCTTCCATTCAGCCGCAGTCCCTCCCCACCCCATTCCCTTCGCTGGTGTAAATAGCCAGTCTCACGTGTAGCCTGAAAAGCCACAGTCTGCCATTGTCCTGCCTTGGAGCAGTGGGCCCTAGGCAGGGCCAGTCTGCTCAGTGAAGGTATTAGCTCAGAGGGGCCACCAAGGCTGTCAAGTCACTGCAGTTTTTTCGGGACCTACATGTGTCTGATTCACAGTAGGTGCCCAGTAAGTACCCCACTGGATGACAGTGCATGCTGGGTGGCTGGCTGTCTGGGTCATGGCCGCACAAAGTACTTCTGATGGTTGTCCTCAGGATGACCTGACATCCCATGTGCTGGGCTGTACTGATCTGTCGGTTGTCCCTTCCCTCCTAAGACTGTCCTAGTTTGGATGACAACATATTTGGATTACTCTGCAGAGGTGTCAGTCAAGTCAACATCTTCCTATTAAGTAAAAACATCTTAATAAAGAAACGAAAATCCTTTCAAAGTGTTCATATTTGTGAACTAACTTTTATGCAGGTTAACGGCAGGTCAGTGTAGTACTGCTGTAAGAATACAGCACCTTACTTCTTCCTCTATTATTAAACTTTAGGTTGTTCCCAACATTTTACTCTTACAATTGATGCTGCAGGAAATCCCACGCACAAACTGCCTCCTGCACTTCTTCAAAAGCTTAAAGAGATGGGAATACCAGACTACCTTACCTGTCTCCTGTGAAACCTGTATGAAGGTCAAGAATTAACAGTTAGAACCAGACATGGAACAACAGACTGGTTCTAAATTGTGAGGGAATATGTCAAGGCTGTATATTGTCACCCTGCTTATTTAACTTATATACAGAGTACATCATGTGAAATGATGGGGTGGATGAATCACAAGCTGGAATCAAGATCGCCAGGAGAAATATCAACAACCTCAGATATACAGATGATACCATTCTAATGGGAGAAAGCGAAGAGTCACTTGAGGGTAAAACAGGAAAATGAAAAATCTGGCTTAAAACTCAACAGTAAAAAAACCAAGATCATGACATCAAGTCCCATAATTTTTTGACAAGTGAAAGGGGAAAAAGTGGCAGCACTGACAGATATTATATTTTTGGGCTCCAAAATCACTGTGGATGGTGACTGCAGCCATGAAATTAAAAGACGTTTTCTGCTTGCTCCTTAGAAGGAAAGCTATGACAAACCTCAGTTCAGTTCAGTTCAGTCGCTCAGTCGTGTCCGACTCTTTGCGACCCCATGAATCGCAGCACGCCAGGCCTCCCTGTCCATCACCAACTCCCGGAGTTCACTCAGACTCACGTCAATCGAGTCAGTGATGCCATCCAGCCATCTCATCCTCTGGCGTCCCTTTCTCCTCCTGCCCCCAATCCCTCCCAGCATCAGAGTCTTTTCCAATGAGTCAACTCTTCACATGAGGTGGCCAAAGTACTGCAGTTTCAGCTTCAGCATCATTCCCTCCAAAGAAATCCCAGGGCTGATCTCCTTCAGAATGGACTGGTTGGATCTCCTTGCAGTCCAACGGATTCTCAAGAGTCTTCTCCAACACCACAGTTCAAAAGCATCAATTCTTCGGCGCTCAGCCTTCTTCACAGTCTTCTCACATCCATACATGACCACAGGAAAAACTATAGCCTTGACTAGACGAACCTTTGTTGGCAAAGTAATGTCTCTGCTTTTCAATATGCTATCTAGGTTGGTCATAACTTTCCTTCCAAGGAGTAAGCGTCTTTTAATTTCATGGCTGCAGTCACCATCTGCAGTGATTTTGGAGCCCAGAAAAATAAAGTCTGACACTGTTTCCACTGTTTCCCCATCTATTTCCCATGAAGTGATGGGACCCGATGCCATGATCTTCATTTTCTGAATGTTGAGCTTTAAGCCATGATCTTCATTTTCTGAATGTTGAGCTTTAAGCCAACTTTTTCACTTTCATCTTTCACTTTCATCAAGAGGCTTTTTAGTTCCTCTTCACTTTCTGCCATAAGGGTGGTATCATCTGCATATCTGAGGTTATTGATATTTCTCCCAGCAATCGTGATTCCAGCTTGTGTTTCTTCCAGCCCAGCGTTTCTCATGATGTACTCTGCATATAAGTTAAATAAGCAGGGTGACAATATACAGCCTTGACGGACTCCTTTTCCTATTTGGAACCAGTCTGTTGTTCCATGTCCAGTTCTAACTGTTGCTTCCTGACCTGCATACAGATTTCTCAAGAGGCAGATCAGGTGGTCTGGTATTCCCATCTCTTTCAGAATTTTCCACAGTTTATTGTGATCCACACAGTCAAAGGCTTTGGCATAGTCAATAAAGCAGAACTAGATGTTTTTCTGGAACTCTTGCTTTTTCCATGATCCAGCGGATGTTGGCAATTTGATCTCTGGTTCCTCTGCCTTTTCTAAAACCAGCTTGAACATCAGGAAGTTCATAGTTCACGTATTGCTGAAGCCTGGCTTGGAGAATTTTGAGCATTACTTTATTAGCGTGTGAGATGAGAGCAACTGTGCGGTAGTTTGAGCATTCTTTGGCATTGCCTTTTTTTGGGATCGGAATGAAAACTGACCTTTTCCAGTCCTGTGGTCACTGCTGAGTTTTCCAAATTTGCTGACAAATTGAGTGCAGCACTTTCACAGAATCATCTTTCAGGATTTGGAATAGCTCAACTGGAATTCTATCACCTCCACTAGCTTTGTTCGTAGTGATGCTTTCTAAGGCCCATTTGACTTCACATTCTAGGATGTCTGGCTCTAGATGAGTGATCATACCATCGTGATTATCTTGGCTGTGAAGATCTTTTTTGTACAGTTCTTCTGTGTATTCTTGCCACCTCTTCTTAATATCTTCTGCTTCTGTTAGGTCCATACCATTTCTGTCCTTTATCGAGCCCATCTTTGCATGAAATGTTCCCTTGGCATCTCTAATTTTCTTGAAGAGATCTCTAGTCTTTCCCATTCTATTGTTTTCCTCTATTTCTTTGCATTGATCACTGAGGAAGGCTTTCTTATCTCTTCTTGCTATTCTTTGGAACTCTGCATTCAGATGCTTATATATTTTAAAAGCAGGGACATCACTTTGCTGACAAAGGTTCGTACAGTCAAAGCTATGTTTTTTTTTCCAGTAGTCATGTATGAATGTGGCAGGTGGACCATAAAGAAGACTGAGCACAGAAGAATGGATGCTTTCAAATTATGGTGCTAGAGAAGACTCTGGAGAGTCCCTTGGACTGCAAGATTAAACCAGTGAATCCTAAAGGATATTGAGAGGGTAACAGGCAGAAAGACTGCTGCTGGTGCTGCTAAGTCACTTCAGTCATGTCCAACTCTGTGTGACCCCATAGACGGCAGCCCACCAGGCTCTCCCATCCCTGGGATTCTCCAGGCAAGAACACTGGAGTGGGTTGCCGTTTCCTTCTTCAGTGCATGAAAGTGAAAAGTGAAAGTGAAGTCCCTCAGTCGTGTCCGATTCTCTTCGACCCCATGGACTGCAGCCCACCAGGCTCCTCCATCCATGGGATTTTCCAGGCAAGAGTACTGGAGTGGGGTGCCATTGCCTTCTCAGACTAGGGGTCTCCAAACAGAGGAAATAAGCTGCAAGTTTCGGACATTTTTTCTCTCTCTCTCTCTCGAGCGGCAGGAGGAAACACTACAAGTATCAGATTTTTTTTCCCTTCTCTATACAAAACTAAGGGCCTTCCCTGGTATTCTTGCCTGGAAAATCCCATGGACAGAGGACCCTGCCGGGCTACATACAGTCCACGGGATCATAAAGAGTCGGACACAACTTCACATGATCCTTCGTATACAAAATTAAAAGGAGGTTTCTCTTAAAATTCTGTGTTGCACCAATACAGTATATTAACGCATATATATGGAATTTAGAAAGGTGGTAACGATGACCCTATATGCAAGACACCAAAGAGACAAAGATGTAAAGAACAGAACTTTGGACCCTGTGGGAGAAGGTGAAGATGGGATGATTTGAGAGAATGGCATTGAAACATGTATATTATCATATGTGAAACAGATCACCAGTCAAGGTTTGATGCATGAGACAGGGCGCTCAGGGCTGGTGTACTGGGATGACCCTGAGGGATGGGATGGGGAGGGAGGTGGGATGGAGGGTCAGGATGGGGAACACATGTACACTCATGGCTGATTCATGTGAATGTATGGTAAAAACCACCACAATATTGTAAAATAATTAGCCTCCAATTAAAAATTTTTTAAATGTAAAAAAAAAAATTTTGTGTTGCCATGACAATACCTCGCTCCACCTGAACTTAATTTTTCTCAAACCTTGAGCTAACCAATGCATTTTTCTTATGGAAATGCTTTTCTTAAGCTATGTTAATCAACTGTGTATTTACCCTAGACTCTGTCTTTCTTCAAGTGGGTTCACTTAAGACTCAGAGCTGATAAGGGCTCAGTAAATCTGTATGTTTTACTCATACACTGTTCTCCTAAGCTATGTTAATGAAACTATATATTTACTTGGAAACCTGCCTTTCTTCAAGATTCATGCCAATCATTTTATGGCCCAGGATGACTCACCTGGTGCCAATGTTATCTCAAAATGCATGTTGTTGGTGAGGGGCCTGTGCCACTCTGAGTTTTGAGACATCTCCTTTCTCTAATTAACAGCTTGCTGATAGGTATATAACATATTGCTAAAGGCTAGCAGGTGGGCACTCTTTCTGCCCCCTTCTGATGTCTATGTCAGAAGCTTTCTCTGTCTCTTTATACTTTAATAAAACTTCATTACACAAAAGCTCTGAGTGATCAAGCCTGGTCACTGGCCCCAGATTGAATTCCTCTCCTCCAGAGGCTAAGAATCCTGGCGTCTTTCACGGCTCAGCAACAGCCTTTCAATGTCAACCCTGAATATTCATTGGAAGGACTGATGCTGAAGCTGAAGCTCCAATATTTTGGCCACTTGATGCAAACAGCCAAATCATTAGAAAAGACCCTGATTCTGGGAAAGACTGAAAGCAAAAGGAAAGGGGGTGGCAGAGGGTAAGATGGTTAGATAGCTTCACCGACTCACTGGACATGAATCTGAGCAAACTCTGGGAGACAGGGAAGCACAGGGAAGCCTCACGTGTTGCAGTCCGCGGGGTCACAAACAGATGGGCACGATTTAGCAGCTGAACAACAACAGCAGCAACGTCCACGTGTTACCACCAGGATCAGTATTGCCAGAACGTCTACATGTTTACAAGCTAATAGGCTAGAAATCATAGTTCACGGTTTTTATCATGACCCAGGATTGCACATAAATCTAAGCCGCACACTGTTTTGTAACTGCTTGCTGCACTTAATATATCATAAACACCTTCCCGTGTAAATAAATATTCTCCCATGTAATGTTAAAGTGTATTGTTTTGCATGGCTATGCCACTGTTTATTTAATTAACAAATGCCCTGCCCTTAGACGTTTGTCTCTATGTTTACAAGAGTTTGCTACTAGAAGCAGCACTTGAGAGCTAGTACAGCAGAGTGGTGAAAGGATGGACTCTCTTAGATTCAGACGAAATCTGGCTTTCATTCGGAATCTATCACTTGCCACCTGTGCAGCCCAGGGCAGGTCCCTGCAGGATCTCATGGCACAGCAGGTGGCTGAAGTTCAGCCTCCAAAGCCAGCTACTATTTGAATCCTGATTCTGACACTCAACAGCTGTGTGGCCTTAAGAACGTCCTTTACCTTCTCTGTGCCACAGTTTCCTCACCTGTAAAATTGGACACAATAATAGGACCTAACTCAGAAGGCTGTTGGAAGGAGGGTGCAACATAGCAGAGGGCTTCTGCACCGTGTGGCATATATAAGTAACTAGCATTTGGTATATATCTATAATTCAAGTCTAACTGAAACCAAATAGAATGTGGGTACCCAAGCGGATCTGCACAGTCAAGTTCGATTTGCCCTGAAGGAGGAAATGCAGCTCAGAGGAATTAACAATTGGTCCCAGGTCACACAACTAGATGCCAGTCAGCTTGATCTGTGGAAACAAAACAAGGGAGGCCACAGGTGTGCATTGGCTGGTGCTTCAAGCCATTTTGAAATGGGATAACTGGAATCTCGAGAAGTGGTAAACGAGAAGTCCCATCCCTTCAGCACACTCCACTCCCTGAAGTCCACACCGCAGTTCTCTGTGGATGGCTGGGCCACCTTTGCTGGTTCCCCAGTCACCCCTTTCTGGATGCAGATTTGCTCCAGGCACAACTGGTGGGTGTCAACCTGAGGTTTTTATCGAACTTTTTGTTGCCAAGCCCAGGTGCCAGGGTGGTGGAGGTGCAAAGGCCATGTGTTCTGCTCATGGCAGGGTAACAGGAGAGCCTGGTCCGTGACTCAGGCCACTGACTAATCAAAAGCTCTAACTATCTGTCAGAGAATCCTCAGGGGTGGAGGGTGGGCACCGTTAAAACATGCAAGCTGTCAGACAGCATGCAACCTGTGTGACCCCCAACATCTTGTTCAGATGACGTACCATCTGGCCCAGAGCAGGCTGGGGCGCACCTGACAGGGTACCTGGTCAGCCTGGGCCATGCCCCAAGCAGGCGCAGTCAGCCCACTCCCAGCCCGGGACGTTGCCAGCAGTCGGGTGGAGAACCTGGGTCTTTGCTCTGCACGAGCACGGGGCTGTCTCCTACTCCTTTTACTTACTCTGCTCCGTTTTTGGAATAAGAGCTGGGTTTCGTCATTCACGTGAACAGCAAGGACTTTTCAAAAAAGCAATAGATACAGTTTCCCTTTAAGGGGGAGATCACTGGGGCATCCAGAAGATGAGCAGGATCTGGCCAACAAGATTTCTGAAGATTCTTTTCAACCCTGTATCCCTATTTGAGGAAATCTAGGAAAGTGTCTCGCTGCTGCTGCTGCTAAGTTGCTTCAGTCGTGTCCGACTCTGTGCGACCCCATAGACAGCAGCCCACCAGGCTCCCCCGTCCCTGGGATTCTCCAGGCAAGAACACCGGAGTGGGTTGCCATTTCCCTCTCCAATGCATGAAAGTGAAAAGTGAAAGTGAAGTTGCTCAGTCATGTCTGACTCTTTGCGACCCCATGGACAGTAGCCTGCACCAGGCTCCTCCATCCATGGGATTTTCCAGGCAAGAGTACTGGAGTGGGGTGCCATTTCCTTCTCCAGGGAATCTTCCCGACCCAGGGATCGAACCCAGGTCTCCCGCATTGTAGACAGACTCTTTACCATCTGAGCCACCAGGGAAGTCCATATACATATATATATATGTACATTTTGTTCATAGATCCTATTACACCTATGTATATGTGTCTATATAAATTGTTTAATTAAAATCTCTCTCACCCTGCTTCCTTCCTCTTGGGTCATTCTCCTCTATTGGATATGAGATCAACTTTATAATTCAGAGTTGATGGCTAAAAATATATTTAACAGCCCAAGTGCTTAGTGTGTCTCCTTTAAGTTTTCAGTACTTTCTCCTGCTGCAATTAGAAGTTGTATGGGGGTGGGGGTAGAGGGCAGCCCTGGTGAGGTTAGAGAAGACGCGTGTGGGGCTGAGAACACACGAGAAACTAGCCTCCGGTTTGCTCTGAGTCAGTGGACTGAAGCCAAGGTCTCTGGACAGCGAGACGCCACCAAGGACAAACACCCCTTCCCTGGAGTCCCATGGCTCAGCCATCACAATGGGCTCCAGGCACAACTGGTCCCATCTAATAACAGCATCACAGAGAGGTGGGCAGGAAATGGCCCTGGCCCTGGGGGCTAAGGAGGGAGTTCAGAGGACCCACAGGTAGAAGGAAACCCAGGGGGTGAGCAGTGTCTTACTCGACCCACTTTTGTCCTCCAGAGGGCATTCCTTGGACCCCAGAAAGCCTAGGCACCCCTGTGATCTTCCACCCTGTGACACTCCACCAACAAGCTAAATGCACACACAATGCACAGAATGCAAATTGTGCATGAACTTCACTGACTGTTTATAATTAAATACCTTTTATCAAACAATTAGAAACCTACAACTAATGAGGGGGGCGGAAGGGGTCCTGGAAGTCTAAAAGCCCCAGAAACAGCTCTGTTTAGGTATAGATTCTGAGTATTCCAAATGGAGGGGGAAAAAATCTCACAAATGTGACTTATCTGAGCCAATAGAGGGCGTCATTCACTTTTACAAGTCCCTTGAACACTTTTTTTTTTTTAAAGAGGGCTGAGGGGTAGTGAGACGCTGAGATGTACTGAATCTGAATGGGCTTTTTGCTGTACGCTAGGGTGGTAGGGTATAGGTAGGATTGGTAACTAGAAAACTCATATATGAATATTGCTAAAATGCTACATCTCTGTTGCATGGGGCAAAGTTGAATCAATTTTATCTCTTCCGTTAAGCTCTTTCTCTGGCCAGACTGACCTAAAGACAGCCAATTCCCCCTTGACATACAACAGAGAGTTTGGGTTGGTAGATTGTTACATTGCATCTTTCCATTTTCCAAACAAGTGGAGTTTGCTGTTTGTAACAAGGTTTCAGTAGCGGGAATGAGTAATTCTGGAAAAGTCCACCAGAGGGAGCCAAATGACTGCTTTAGAATCACTCATTGAAGTTTGGGAAGCTGCCGGCCAACCTCCTCCCTCCTCATCTCTCCCTCTCCCCCAGACATTAAAAAAAAAAAAAAAAAAAAAAATCAGAATTATAGCGCTAGAAATATGTATTCTGTATCTTCTTACCTAGCAACCCACAGACCTCAAACAAACAAATAATACTGCTGTGGTGATGTATTTAACAATGTGAAGATTCTCTGCCTTCTTAACAGGGAGCAGAATAATTAGAGAAATCTTGCCTTAGAAAGACCATTAACTGGACGCACAGTGAGGAATGAATCCTCAAGAATGCTGGGGGGGTGGGGTAGGGGGTGGGAGAATGGTTTATGAGTATAAACAATTTACCAGATTGAGCTGATCACTTTTCATATATTTTCAACAGACATTTTAAGGATCTGTTTTTAAGGGGATTTGACTATGATTTTTTTTTTTCTTCTGCTGAGAAAGGTTGAAGGCAGGAGAAGGGGATGACAGAGGATGAGATGGTTGGATGGCATCACTGACTCAATGGACATGAGTTTGAGGAAACTCCAGAAGACGGTGAAGGACACAGAAGCCTGGCGTGCGCAGTCCATGGGGTTGCAAAGAGTTGGACACAACTGAGCCACTGGACAACAACACTGTAGGGGCTGGCTCTGCATTAAGAACCACCTACACAAATACATCTTTTCTGCTTTTGTTGTGCTTTAGGCCTAGCAGAGTGTCCGTTGAGGTCAACAACATCCTCTTGTTGGCATTGGCTATGACTGGCCATTCTGTAGCCAGGAACTGCTGGGAAAACAGTGCGTCTGAATTTCAACTGAATTCTTAAAACACCCTCCCTCCTTCTTGGTACCCACCCTTAAACCTTTTCAACCCACAGCCAGGGGCTAGTGGGTCCTTCTGAGATCCCAAGCACTTTGTAAAAAATTATATCTCACAGTCCATTATATGATTATTTAAAATCCGAATTCCTTATTAAACTGTTAACGTCTTGAGGAAAGAAATTTGTCTTAATTTTCTCCAGAAAGATTTAGCTTCATAATCCAACAGAGTGCAAGGCGCACATTAGGAGTTAATCAGTTTTTATGGAATAAATAATATTCTCATGAACAGGGCGTAAAATAAGAAAAGTTAGGAACAAGCAAGGGCTTTTTCTGTGTCTGCCTCTCTCTAAGCACTAGATATGTATTAACTCATTTCATCCTCAGAAATGCCCTATGAAATCAGTAACAAGTACTACAATTACCTGGGACTTCCCTGGTGGCTCAGATGGTAAAGAATCCACCTGCAATGCAGGAGACCTGGCTTCAATCCCTGGGTCAGGAAGATCCCCTGGGGAAAGGCAGGGCAACCCACTCGGCTATTCTTGCCTGGAGAATCCCTGTGGACAGAGGAGCCTTGCAGGCTACAGTCTATGGGGTTGTAAAGAGTTAGACATGACTGAGTGACCAGCATTTTTACGTTCACTACTATTACCTACATTTTAAAGTTGAGAAGACTGACCTCAGATTGATGAGGATTAAGTAACTTGCCCAAGGTCATGAATGATATAAGCTGAGAATGGGATTTGAACCCCAGGATGGTGCTGCCACTGCCTGGACCCCCCATTGCATTAGCGTAGAGTTCTGCCTGGAAATAAGAGAGAGGGTGGTTACACAGATGTGTGCCTGCTTACTGACTATACACTATGTGAAAGTCGCTCAGTCATGTCCAACTCTCTGCGACTCCGTGGACTATACAGTCCATGGGATTCTCCAGGCCAGAATACTGGAGTGGGTAGCTGTTCCCTTGTCGAAGGGAATTTCCCAACCCAGGGATCAAACCCAGGTCTCCTGCATCACAGGCAGATTCTTTACCAGCTGAGCTACCAGGGAAGCTCAAGAATACTGGACTGGGTATTACTCACTTTCATAAGGATAGACATTATCAGCTTGTTAAATTAGAGGATGACACCAGTATGGAAAAGAGAAAATATATGTTGGATGATAGATGAAGGTTTTAAAATTTTATTTATTTATTTATTTTTGGCTGTGCTGGGTCTTCACTGTGCTTGGGCTTTCCTCTAGGCGTGGAGAGCAGGAGCCACTCCCTCGTGGAGCGCAGGCTTCTCATTGCAGCGTCTTCTCTTGTTGCGGCACGTGGGCTCAGGAGTTGCAGCTCCTGAGCTCTAGAGCACAGGGTCAGTAGTTGTGGTACATGGGCTTAGCTAGTCTGCGGGCATGTGGGATCTTCCCAGACCAGGGATTGAACGCAAGTCTCCTGCATGGGCAGCTCACCACTGAGCCACCAGGGAAGCCCTGATGAAGATTTTTTTAACTTATAAACTTAGAAATGGCTCTTAGATATGACACCAAAAACACAAGCAATGAATGAAGAATAAGCTGGATATCATCAAAATTTAAAACTTTCATGTTTCCAAGGATATCAAGAAAATGAAAAGAAAACATACAGAACAGGGGAAAACTTTTGCAAATTATGTATCTGGTGAGGGACTTGTCAAGTGGGCCTTAGGAAGCATCACTATGAACAAAGCTAGTGGAGGTGATGGAATTCCAGTTGAGCTATTTCAAATCCTAAAAGATAATACTGTTAAAGTGCTGCACTCAATATGCCAGCAAATTTGGAAAACTCAGCAGTGGCCACAGGACTGGAAAAGGTCAGTTTCCATTCCAATCCCCAAGAAAGGCAATGCCAAAGAATGTTCAAACTACCACACAATTGTACTTGCACTCATCTCACATGCTAGCAAAGTAATGCTCAAAATTCTCCAAGTGAGGCTTCAACAGTACATGAACTGAGAACTTCCAGATGTTAAAGCTGGATTTAGAAAAGGCAGAGGAACCAAAGATCAAATTGCCAACACCTGTTGGATCACTGAAAATGCAAGAGAGTTCCAGAAAAACACCTACTGCTGCTTCATTGACTACACTAAAGCCTTTGACTGTGTGGATTACAACAAACTGTGGAAAATTCTTTTTTTAATATATTTTATTTTATTTTTAAACTTTACAATATTGTATTGGTTTTGTCCTATATCAACATGAATCCACCACAGGTATACATGTGTTCCCCATCCTGAACCCTCCTCCCTCATCCCTCCCCGTACCATCCCTCTGGGTCGTCCCAGCGCACCAGCCCCAAGCATCCAGTATCGTGCGTCGAACCTGGACTGGTGACTCATTTCATATATGATATTATACATGTTTCAATGCCATTCTCCCAAATCATCCCTCCCTCTCCCTTTCCCACAGAGTCCAAAAGACTGTTCTATACATCAGTGTCTCTTTTGCTGTCTCGTATACAGGGTTATTGTTACCATCTTTCTAAATTCCATATATATGCGTTAGTATACTGTATTGGTGTTTTTCTTTCTGGCTTACTTCACTCTGTATAATAGGCTCCAGTTTCATCCACCTCATTAGAACAGATTCAAATGTATTCTTTTTAATGGCTGAGTAATACTCCATTGTGTATATGTACCACAGCTTTCTTATCCATTCATTTGCTGATGGACACCTAGGTTGCTTCCATGTCCTGGCTATTATAAACAGTGTGGAAAATTTGTAAAGAGATGGAACCACCTTACCCACCTCCTGAGAAATCTGTATGCAGGTCAAGAAGCAGCAGTTAGAACCGGACATGGAACAACAAACTGGTTCAAAATTGGGAAAGGAGTACATCAAAGCTGTATATTGTCACCCTATTTATTTAACTTATATGCAGAGTACATCATGCAAAATGCCAGGCTGGATGAAGCACAAGCTGGAATCAAGATTGTCAGGAGAAATATCAATAACCTCAGATATGCAGATGACACCACCCTTATGGCAGAAAGTGAAGAACTAAAGAGCCTCTTGCTGAAAGTGGAAGAGGAGAGTGAAAAAGTTGGCTTAAAACTCAACATTCAAAAAAACAGATCATGGCATCTGGTCCCATCACTTCATGGCAAATAGATGGGGAAACAATGGAAACTGTGATAGACTTTATTTTCTTGGGCTCCAAAATCACTGCAGATGGTGACTGCAGCCATGAAATTAAGATGCTTGCTCCTTGGAAGAAAAGCTATGACTAACCTAGACATCATATTAAAAAGCAGAGACATTACTTTGCCAACAAATGTCCATGTAGTCAAACCTATGGTTTTTCCAGTAGTCATGTATGGATGTGAGAGTTGGACCATAAGGAAGGCTGAGCACTGAAGAATTGATGCTTTTGAACTGTGGTGTTGGAGAAGACTCTTGAGAGTCCCTTGGACTGCAAGGAGATTAAACCAGTCAATCCTAAAGGAAATCGGTCCTGAGTGTTCACTGGAAGGACTGATGTTGAAGCTGAAGCTGCAATACTTTGGCAACCTGATGTGAAGAACTAACTCGTTGGAAAAGATCATGATACTGGAAAAGACTGAAGACAGGAGGAGAAGGGGACGACAGAGGATGAGATGGTTGGATGGCATCACCGACTCGATGGACATGAGTTTGAGCAAGCTCCAGGAGTTGGTGATAGACAGGGAAGCCTCGCGTGCTACAGTCCATGGGGGTCACAAAGAGTCTGACATGACTGAGTGACTGAACTAAACTGAAGGGACTTCTATCTAGAGTACATAAAGAACTATTATACCTTATTATTATTAAAAAATTAAACCAATTTTTAAAATTGGCAAACTACTGGAATAGCTAATTCTCCAAAGAAGATATACAAATGTCCAATAAGCACATGAAAAGTGCTCAACACCATCAGCCATCAGGGAAATGCAAATCAAACCCATGAGACAGCTCTGCACACCCACTACGGGGGCTATTCTCAGACAGACAGATAATGACACGTGTTGGAGAGGGTGTGGAGGATATCCTGCTGGTTGTTGTTTAGTCACTAAGTCGTGTCTGACTCTTTGTGACCCTGTGGACTGTAGCCAGCCAGGATCCTCCCCCATGGGACTTCCCAGGCACGAATACTGGAGTGGGTTGCCATTTTCTCCGCCCAGAGGATCTTTCTGACCCAGGGATTGAACCCAGGTCTCCTGCATTGGCAGGCAGATTCTTTACCGCTGAGCCACCAGGGAAGCCCATACTGCTGGTAAAGACGGAAAATGGTGCAGCCACTTTGGAAAATGTTCTGGCAGTTCCTCAGATGTATAAACATAAAATTACCCTAGTCTGCTCCTAGGTGTACACATAAGAGAAATATGTCCACACAAAAATCTGTACACATATGTTCACAGCAGTATCATTCATAATAGCCAAAATGGGAAAATAACCCAAATGTCCATCAACTGATGTGATATATTTGTATCATGGAATATTATTTGAAAAAAGGAATAATATTTTATAATAATTTTATATGGCGTATAATCTAAAACGGAGTGAATCAGTATGTTGTACAGCTGAAACTAAGGTACTAGTGTAAGCCAATTACAATTCCACTTTTAAAAGTTAAAAATAAATTATACAATGTAGGTCCAAATTTTAAAAAAGAAGTAAAAGACTGATACATGTACAATATGGATGAACCTTGAAAGCATTAAGCTCAGAGGAGAAAGCCAGTTACATGGACCACATGTTGCATGATTCCGATTGTATGGCATGTCCAGAACAGACAGATGTACAGAGACAGAAAGGAGATTAGTGGTTATCTAGAGCTGGAGGGATGAGGAAGCCGGGGAGAGGTGTGACAGTTAAGGGGTGTGGAGTTGCTTTGGAGATTATAAAAATGTTCAAAATTGACTCTGGTGATGGATATAGTAATATTAAGTATAGTATATAGTATATTAAATATTCTAAAAGCCACAGAATTGTACACTTTAAATGGGTTTGTATGGTATGTTCATTAATCTTGAATAAAGCTGTTAAAAAAAAATCATGGGAATTCCCTGGGGTCCAGTGGTTAGGACTCCAAGCTTCCACTGCAGGGGGCATGGGTTCCATCCCTGGTTGGGGAACTAAGACCCTGCATGTCACATGGCCAAAAACAAACAAAGCAAAATGCAAGCAGGTAGAAGGATGGGTTCCCACCAATAAATGGAATGTACTGTTGCCTTAACATCCAGCCCGCAGATTCTGAAAACCCTCTGCACAAGTATGGGATGGGGAGACAGGTGTTGACAGAGACACCAGGGAAAGGGGGCAGGGAGTCAGGATTGCAGTATATCCTAAGATCACTATGAGCAAACAGTAGGATGGGGCTGCCAGAACAGTTAAACATGCTGAAGTGAAGGCTGTCCTCTCCCAGCAGAACTTCCAGGGGCTGTTACGAGCTTTAGAGCCCCAAGTACTCTGGAAAAGAGCCCACTCACAGCTCTAAACTCACAACTGGGGGGAGGGGGAGGGAAAGATGGAAATCCTAACGGCAGTTATTGCCAAGGCTTCTGGTGTCAGAGGAGTCTCCTGCTCTGGCCTCGGGCTTCCTGACTCACTGGTATCAGCTGGCCTGTGACTCCCATCACCAGGTCTGGTGAGGAGAGGCTTCACAGATCTTGGGTGGAAGGTCCCCTTCATTCAGGGCTGTTGGTTGGGGGGTCCGCAATGGCAACCATCTTGCCAGGCTCCCTGTGGATGCCAGTGAAGGAAATTGGGGGAGGTGATCAGGAATCAAGTAGCTCTAACAAGAAGACGATCATCTTTGTTTATGGTATAATGTTTTAAAACATTTTAAAACATAGGTATAATGCTTTAAGAACATCTCCCAGTGATGCTTCCTTATCAGTAAGCCAGTCTCACACTCCCTAAGCTTCCTATAACATCCACTTTCCCTTTCTTCGTAAACACTCCACTCCTCACCAAAAGCATCCGAGGACAGAATGGAAAGTTTGAGCCCCCCAGGGAGGACTTAATATCACTGCTCTAAGTTTGGGGGTCTCTCTGAGATTGCTGACAAAAGGAACACAGAATTGCCTGAATTGTTTTCATTTTCAAGAAGGAGAAGGCATACCACATTAAGGAAATATAAAGGAGTTACTGACACAACAGCTGAAGAATTTTTTGACATGATTCTTTGTTTCAGTGGATAAAATGTAAGTAATGGAAAATAATTTTTCAGTAAAGCAGGAAAAGCATTTTATATTTATACATGTTACTCATAAGTTGCCGACCTGTTATTTCTACCAGATGTCCATGTATGTCAGCAATCCAGACAGCTTAATTTCTGCTAGAATTCAGCAGAATAAATAAATAAATAGTAAATAAATGAGCAACTATATATGTGCTTCTTCTGTTTCAGCACTGGGGTGAGTGAAGAGATATCAAAGAATAAGGATGGTATTTGCATTGTAGAAAATTCCTTGAGTGGGAACAGTAACATGCAGGAAATAATTTGAACCCGGAAACAGTACAAGCTTAGATACTGAGGTAGGCAGAAGCCAGGCACCTTACCTTGGTCCTTGGTCGTGTGGGGGTTCCAGCAGGAGAGACCAGTGAGAACCACAGTAGTAAAAAGAAGCGTCAGAATGAAGGTCTGCAAAGCCAGTCTCCAGAGCTCTGCCCTTCCTCCTCCAAAAAGAGGGCACCAGGCTCACACCCATCCTGGAAAGGCTGGTCCCATGCCAACGAGGCCAGGGAGCAGAAACGGCCGTGCCACAAGCCTCATTACAGGACAGCCGTCCCTCACAACAGATGCCGCCCCACCCAAACAAGAGAGTTTGGGGACAAAGGAGACCTAAATCCCTTGGCCACCCCCAATCCCCACCCCTCTCAGCCTAGCTGCGGCCTCAAAGGGCCAGGTGGCACCTAGGGCCAGTCTGCCATCCGTTCCTGGGAACTGGCATTTTTTAAAATCTGCTCAATTAGAAATGTAACGACTTCTTGCTTCCATTTGCCAGGCTGGCAGGAATAACGTGCAGCCAGCCAAGTGTGCTCTGTGAGGCTTAGCAAAAGCTGAGAAAGCGCAACCCCAAAGCTTCCTGGTTCAGAGAGGCAAGCATTCTCCAGAAAAGACCCATATGTGGTCCTGCCTGCAGGAGAGTGAGGGTCAATGGGGTGGGCTACCTGCCTGTTTTCCTCATCTCTAAATCTGTGTAATAATAGATGATGCCTACTTTTGCAAAGATTAAGACAGAGCCTATGAAGGACTTATGGCTGACGTCTGGCACATAGCAGTTTCACTGTAGCTGTTATGACCACATTGATATATAGTATTTTTAGTCCCTCCACCTGGTATTTCTGGACTTCTCTGGTGGTTCAGATGGTAAAGAGCCTGCCTGCAATGCAGGAGACCTGGGTTCCATGCCTGGGTTTGGAAGATTCTCTGGAGAAGGGAATGGCTACCCCCTCCAGTACTCTTGCCTGGAAAATTCCAGGGACGAGGAGCCTGGTGGGGAGCCAGTCCATAGGGTTGCAAGGAGTCAGACGTGACTGAGTGACTAACACACACACACACACACACACACAGTCCCTCTATTACCCGGAAACATTCCAGACAATATGTCTCCTGAGATGCAAGAGGAGAGGGCTCAAATATACCACTACCCAGCACATCCGTGTCTCAGCAACAAGTCAAGCAGTGGCCTGAAAACACCTGGGGAGTCGATAGGTAATTCAGTTAACCCAAGGATGTCCTTTCCAGGACCGCAGTGCACAGTCAGGTCATTTACGGGACTCGCTCGCCTTTTTGCACCTCTGCCTGATCAGGAACAAGCAGGGAGGCAGTTGTTTTTATACTTTCCCCGCCTCTGCCCAGGGCTTCTCCCTGTTGGAGACCCGCCCCTCGTTAATCAAGCCTGTGTAAGGAATGGTCTGCAGTAAGCAGAATAACAGCACGCTGAGAATAGCTATACCCTGGTTCCTGCAACATGTGACTGTGGTAAGTTCCACATCCAGGGGCAGCTAAGGTGGCAGATGGAATTAGAGCTGATAATCAGCTGGCTGAAAGACAGAGAGATGGCCCCAGAGAATGCTAGAGGGACTCATGTGACCACGGGGTTCTTAAAAGTGGGGAAAGGATGCAAAAGAAGGTGTCACAAGGGGGAAAATTGGTTAGAGGCATGCTATGTCACTGGAAAGATGAGCAACAAGCCAAGGAATGTGGGAGCCTCCAGAAGCCAGAAAAGGCAAGAAAACAGATTCCTCCCCCATCACCCACTCCCCAGCCCTCACCAGCCTCCAAAAGAGATGTAGCCTTGCTAACATCTTCATTTAGTTCAGTGAGACCTGTGTCAGGCTGGACCTACAGGCTGTAAGACAATACATTTGCACTGTTGGAAGCCACCAAGTTTGCAGTCATCTGAATGACAGCCACAGAAAATGAACACAGTCTTTCCACTCATCATCTGGTGACATCCATTCTGTCTCCCAAGGTGTATTTCCTACAGAGGTACCATTTCCATGATTTTTAACTGCACTTTGATGGAACAGGCCAGTCAAAGACTAAGACCCTGTGTCCCCCAAGTATAGTTAAAAATCATCATCACACGAAGGAACCCCTGGGAGATCCTGCCCAAGCAAGTAAGAATGACCAAGAAGGAGTTATTGGAGCCAGCAGTTGTGGGCGTGTTTGGGGGTTGCCAAGAGCTCCCATGTTCTGCCTGATAAACCCTTCCATGCTTCCCAACCTCTGTCATCATCATGGACCTCATGGGCCCAAGGCTTAAGGGATTATGCATGGGGATTTCCCTGGCAGTCCAGTAGTTAAGATTCCCCACTTCCACTGCAGGGGGCAAGGATTCCATCCCTGGTCAGGGAACTAGGATCCCACATGCTGCACAGCCCAAAAAGGCAGGGGTGGGGGGAGGAGGAGAGAAATTATGCATATGTTAATGTTTAGCAAATTTTTCTATTTTTATTCATCAGAGATATATCTGACTTTCAGCCAAAGCTCCTAATGAGAATGAATTAACCAGATTCTCACTATGAATTCATCTATTAATAATTCCAGGCAAGAGTCAAGCTGGAAAGCTTTAGAAATCCTACCCTTTTCAATCCTCAGTAAATGGTTGGTTTCTCTAAGCTTTTATTTCATATTGAAAATAATACTCAATGAACCCGTTATCACCTCTATGGCCTCCTAAAGGCCACAGATTGAGAACTATTGAAAAAGATTTCATCTATGAGATACATTTAGATCTAGAGTTTTACTCTTTCTTCAGCATCTAAGTCTTTTCACCCCAGTGTTATTTCTGACTGTCTTTGAGTCCTCTGGGTGGAGAATTGCTTTCACTGTGTTGGCAGATTTACTCTGAGGTCAGCTTAGATGTTGGTCAGCCAACATACAGAGGTGGTGGCCCCCATGGTGAGCCTTGGAGACCCTATAATCTGATACAAAAACTTTCCCCACTCTGTCCCTGGAAAGGAAGGGGCTGAAAACCAATTCCTTGAATCTCCTTTTATGAACCATATGCTCCCACTTCAAAAAGAATTCAAGTACATGCCTCCTGCTCCCAGGAGTATAAACTGTCAGAACCACTGTGAAAAATAGTTTGGAGTTATCTCCTGAAGTGAAAGACACACATACTCCATGACCCAGAAGTTCCATTTCTAGGTCTATAGTCAAAGAAGTGTCTGCAGGTGTGCACTAAGGGACTTGTTCAAGAGGGCTCATAGCATCACTCACAGCGGTGCACACTGGAACCACCTATAGCAGAATGCTACAGAAAGGTGGGTGTATTCACATGAATGCAATGCGATACTACACAGCAGTGAACACAGCACCATGGATGATGCACTTGCTCAGAGTGTTGGAGAAAAGAAAGCAGACAGGGAGGAAGGTTGTCTGATTCCATTTACATGACATCCAAAAAACAGATGAAATCAGAGCGCTTGTGGATTCGGACTTAGAGACAAAATTCTAAAGAAGGGAAAGAGGTTCCCAGAGAAGTTTAGAATGCATTGCTCCTAGGGGCCAGAAAGGGGTTGGTGGGGGGAGGGGACGTGAGGGGGCTTCTGGGGGACAAGCCATACTCTGTTTCTTCACCCTGGTGTTGACTACCGGGGTGCTTGTCTGGTAAATTCTTGAGTTGCATAGTTTACACATTTTACTGTCTGTGTGCTGTGTTTCACACTTCTAAGATGAAAAGTTTGAAGTGTTAATTCCTAACTATTTCCTTAAAAACAAATTCCTTGCACTTGAAGTTTTCTTTTTAATGTTTTGGCTGTACCACACACCGTGTGGGATCTGAGTTCCCCGACCAGGGATTGAACTCATGCCCCTTGATTTGGCAGCACAGAGTCTTAACCACTGGACTACCAGAGGATTCCCTGAAATTTTCTTTTTTTATGAATTTCCATTAGAAAACATATTTAAGAGCTTAAAAGAACATTTGAAAAACATCAGATAAGGGCTGGGGATGGGGGGGAGATCACCTCTAAATTCTTTCTCCTAAAGACAAATACTGTTAATATCTTGGTATATTTCTTTCCTATCTTTTCTCCATGACTAGTTTTTGATGTTTTATTTTTCATGGTAGTCAGATTTATTCAAACCTGTATATCAATATCTTTCACTTCACATTATCCTATAAGCATTTTCAAAGTTCTTACAAACTCTCCCTGTAATTATTTTAATGACCACATATTTCAATTAGTGGTGCATCAGTAAGTGGCATATCGACTTGAACAATATTTAGGTTATTTCCTCTTTTTCTATCCATAGGCAGTGTCATGGCAGAGCTTTTCATTTACAGCCTTTTGCCTATTTCAAACTGCCTCATTAGAACTGATCCCTAGAGATGGATTTTTCAAGAGCCCAAAATAGTGCCTTTCTAAGGCTCTTTATGCAAAACATGTCCCTTTCCCGGGATCAGAGTTCAAGGAGGTTATCAAGTCCAAAGAGGTTCATCTTGGGTCCCTTTGGAATAGCTCCTCCCAGAACCAGGTCAGTTAATCTGTTTATCTCCCCAAACTGCTGGTTGAGTCCACGGATGCCACTAAACATTAGTTTACACCCCTTTATCTTCCCATTGAGAAGATGCACAGCTCAGGGTTACTTCTAGCACCAAGCAAGATTCCTTAAAAGAGCAGAGCTATAAGCTCACCTGTAAGTTTCCAAATGCTTAGAGCAATCATTCCAACAAAGCCTCAGAGTCTTCAATGTAAAATGAGAATATGAATGTCAGATGTGAAGGAATATGTGTGAGCATAAATGAGATGATGCATGGAAAGTATTAAATACAGTGTCTGCCCCCATATGTGGGGTAGTCTGTCTTCATACGTGAGTGCTTCTTCTTCCCTTTTTCCTAAGACCCATCTTTCTCCCTCAGTGGTTACAGGATCAAGGACAAGAGAGAAAGAAGAGGGAAATATTCAGAAAACATAGCAGTCATGACTTCCAAGTATATGGGCTTCCCAGTTGGCACTAGTGGTAAAGAACCCGCCTGCTAATACAGGAGACATAAGAGACACAGGTTCAATCCCTGGGTCAGGAAGATCCCCAGGAGAAGGGCATTGCAACCCACTCCAGTATTCTTGCCTAGAGAATCCCATGGACAGGGGAGCCTGGCAGGCTGTAGTCCATAGGTTCTCAAAGAGTCAGATACAACTAAAGTGACTTGGCACACACAGAGAGAAACTTCTCCCCATTCTTGCATTCGCCTGGACTACATCTGGGAGCCTTTATCTCTGAGTTATTCTTACAAGCTAATGAATTCCCTGGTGACTCAGATGGTAAAGAATATGCCTTCAGTATGGGAGACCCGGGTTTGATCCCTGGGTCAGGAAGATCCCCTGAAGAAGGGAATGGCTACCCACTCCAGTATTCTTGGCTGGAGAATTCCATGGACAGAGGAGCCTGGTGGGCCACTTTCCATGGGGTGGCAAAGAGTCGGATATGACTGAGTGACTACAGTTTCACTTTCAATGAATGGTCATCCGAAGGCTGAATGAGTTTCTTACCCATAGTTTTGTCTAAGGTAGCACTTCACTGAATATGGTTATGGGACCTTTTTAGAATCAACTTGGTGTATTAGGGCCAGTAAAGCTAGAAGCTGTAATAAACAGTCCCCACGTCTCAGTAGCTTAACAGCATGAAGATCTAGTCATTGCTCATTTCATAGTCCAGGGGTCTTTAGCAACTTGTAAAGGATGGTCTTCCCATCCAGTGGCTGAAGTTCTCTCCACCTAATGTCTCTGCAGTCATCCAGGGCCACAGAGTCCTCTGCCAGATGCTCTGCAGATAACGAAACAGGGGAAAAACCAACTTAGAGGAGTCAAGTGTGGTATTAAGGGACTTCCCTGGCCAGCCAATGGTTAGGACTCCATGCTTTCACTGCCATGGGCAGGGGTTCAATCCCTGGCCAGGGAATTAAGATCCCACAAGCCATGTGGTATGGCCAAAGTGGGGAAAAGTGGTTTTAGGGACCAGCGCTAGAAGGGATCTACATCATTTTGCTGACATTCTATTGGTTAGGACTCAATTACCCCATCTCACACAGCTGTGGAAGAGGCTGGGAACTGTGGTTTAACTCTGTCCCAGAGGAAATGGAAATGATGTTGGTGATCTCACTGCATACCTAGAGTGATTGTAAATATATATATATATATATATATATATATATATTTTTTTTTTTTTTTTAGGTCTGGGTAGTCTCAGATCTGATGTATGTTTGAGGCTCCAGACCTACTAAATCAGAATGTTAGGGGCCTAGGAATGTGAAGTTTAAACAGATGATTTTTATCAGCACTAAAGCTGGAGCCCAGAGATGGCTACAAGGGCTCCAGCACAAACACGTCTTCTCCAATGGCAACTATGCCATTGATCTTCCCTTAGATCCCAGGCTGGGCACCCAGAGCATTCTTGCAAATTTTTCAGAAGCTTCAACAACTGTACTGTAAGGAGTCCCTGACGGTTTGTCTTCAACACTCAGATTTCAGTATCCCTTTAAAAATGTGGGTAAGCATGACATTTGCTGGGTTCCTTTCTCAGCACTTTTATCCTTACTCAGACAAAGAGAATAGTGCAGGGCTACAATGAACAGCTAAAATAGGAGCCAGTCTTCACAGCCCAAATCTATCTGCTTTAGGGACATTGTTGAGGTCAATGTTCATGGCATCATCATTTTATGGGGACACATGGAAGAAATTCTTTCAGGCATCAGTAACTTAAATAGCTGTTTTTTTGGTGAATCATAGGATTTATTGTGTTCCCTCTTTGTATTGACTGCTAGGAAATTGGAAGCCAGAACTTGAGACCACCCATAGCAAGTATACAGAACTTAATCCCAGATACATCTTATTTTTCCTGCTTTCAACCCAAATATTCACATTTATTTTCTTATCTTACTAAAATACACATATGTGCACATTCCACCTAATATCTATTTTGAATGAGCAAGTTGATTTTTAATGGTTGATCCTGTGACAGAAAAGTGAACAAAAATATTGGTTCTTAGTTTTCTGACCATGTTTTAGCCCAAGGGAAATATTCCCCACAAATGACATGCATGAAGCCTTAATCATCAGTGTAACTCAGTACAAACTGTTTTCTCAGAGACCTCAGAAAAAAATCACTAATTAAAACCACATGTACCTTTCTAACAACTCTCTGCCCCAGTCATCATCTCTTTTCTTGAGATAGAATCACCATATTCTGCACCCAGAGATAGTACAGAACCAAATTACCATTCAAAAGTAGAACATGAGGTGAACAACTCTTGGCTTTGATAAATGGTGCTCTCTATCCAAACTCTCCCAAAATAATATTTAAATCCAATGGACAGAAAGCTAGAAAAAAAATTCATGTACTTTTAAGATATCCTAAGACTATTACTTAGTAAAAAGTTTCCCACATTGAATTTAACAAGTAACTCATGGAAGGGGATAAGAGAAAGGTGTCCGAGTACTAACTGAAATTTAGTAACTAAAATGTATTGAGTGCTTGTTTATATTCCAGGCACTGCGCGTTAGCATGCGGTTCCCATTTTAAACACACACACACACACGAAACAAGCTCACACTCTAGGCAGGAGGTAGTAAGAGGGTGTGATCACGTTTCTTAGAGCAGCCCCTAACAATGGCCCTTGATCTGAGGGACTTTGCCTCCAGAGGCCTGGCCGCTACCTTCAGCACCAAGGCCAGCGCACCTGGCTCTTTCGGGATCCCCCAACTTTCCCCATTGCAGAACTCTCACGCCCCAGAACTGCAATAAAGAAATGCCCTTTCTCAATGAAACATGCCATCTTAACTCTTGAAATGAGCTTCATAAGTTGCTGTTCATGGAGTAGTCACTGCTACCAGCTGAAAAGCTTTTGATAATGATAGATGAAAATGGTCAATTTATTGGAGATCTAATCCTTCTGAACACAGGCGCGCGCCTATGCGCGCGCACACACACTCACACAAACGCTGTCAGGTGGGCTGTATGTTGGTTAAATTCTCCTGTCACTCCCAGCACTTCTAACGTAGAAGCAGTTGGGGAAAGCATTCTTGGCCTCCTGTCCCAGCTAGGCGAGTCTTCTCTGCCGGGACAGGGAGGGGAGATGGGTGAGAAGCCCTCCGCCTCGCGCCCAGCACTCCGAGATTCATGTCTGTGAGAAATTTTATCTTGGAGTTTGTGTATAGGTTCTGACTTTAAGGCTAACAAACAATAACAACCTACCATAAAGATTGTTCTTCCCAACTAAGTAATAAAAATCCTCGAAGGCAAACATCACTCGTTGGTAATACTATTCCCATCTCACAGATAAAGAAGCTAACCCCGAGATTAAGCTACTTCCCCAAGAGAACACAGTGAATAAGTGACAAAAGCCAACCCAAATAGTCAGATTTCCAGTCTTCCTTTCTGCTGGTCCTTCCTCAGCAAGATACATGGATATATATCTGCCAACTGTCCCCAGGATCCAGGTTGTGCACCCCTCCCTCTGGCCCAATTATCTGAAAACCAAAAGAGTAGAAAATCGAAAATGAGATGGAGGTCGGCAGCGACGTGAGGCAGCGGATTGCTGCCGCTTCCTTGCTCCCTTTTTCAGAAGCTAAAATCGACTGTGCTCTTCCTCGGTGACAGCCCCTCGCCTGAGGCGCAGCTCCCGGCCTCGGCGGGGGTCCGAGCAATCTGGGCGCCTCCAGCTGCCCCTTCTCCAGAGTCGCCAGCCGCAGAGCGCAGGGCCAAGCTGGGGCGAAGCGAGGGTGCCCAGGGTGCCCGTGGTGCCCCCTAAGCCAGTGCTGTTGCCGAAGCCGCCCTGGGCGCAGTGCGCAGGGCGCTGCTCGCTTGTGCTAACTTGGCGCGCTGCTCCTCCCGGAGCGCAGCCGGCGTTGGGGAGGCCTGTGGGCAGCCGGGGAGCCTCCGGCTGCGCCCCAGGCCCAGAGTCTGGGCTGTGTGGAGCCCGGAGCCCCGGCTTCCCCCAGCCAGCTCCCTCCTGTGTTAGCACTCAGTGCCAGGCAGAAGCGCGGGTCTCTCTCCACCCCTCCCCAAAGCGCACCGGGCCTGCTTCCATCTGATTAGAATGTTTTGCCCATCTGATTAGAATGACTGTAGCTTTCAAGCCATTCATTATAAGAATTTTAGTCTTAAAAGAAAAAGAGGGTCCCACTGTAATTGTGAGTTGTAATAAATGCGAACTTCTGGTGCCGTCCTCTGCAGTATGTAAGACAGTAAAAAATGTGTCTCATGCAAACGCGCCCCCTCCCCAAGCCCATTGTGAAGTCAATCTCTAACAAAGGGGACGTGTGAATATTCAACACCGAGGCTTTCAGTCGTATTTTCCGGAATCCCTGAGTCGGCTTTTTTTTTTTTTAAATCAGCGAATACCTGTTTAAGTTTTTAAAGCACATGGAAATCGCCCGCGAGCGACCATATAATTTGATTTGCCAGGCAATCTGCAGAGCGATCGCACATCATTTATAATGTTCATTGAGCATTTTGCCTAATTGTGTCTGTCTCTGAAAGGGCGGCGCACCCCCTCCCGACCGCGAGCGGCACAAGTGGCGACATTCCCATGGAGCGGCCGCGCCGCAGCTTGTCGCATTCAGCGCGGGCGGCCTGGCCGCGCGCTTCCCTGCCCGGCGCCCGGGCGCGCCTGACACTAATAGCTCGCGGCTCAGGTACGAGCGGGCGCCGCGTTTGACTCCATTCAATTCACAACCGGCCGCGCTTGCAGGTGTCGCCTTTTGAAACTGCCATTCAGGCGGCCGCTGTTCACTTCTAGCTGCGCCGCGGGTTTTGTGGAAGCGCAAGAATGGCGCTGATTATTCCCGTGCCCACGGGCTGCCCCCACCCCCGCCGGACGCGAGCCTTCCCTCCGCCAAAAGAGACGTTTAATTAGTTCTGGGGCCGCCGACAGCCAGCGGGGCCGACAAAGCCCGGCTCCCCAGGTAACCCCGGGGTTCCTGCGGCCCCGGGAGGGGGCGCCCCGCGCCTGAGCACTGGCCTCTGGCCGTGCGCTCCCTCCCGCGCCGCCGCCGTCCGCCCACCTGCCTCCCGGGCCGGCTCTCCAGCTGGCCGAAGGCTCGCTCGCCGGACTTGAGTGGCCTTGGCCAGCGACCCCCGCGGATCCCGGACGCGAGCAGTTTTCGGGCGCCTGCGATGTCTTCTCGCCTCTCTGTCCCCATTGCCAGCCAGGGAGATGGAAACTTGGTTGGTCCTAACTGTCTTGCGAGGGGGTGTCCTCTCCATGACATGTCCTCTCCATGACATCCCCTCACCCCATTTCGGGAGAATATCGGGACGATGTTTTGAGGAAACACTAGAGACACTTTCCCCTTTATCCACCTTTGCGTCTCAGCGCCGCGTGCGCTAAAAGGGCGCAAAGTTGCCCTGGGAGATGACGAATGGCTGCCTCGTCTCCACGGCCAGTGACCTTGGCAACAGCGCCTCCGGCGCCCGAGCTGGCCTCGAATACGCAGGTCTGCGGACAGCCTCGGCCTGGGTCGCATACTCTAGGTCACCAGAGCCACAGGTACCACCACTCCCCTCTAACGCCCCTAATGGGATCGCGCCCCTGGGAGCCCGGCCTCTGGCTGCAGGCCGCGCACGCCGGCAGCGGAGGGGGACGGAGGGAGGCCCAGTCCAGGCGGGCATCCGGTACCTTTCGAGGGGGGAGTAGGCATCGGCCGCGAGGCGGGGGCCCCTCCCGCCTCATCATTTGGTTTCCGCGAGCGTCCGAGGACGCCAGCACCCATTCGTTCCACTCACTGCGCCCTGTGAACGAGCGCGGGGCGGGCGGGGGAGGCCGGGCCCGGGGAGGGCGGGTGGTCTCCCTCCCCCGCCCGCCCTGCCGGTCGAGCCGTGGCACAAGTGTTGCGATTCCCACGGGCCGGCGGGCTCTGCGGCTGGAGGCCCGGGCACCCGGGGTCCGGGAGACGGGGCGGACACAGAGGGGTTTGTAGACACGCTGACCTCCGCGCTCCAGCTCTGAAAGGGCCTGAAAGGAGCCGTTTATGGTACATTACCAGTCAAGGGCTCAGGTACCAGCGCCTTGTGTCGGGAAGCCCCGGCGGCCGCCCGTGCTGCAGGTGTCCACTATACAAACGCCCCGGAGGAGGCAGGACGCCGGGGAGGGCCGGGGAGAGGCGCCAGGCCGCGCCGCTGCAGCGGCTCGCGCAATTTCGCTCTTTCTCTTCTGCGGCGAGAACAGCCGGCCTGGGGCGAAGACCCCGGTCCTGGGGGTTGGGGGTGGTAGAGAAAGCAGCCGGGGTGGGGGTGGGGGGTCGAGCAGAGCCTACAGTACGTTATTTATGGGCTGCATCTGATGGAGAGGGGGGTCGGGGGAGGCTTTGAGCCTCTGCCCAGCCCCGACCCAGTTTCAAGGCTGAGGGCACAGAGAGGTCATAGGAGACTGAAACTTCCCAGTGGAGGCCGGCGCTAGGCCGGGCAAGGAAGAGGCATTTTGCCTGCTGCTTGGACCACTTGGGCCCCCAGGCGCCTGCCCGGATTTAATTCGAACTTTCCCCATTTCGGTCCATCGTCTCCCTGTCTATCTTCCTGTGCACAGATGGGCCTGAGGCCTCTCCCCAGCGCCAGAGTCACTTCCGATCCAGAGGAAACCAAGGAAGACCTTACCCTCAGTAGGTAACCTCGTGGGCCCCTCTGCCCCTGCAAGACCCGGCAAGCAGAGAATTGGCTTCTATAAAGGAACACCTGGAAATGCTTTTTCCCTTGGGGAGGAGATTGTTAATGGAGTTTACTACCTACCTAAGTCGGTCCTTAAGCCTTCACGGGGCCAAAATTCTAATAAAGAAAAATAGTACCGCAAGACAACCCAAACACCACTGCCAGGATATTAAGCAAGACAATTTTTTTAAAAAAATAACAACAACAAAAAAATAAAAAAATAACAAATGATTTAATGATTTTCAGACCCAACTAGAAAAAGAGAATGAGCAGACAGAAATCTTAGGTGTGTCTGTAGGAAGCCTCCAGATACTCCCAAACGTTTCAGAGGTTGTCTGCCTTGCTTCATTATCTAATACTATCTGGAAACGTCTTCCTTCTACAGCTCCATCATCATCATCATTATTTTTACATGTCACCTCTGATTAAAATTAACCTCTGAATATGACTGAGTGCTTTTTTCTTAAAGTAAGAGAAATTGGACAAGGAATGGTGAAGAGGATGAAGAAGGGTGTGTGTCTGAAAAGAATAGTTTGAGAGAATGAAGGGGAAGGAATAGATTCCTTACAAGGTGAAAGAAAGCCTTTCCCATCTGAAAAACAAATAAACAAAAAATTACCGCTGTTCTATCATCACGGTCACAACTAAACTTCTTGAATAAGTTATCCAAAGGAGGAGGTTTCTATTCCCTCACCTTTATTTGGTCCTCAGCACACTGCATCTGGCCCACACTCATTCTGGAACTTTCACTCATTTAGTCATTTTCACCAGGAACTTCCATGGCCCCCCGTTTAAGGTCACTTTTTGACCTCGTCATACCTAAAACTGCCGTAAATAGGCCCACCGTTCATCCTGATACCAACAGCAGAATCCTCAGTACCATCTTTTGTTTCTCTGTCTCCTCCAAGCCCACAGTCAATAAGACACCAGGTCCTAAAATTCTATTTGCAAACCATTTCTGCAATCTGCTCAACCACTACCTAGTTCAAGTCTTCATAATCTCTCAGCTGTTCTTCTGCAGCTTTCTGATCAGACTCCCTGCCTATAATCTTGCTTTGCTTCAATCTATTTTCTAATCCTGCAGCTTCTGTATCGTTTTTAAGTGGCAAACTTGATCGTGCTGCCTCCAGCTTCTAACTCTTCCCTGATTAATTACATATAAATTATAAACATGTGCTACTGTACCAATTGATTACATACATCATAAAGAATCAGACCAACAGATTTTAAAAGAATGAGATACTGCTTCCCTGGTGGTCCAGTGGTTAAGAATCTGTCTTGCAATGCAAGAGACGCAGGTTAGATCCCTGGTCTGGGAAGATCCCACATGCCTCAGAACAACTAAGCCCGTGTGCCACAACTACTGAAGCCCATGAGCGCTAGAGCCTGGGCTCCACAATAAGAGAAGTCACCACAACGAGAAACTGCACATTGCAACCAGAGAGTAGCCCCCTCTTGCTGCAACTAGAGGAAACCCTGCTCAGCAACGAGGACCCAGTGCAGCCAATAAATGAATAATAAAATATAATATAGATATAAGAATGGGATAAAAATACAGACGACAGTTCAGATATTTTCTTCCAAAACCCCAGTGGAACTACTTCTACACTCTGGAAATATCTGGTCCATATTTTATGCCAGTATCCTTAACACGGCTTAGAAACTTCCTTCATCTAGACCCTGCCTACGATTCCATTCTTATATCTTTCTTTACTTGATCCTTAACAAAGTTCTTTTATATTTCCGAATGCCATGATAGTCATTCTCTGTCTTTGCTTTGTGTTTATTTCAACCTCTACTCTCTGTTCCCTCTAGTCTGTAAGCACCATGAAAAAAGGATCTGTTCTATTTACTGTTCTGTGACTACTGCTTATCACAGTTCTCAGCACAGAATTGGTCTTCAATGTTTGTTCTGTAAATAAGCATGGTACTTCTTGGGAGAAGCCATGTTTTCTATAAAGAGATTGGAAAGCAGAGAAAAACTGATCCATAGAAAAAGAAAAGAATGAAGCAGGGACACAGAGGGGAACACAAAGAAGCACAAAGAAAGTAGAGGGAATGTCCCAGCATCTTTCCAGATCATGGTGTGCTAACTAATATACAAGTTAGACTGCCCTACAAAAGAGTTGAAATATATAGTGGTTTAAACTAGATAATTTATTTCCCTCTCACAAAACTAAAACAAAACTGAATAGGTACTCCAGCCTTTATGTGGGATCTAAATGATATAGGAGACTCAGACTCCTTTAGCTAGTTACTTTTCCATTCTAAATATGTAGCTTTCTACTAATGGTTGAAAATGGCTGCTCCAACTCCTGCCATTGTGTTGGCATTCCAACCAGTAGGAAGAGAGAAAGTAGCAAAGTGGGACATGTCCTTCCTCTTCAAAGAGCCCCAGAGGTGAATATCACTTATACCCCAAAGCCAGTTTCATCCCTACACTGAGCTGCAAGAATGATTAGAAAATGTGGTTTTTATTCTGAGTGTCCATGTGCCCAGCTAAAATTATGGGTTTCTATTCATATTGATATGGAGGAGAATTTTCAGTCTCCAAGACTCCCGGTACTACTGCCTTCCTGAGGCCTAGCTACATTCCTGTTCATGGATTCTAGGACATACCCTGAATCCCATATTATAGCTCCCTTTTAATGTTTCTTAGTTCATGTTGATTTCCATGACCTGAAACCAAGAGATTTAAAACTGACACAGGTACATCAGATAAGCCAATTTATGCTGGAGTAGCCAACCCCCCAAATCTCAGTGGCCTCACAAAACAGAAGTTTATTTCTAGTCCAGGTTCCCTGTTCTATTCGAGTTTGCAGGGGGACCCTGTTCATCACTAGTCATTTAAGGTCCCAGGATGACGGATGCTTGGCCTTAAGCTGTGTTTCTGCCATCCTTATGGAAAAGAGAAGCAACAGAGCCAAATAGTACACAGGCTCTTAAAGCTTCTTCCTGGGAGTTTCCCTGGTGGAAAATATTAGGACTGTCATCTGTATTTTTATCTCATTCTTATATATGTATATATAAAATATTGTAATTTACATATGTTTGTATTTTATTATTTATTTATTTATTGGCTATACTAGGTTCTTGCTGCCCTCGTGCAGCAATGAAAACCCAGCACAGCCAAGAGTAAATAAATTAATTAAAAAAAAAAAGCTTCCTCCTGGTCTGCCCCTGCCTGGAATCAGCCATTTCTCTAAGGATCTCTGGAACCTGTAAGTGGAGAATGGTTTTTAGAAACCAAGATCTAAGAACAAAATGTGTTCTCTGCTACAAGGACCCTTTTAGCAGACAGAGCTAGGAGAAAACAAAAAGAATGTACATATACATATACAAGTACTTCTACGTTTATATCTGTATCCACATGTCTCTATCTATACCTTCTAGTCTTTCTCCTTTCCACATTTACAACTTCTTCTCTAACAATGAAAAACCCAGTTCTCATTATTCTCAATATATTTACTCATTTATTCACTCCTAGATCACATAGAAAGTTGTTTTAACATTGCTAACTTATACCACTGTGAAAATTAGACCTACGAAAGCAGTTTAGAATTTATTTATAGTTCTTTTTGCCCTGGGTCTGAATATAATGTGTTCAAAATTTACTTGGATCACTACTAATAGAAGTGAAAGTCACTCAGTCGTGTCTGACTCTTTGTGACCCATGGACTATACAGTCCATGGAATTCTCCAGGCCAGAATACTGGAGTGGGTAGCCGCTCCCTTCTCCAGGGGATCTTCCCAACCCAGGGATCAAATCCAGGTTTCCCACATTACAGGCGGATTCTTTACCAGATGAGTCACCAGGGAAGCCCAAATATTATCACTACTACTACTATTTTTTAAGTACCAGGGAAATCACAACAATAAAATTTCATTATTGAACATGAAGGAAAAGAAGAGCTTCCTCCTGGAAGTGACATGGCATTTTCACTCATCTTTTACTAACCCCAGCAAATTACATGGCCACGTCTTATCTCAATGAATAGAGGGAAATACAAGCTTATGACCCACCTGGAAGAAGACAGAGGCCTGTGGCTTGTCTGTCCAGCTCCCATGGACAGAGGGGGACATCCTACAATGGAACGGGATGTCCTATTCTGGAGGGGATGTCTTACAATGGAAGCTTTTTGGATTAATTCTTACTGCAAAGCACCCAGAAAGCATAATATCATCCTTCCACACCTTCCTTCTCTGCTCACACCTGCCTGGCTGAAGAGGAAAAGTGTTCCTTAAGGACTGGGGACCCATAAGGTCAATGACAACAGAAATCTCTCACATCACTCTAAATCAGGGCAGGGAAAAGTCATAAAATGGATACCGGAGTGCAGAGCTTAGCTTCCCCCAGGACATCTCAACACTCTTAGCAGTCTCTGCGCATTTTCCTAGCTCCATCTTGGATTTTTAGAGTGGGTTTGTACTCTGGTCTGGTAGTTCCAAATGTCTGAAAAAAATACAAGGGAGACGAAAAAGCAGGAAGACATTCTGCTGCTGCTGCTGCTAAGTCGCTTCAGTCGTGTCCGACTCTGTGTGACCCCATAGACGGCAGCCCACCAGACTCCCCGTCCTGGGATTCTCCAGGCAAGAACACTGGAGTGGGTTGCCATTTCCTTCCCCAATGCATGAAAGTGAAAAGTGAAAGTGAAGTCGCTCAGTTGTATCCAACTCTTAGCGATGCCATGGACTGCAGTTCTACCATAAGGTAAATGCTGGGAAATGGGTTTCCAAGGCTGGCTGAAGGCTACATAAAGGTGAGATTCAAGGTTCTTGAGGCAGTCTGTGACTATCACCCAAACAGTGACTGCAATAGGCTACATGGTAAGAACTCAGCCCTGCGGTGGATGGCATTACCTTTCAAGGGCACTAATAAAATGCCAGAGAGATGACTATCTGGTAGCTGTATGTTGTTTACACTTTAGTGACCTCTGACTGAGATGGATGACCCAGAAGTAATTGGCTTTTAAAGGGGCAAAAAGGAATGCACTGGGCATTCTCTGAGGACATGGGTCTTGGTGGGGCATAGATGTGATCACCATAAGGCCACACCATGCCTGGCATGGAAATGTGGATGGAGGCAGGACCAAGAAAGGAGATGGGTAAAGGACCATTAAGAGGTGCTGACCCTGGCTTGCTTGCAGTGGGGTCTATAGCATCCCGCAGATTTGCTGGCAAACACATCCTTAAACCACAGGAAACCATGCTATTGCAGGCCTTCCGTTTTCATCAACCTATTCAGCTTCCTAGGGACATACTTCTGCTCCTCTTCTTGTGGTCAGACTCACTCAAGACTCAACTAACTCAATACTGCTCCCTTTATGAACCACCCCCACCCCCCGCAACCCCTCACCCTCATGCTGAGCCTTTAAACCTCAACAATAGCCCTTACTACGCTGGTTTATAATACTCTCTCCCCTCTCTCTTACTACCCTAAGAATGCATTAAGGCAGTCGTCCCCAACCTTGGCACCTGGGACCAGTTTCATGGAAGACAATTGTCCCATGGACTGAGGGCGTGGGGAGGATGGCTTCAGGACGATTCAAGCGCATAACATTTATTGTGCACTTTATCACTATTACATCAGCTCCACCTCATATCATCAGACATTAGATCCTGGAGGTTTGGGACCCCTGTCCTGTGTTAAGGCACAGAGTCTCTCTGATCCCCAACATTTAACACAATGACTGAACATAGTTGATGCATAAAACATCTTTCTCAAAGAGATCAATGAATTAAGCCTTAAAATAGGGTGCCTTTACATTTTCTCAGTATTTCCATGTGGCTTTTAACTTTGTATGCTTTTAACATGACATGACAATTCAGCTTGAAAAAGTGTAAGTGATTGGCGCATATAGACTAAGACTCTCTAAAGTGAACAAGATGTTCCATTGGGATACAGGAAAACATTTAGAATACCTAATATAGTTATAGGAGAAGGCAATGGCACCCCACTCCAGTACTCTTGCCTGGAAAATCCCATGGACAGAGGAGCCTGGAAGGCTGCAGTCCATGGGATCCCTGAGGGTCGGACAGTGACTTCACTTTCACTTTTCACTTTCATGCATTGGAGAAGGAAATGGCAACCCACTCCAGTGTTCTTGCCTGGAGAATCCCAGGAATGGGGGAGCCTGGTGGGCTGTGTCTATGGGGTCGCACAGAGTCAGACACAACTGAAGTGACTTAGCAGTAGCAGCAACATAGTTATACTCATCTTCCTAAAATTTCTCTTGGTATGGGGCATGTTTACAAATGTAATGTGTGCATGCTACATTGCTTTAGTCATGTCCAACTCTTGGACCCCATGGACCATAGCTTGCCAGGTTCCTCTGTCGGTAGGATTCTCTAAAGCAAGAATATTGGAGTGGGTTGCCATGCCCTCCTAGAGGGGACCTTCCTGACCCAGGGTTCGAACTCACATCTCACGTCTCCTGCACTTGCAGGCAAGTTGTTTACCACTAGCACAGTGTATTAATACAGTCTTATTTCTATGTGATTTTCTATACATAAATAGATAAATTCACTGGTAGAGTGGATAATCAAAACTGGTAATGATAAGGTGTTACAGACTCAATGGGCATGAGTTTGAGTAAACTCCAGAGACAGTAAAGGACAGGGAAGCCTGGTTTGCTGCAGGCGTGTGCTAATCCTCCCCCCTCCATGGACACACAGAATACTTCTCTCTCCTTATTTGCTAACATCCCAAGTACTAACTGGGAATATGGTCACTGAACTCAAGACCACATTTGTCACCTTCCCTTGTAGCTAGATGTGGCCATGTGATGGCTCAGGCCAACTGAATGTGAACTGCAGTGCTATATGCAACGTTCAGGCCATGATCTTGAAAGGCACATACCCTTTCTGTTTCCTTCTTCTTGCTGGCTGGGATGCAGACATAATGGCAGGAGCTGGAGCAGCCATTTTGGACTCAGGGTTTGAAGCCATGTTTCAGGAAGATAGAGCAACAAATTACAAGGAAGTTTGATCCTACCCCCTAGGCATTTAGCCCTCATATAAACTTCAGATTGCTTATGCTTGGACTTTTACTAGAAAGACAAAAATGTTATATTGTCTTTATATATTTGTTACAGAAGCCAGAACTTTATCCAGAATAATGCAAGGTTTGTGGTAAAAATAAAAAGGAGATCAGTCCTGGGTGTTCTTTGGAAGGAATGATGCTAAAGCTAAAACTCCAGTACTTTGGCCACCTCATGCAAAGAGTTGACTCATTGGAAAAGACTCTGATGCTGGGAGGGATTGGGGGCAGGAGGAAAAGGGGACGACAGAGGATGAGATGGCTGGATGGCATCACCGACTCGATGGATGTGAGTTTGAGTGAACTCTGGGAGTTGGTGATGGACAGGGAGGCCTGGCGTGCTGCAATTCATGGGGTCGCAAAGAGTCGGACACAACTGAGCGACTGAACTGAACTGAACTGAGCTGAACTTTTTAAATGATTCCTTTATACAGACAATTGGGGCTCAAGATGAAAGCTACCAATGGTATAGAACCTTTCAGGTTTTTTCTAATGCCTATGATATTACCTCTTATTCACATCATTTCCTCTTGTACTTTATAGACATTTAATAAAAACGTATTCAATACTGTAAGGTATACTTGAAAGTTGGTACAAGAACAGAGTATTAATGTTCCCACTATAATAGCAAAAACAACAGGATGTGTTAACTCACCTTATTTAGGTAAACATTTTGCAATATATGCATATATCAGATAATCACACTGAACACATTATGATGTTATATGTCAATTATATTTTTATAAAGCTTGAGGGGGGAAGGAAAAAAACCTATTGGTTAACCCACTGAGTATAGAGGGAAACAGAATGAAACTGGCATTTTCTGAGTGCCTACTTTGTATCAGATATTTTACATACATCACTTCCCACAGCAATCCTTAAGGTAGATATTATTTCTTCCCATATCTATAGCCAATGAAACTAAAGCTCAGCAAGTTTAAATAACATATACAGTAAAACACAACTGGAAGAAGTAGAGCAGATACTTGAATTTGAACTCAGAACTATGTGAGTCAAATGTTCACGCCTGTCCATCCCCACGCAAAAATATTTCAAATACTTCCTCTTCCAAACTGTCAGACTCTTCCTCCTGTCTCTTTCCCTTTCTAATTCTGCTCCATGTCCTTTTTACTTTACTCCCTGCCCCCTTTCCTCTCTGCCGTTTAATCCCTCACCTGAAGTCAAACATGTATTTGATAATCACGTAGAACAGTATTCCTCAAACTTGACTCCGAATATATGTATGCATTTATATGTGTGTATACACATTTATATAACACATAGATGCATATATGTCCTTATATATAATCCCCACACTTTCCATAGACAAATAAAGCAAATCAACAACAAGAAGAGTGTTCATGAGTCCTGCATGTCAGCTTAAATGATCATTAAAATGAAATCGGTGAAGGATAAAGAAGATGTGTATATATACACAATGGAGTACTACTCAGCCATAAAAAAGAATGAGATAGTGCCATTTGCAACAACATGAATGGACCTGGAGGTTATCATACTAATTGAAGTAAGCCAAAGACAAATGTATGATATCACTTATGTGGAATCTAAAAAAAATGATACAGATGAACTTACTTACAAAATAGAAATAGACTCAGAGAAACAGAAAACAAACTTATGGTAACCAAAGGGGAAAGGGGAGGATGGACTGATTAGGAATTTGGAGTTAAAATATACACACTACTATGTATAAAATAGATAACCAACAAGGTCCTACTGTATAGCACATGGAACTATACTCAGTATCTTCTAATAGTGGATACTTCTTCTGGATTCTCTTCTACAATGGAAGAGAATGTAAAAAATGAATGTATATATCTATATATACATCACTTTGCTGTATGTACACCTGAAACAAGCACAACATTGTAAACTATTTCAATAAAAGATTTAAACAGAATTGCTTAAATATTTGCAGACATAATATTGGTATAAACCCTTTATGTGTGTTTTTCATATATAACTACAAAACTAAACACATTAAAATAATTTTAAATCTTCAAGTCCATAAAATTCTAATTAACTTTAATTTAATGTGATATGACCTATTTGTAATGACATTTGCCCCTTACAAAGCTGACATGATGTTGGTCCCAATCTTCAGCCCACTATGGGTCTCATTTATTTCTCCACCAGTTTAATTAAACTACCGTGATAGCTTTGTTTATCTAGCTTGTTTTGTAGTTATTTGGTTTCTTGGCACCAGCACAACGTCTGTATATCTTCTTTAGGCCAGAGCAATTAAAACAGACTGGCCCCACCACAGTCTTCCCTTGGAGGAGGAAATGGCAGTTCACTCCCATATTCTTGCCTGGAAAATGCCATGGACAGAGGAACCTGGTGGGCTATAGTCCATGGTGTTGCAAAGAGTCGGACATGACTGAAGCAACTTAGAACATAAAGCACACACCACAGTCTTAAATATAAATTCAGGTTCAGACTTCAAGTTCAAGGTAGGGCTAAGTTTTCGGGTGGCCATTCAGGTGGACCAGAATATGCTCACCCTTTGTTGTCAGTGTTTTTTAAGATTATCATCTCCATGGATGAAACTGGAGCCTATTATACAGAGTGAAGTAAGCCAGAAAGAAAAACACCAATACAGTATACTAACACATATATATGCAATTTAGAAAGATGGTAACAATAACCCTGTATACGAGACAGCAAAAGAGACACTGATGTATAGAACAGTCTTATGGACTCTGTGGGAGAGGGTGAGGGTGGGAAGATTTGGGAGAATAGCACTGAAACATGTATACTATCATGTATGAAACGAGTCACCAGTCTAGGTTTGATGCACGATACTGGATGCTTTGGGCTGGTGCACTGGGACGACCCAGAGGGATGGTATGGGGAGGGAGGAGGGAGGAGGGTTCAGGATGGGGAACACATGTATACCTGTGGTGGATTCATTTCAATATTTGGCAAAACCAATACAATATTGTAAAGTTTAAAAATAAAATAAAATTAAAAAAAAAACACATTACTATAAAATATCACTAAATGTATATTTTAGATATATATGAATATCAAATTAGTCATAGAGTTTTATCTTCAAAATTTAAAAATATATTTCAGGCTTACCTGAAAAAAAAAAAAAGATTATCATCTCCAGGGACTTCCCTGATGGTCTAACGACTAGACCATGTTCCCAGTGGCTAATGACTCCTTGCCCCCTATGCAGGGTGCTCATGTTCGATCCCTGGTCAGGGAACTAGATTCCGCATGCCAAGAGTTCACATGCCACAACTAAAGATCCCACATGCCACAACTAAAACCCAGTGCAGCCAAGTAAATAAATATGTCTAAAAAAACAATTATCATCTACACATGGTCACAAGATCGGGGGAAAAAAGTTGTAATTGGACTTCCCTAGTGGCCCAGTGTATAACAATCTGCCTTCCAATGCAGGGGACCTGGGTTCAATCCTTGGTCAGGGAAGACCCCACATGCCTTTGGGCAAGTAAGCTGGTGCACCACAGCTACTGAGCCTGCACTCTAGAGCCGCTGCTCCGCAACAAGAGAAACCACAGCGATGAGAAGCCCATGCACTGCAACTAAAGAGTAGCCCTCGTGCAGCAGATGCAGAGCGGCCAAAAGTAAGTATATATTTTTAAAAGTTATAATTAACTTGTGAAGCCTTCGAGAAGTATGGATCTGCAGAAATGAGAGAGGTCCAGTAATAGGACCCTCCCCAGGAAAATCAAACTCCTGGGTATGGAAAGCGTCCTTTAGTTATGAAGAAGGAAAAGTCTATAAATACGAGCCATTGATTACAGAGGCAGGGGTGGATTACAAAGTGACAGCTTTCTGTAACAAGCCTGGCTAGTTTTTCCTTGCAGGTAAGGAAAGGTGTCTGGCTTCTCTCTGCAGGGCTGGTGAGGATAGAGGAGTAAGAAAGGAATTCCAGCTCTTGCCCTATTCCTGCCTTCCAGGCCCTGGTATTTGTTCAGCTAACCAGTGTCTCTGGGGAGGACAATGCAAAAGAGAAGCAGCAGAGATGGGCCTGCGTGAACGCCCCCAGCTAAGGGCTGGCATCCTGCTCCATGCCTTCCCAGGCTTTGCTGTGGGGGCATCCTCTGTGAATGGACCACTTTTCCAGCTCCCCCCACTCATAACCAAGAGCATTAGCAAGACACTGTCACCAGGCCTAATCCAAACTGCCTCCCACAGCTGTGAGAACAGCTGAATAGAGATCCAGTGCTTCTTCCAGTGTCTGTGGTGAGTCAATCTCCATGTTGGGTGATAGATTTGTTGATGTTTGCTGTTGTTCTTATTGCTTAGTTGCTCAGTCATGTCCAGCTTTTTCTGACCCTATGGACTGTAGCCTGCCATGTTCCTCTGTCCATGGGCTTCTCCAGGCAAGAATACTAGAGTGGGTTGCCATTTCCTTCTCCAGGGAATCTTCCAGACCCAGGGATCAAACATGCATCTCCTGAATTGGCAGGCAGATTCTTGATCACTGAGCCACCCGGGAAGCCCTTGTTGATATTGGTCCACTATAAATCCAGGAGATCACATAGAGGTGGGTGAAGCCAAGAGGAATGACTCCTACTTGACTAATGACTCCTATGTGTACTTAATGATACATTCCCATCCACTCCACCAATGTTTACTGAGCCTACAAACCTGCTTTGTGTTAGTCACTCAGTCATGTCCGGCTCTTTGTGACCCCATGGGCTGTAGCCCTCCAGGTTCCTCCATCCATGGAATTCTCCAGGCAAGAATACTGGCATGGGTTGCCGGTCCCTTCTCCAGGGGATCTTCCCAACCCAGGAATCGAACCCAGGTCTCCTGCATTGAAGGTAGATTCTTCACCATCTGAGCCACCAGGGAAGCCCAACAAACCTACTGCTGCTAAATAAATAAATGAGCAAATAAATAAAGTCAGACAAACACTACTCTGTGCCCAGTGCTGAGTAGGTGTTTGTATTTGTTAACTCACTTAATCCTCACAATAACCCGATGAGGTAGTTGTGTTTTTTTTAAGATGTTTTAAAAATGTGGACCATTTTTAAAGTCTGTATTGAATTTTTTACAATATTGCTTCTGTTTTTTATGTTTAGTTTTTTGACCTCAAATCTCATAGCATCTTAGCTCCCTGAACAGACTCTGAACCTGAAACCTCTGCATTGGAAGGTAAAGTCTTAACCGCTGGACCACCAGGGAAGTCCTGAGGTAGTAGTGTTATATTAATAATTTCTTCTTGTATATGCAGGCATGGAGGCTCATGGATGTTAGCTAACTTGCCCAAACAGCTAGTCAGTGGCAGAGCAGCTGGAATCCAGGCAGCCAGGCTTTGGAGCCTATACTTATGAGCTCTGTGCTTCCCAGCCTCTCTGGGGGGCCAGTGGATAGTGGGATGCCCTTTTCTCTGCAACAAAAATAGGCTCAAACCTCTAGCAGGGTCCAATCTGAGAGGGGTCCTGTGGTGGCAAAACCTGAGGCCTGGGGACTTCCCCGGTGGTCCAGTGGCTAAGACTGCATGCTCCCAATGCAAGGGGCATGGGTTCAATTCCTGGTCAGGGACTAGGTCCCATGTGCCACAATTAAGACCTGGTGCAGCCAAATAAATAAATAAATATTAAAAAAAAAAACCCACCTACGGTCTGTGTAGAGTGCTTATGTCTTGGAATGTTCAAGCATAAAAACTGTATTCCAGACTTATAGGCAACTTTTCTAAATAACTGGAATTGCTTTCCAGGTGGTGCTAGTGGTAAAGAACCAGCCTGCCAGTGCAGAAGACCTAAGAAATGTGGGTTCAATCCCTGGGACAGGAAGATCTCCTGGAGAAGGACATAGCAACCCACTCTAGTATTCTTGCCTGGAGAATCCCATGGACAGAGGAGCCTGGAGGGCTACAGTCCATAGTGTTGCAAAGAGTCGGACAGGACTCAGTGACTGGGCATATACACACTTGACTGATAGTAGGCACGTGCCTGCTTGAACTGCGCACAGGCCAGCATGCTGCTGCTGCTGCTGCTAAGTCGCTTCAGTCGTGTCCGACTCTGTGTGACCCCATAGACGGAAGCCCACCAGGCTCCCCCGTCCCTGGGATTCTCCAGGCAAGAACACTGGAGTGGGTTGCCATTTCCTTCTCCAATGCATGAAAGTGAAAAGTGAAAGTGAAGTCATTCTGTCATGTCTGACTCTTCACGACCCCATGGACTGCAGCCCACCAGGCCCCTCCACCCATGGGATTTTCCAGGCAAGAGTACTGGAGTGGGGTGCCATAACAGGCCAGCATACACTTCTTCAAGTACAGATTAACCTGGCTGAGGGAAAGTTTTGCTCTAGGCAGGATTTTAAGAAACAAGAAAAAAATGCCACTGTAATACCCTATATCTTCAGGACCACTGTAAAGAGTGAAAGCTAAGGTATCATTGAGAAGAGGTAGAAAAATTTCCAAGGGAATCACAATCAGTGGTCTGCTAGGCAAGGAAGAAAGTCAGCCCACAAGTGGAACACACAGACTATTCTGAGAGATACTCAACTGTGAGTTCTTAGGAGTGGTCCTTCAAGTGAAAATGAAATTATCCGATGGTAAAGTCCTACAATGAACCATCATGCCACCATTAAAACCTGTCTGTTAAAGTAAAGATATGGGGAAATGGTGATGAGAGATGGTCAAGTTAAAAGTGCAAGACATGAAACTAAAAACACCAGAGGAAAGAGACCAAAATGTTAGCAGCAGTCACGTGGAGTCTGTGGACCATGCAAACAATGTGGTGGGTTTAATGAATAATTTAAAATTTCTTTTAGGACTTCCCTGGTAGTCCAGTGGTTAAGAATCTGCCCGACAATGCGGGGAACATGGGTTCGACCCCTGGACTGGGAAGATATCACGTGCTGCAGGATAACTAAGCCCGTGCACCACAGTTACTAAGCCTGTACTCTAGAGCCTGGGTTCCAAAACAAGAGAAGACACCGCAGTGAGAAACCTGCCCACCGAACTAGGGAGCAGGCCCTGCTCGCCACAGCTGGAGAAAGCCCGCATGCAGGAATGAAGACTCAGCCAAAATGATTTTTTTTCTTTTTTAAAGAAAAAGTCTATCCATTAGCCACTCAGTTCCTTTCTCAGTGCAGCTAATGTCATCAGTTTCTGGCATCTCCATCTAGAGATATTGGATGGCTGCATAAACAAATGCTTTCACATATACTCACTGCCTTCTTTTTTTTTTAATGCAAAAATACTAGCTATTCTTGTTCCTTTCATTTTAATGATGTATCCTGGAGATCATTTCACATTGTTACATCAAAAGCACTCTTATTCTGTTATGGCAGCTGAATATTCCACAATACGTGCATGCTAAGTGGCTTCAGTCGTGTCTGACTCTGTGACTCCATGGTCTGTAACCCACCAGGTTCCTCTGTCCATGTGATTCTCGAGGCAAGAATACTGGAGTGGGTTGCTGTGCCCTCCTCCAGGAGATCTTCCCGACCCAGGGATTGAACCCATGTTTCTTACATCTTCTGAAATGGCAGGAGGGTTCTTTACCACGAGTGCCACCTGGAAAGCCCAAATATTCCACAATATAGAACCATAATTCACTTAAGGCCCTATGGATGGACATGAAACAAACAAACAAACAAAAATTACAGCTTTAAAGAGAAACAAACAGAAAAAAGCTCCACATTTCTATTAATTTTATTTTATTTTATTTTTGCCTTCTCACTGCTCACCATGGAGGCCAAAACACAGAAGTCTGATTATAATGACCTGCAATGTTTACCTTACTAAAGACCAAACACCTTTTGGAATAACAAGACTGAAGGACAAAGCTCAGAAGCTTTATTCATCAAACAAACCATGGCATGCCAGAAAACACTTATTTGGAGAAGTATATCAGCGTTTTGGTGTTTCTCCCTCCAAAGATTAATGTTTAACGATGGGAAATGCAAGAAGGAATGTAGTGGGTGTTGGGTGTTGGGCTTTTCACTCTGTTTAATGGCAGCCATGGCAGCCGTGTGCGTCCTGCCCTCATTCCCAGGTGGGACACAGCTCAGCTTCTTCTTCTTCTTTATTTTTTTAAGGCTGAGTAGCTTCAGAGTGGATAATGTCTGATGGAAACCCTGGAAAACAATGCTGACACCTCCCCCCGCCCTCGTGCTGGAAATCCACATTTCTGCTCTTGTGGCTCCATGGTGCCAGCTCTATCACTCCGGGATGCTGACTGAGTCTTTCTGAATCTAACTGCTTGCAAACAATCAAAACACCTGACCAGTTCATCTCCCAGAGCTGTGTTAGCAAATAAGAGGGTCCATGTGAAAATCACATTTCATCAGCTACATTCAGTGTAGAGACAGAGGAGGGGCAGGAAGATGCTACGTAAGGCAGGTGAGATATGGAGTCAGCCAGCCTGGGCGGAATTTGGTCCCCTTCTCTGACGGGCCATTGTAGCCCTAGGTTTATGGCCGAGTTTCTTCTGTTCAGTGGTTGAAATAAGGAGGATGTCCTCCAGCAGCATTTTGAGGACAAGGGATAGCCCTCCAAAATGCTCATCTCCATCTTTTCTACCTTTGTATTATTCCTTCTACCCATCTTATGATAAACATAAGAGCTTCAGACCAAACCAAGGAGCTCAGGCTAGTAGGGTAGAGAAGGCAATGGCAACCCCCTCCAGGACTCTTGCCTAGGAAATCCCATGGACAGAGGAGCCTGGTAGGCTACAGTCTATGGAGTCGCACAGAGTCAGACACGACTGATGTGACTTAGCAGCAGCAGCAGCAGGCTAGTAGGAAGGACAGTGGAAAGCCAGGGAGAGGGACTTCCCTCGTGGTCCAGGGGCTGAGACTCAGGGCCCAGTGTCAATTCCCGGTGGGGGAGCTAGATCCCACATGCTGCAACTAAGACTTCGCATGCCGAGACTAAAGACCCCACATGCTGTAACTAGAAGAACTAGCACCCTTGTGCTGCAACAAAGATTCCACGTACGGTAACCAGACCTGGTGCAGCCAAACTGATTGATTTAATGCAAGAAATTTTAAAAAGAAAACCAGAGAGAAGTCACTGTGGCATTGGAAGACATGGTAAGTTAATAAAGGGTAAAGTAAAGAGAAGATGAGGAGGATGATAGGTAGGCAGGGCTAGTTCAAGGAAGGCCTTTGAAGTCATGTCAAGGAGTCTGGCCTCCACTAGGCCAGTCCTTTCCAGGATGGAATAAGATGGCACCTGATCAGAGTGCACTTTCTGAGTGGAAAAATCATCCATAATCTATATAACGTGACTTTGGGGGGCAGAGAAAGTCCCATGAGCCCATATTTAATTCTGTATTCTTTGTCTTCTGCTGGAAATTACACCATTCAGTGATTCCTTTCTCAGCACATCAGAAGGTGTGGTGATATCCACAGTGTGGCCAGGACTCTGGAGAGGGCAGGAAGGTGGTGTGTGGTAGTCTGGGCTGGCTCAGAATGGGACCCAGACCGATTACATTGCACATCAATATAAATTCACCTTTTATGAGTCTGTTCTCAGCAGCCAGTGGAACCAGCACTAGGCTGGCATGGACTGGGATTGATAGTAACCTGCTGTGTGACCTTAGGGAAGTCACCAGACTTTTCTGGGCTTCAGAGGCCTTTCAGCATCATCATTCCCATGAGGGTGGGTTGATGAGGGCCCTCAAGTGAAAAGAGAAAGTTTTCATAGAATGAGGGAGGGGAATGGTAAAAAAAGGGGAAACAAGACATTTGTGAGGACAATTCAGCCACCTGGTATCACCTCTGTGTTCAAGAGTGGGGAACGGGAACAATTTAGGTCAATGAGAAATTAACATGGACCCATTTTCAAGTTGGGAGACAGACCATGAGTCACACCTGCTTGCAAGCACTAAGTGAGGAGCATGGGACGCTGGTGGGGAGACGGCTGCACCCTATTTCTCCTGCAGGGAGGACACGTGCCAAGGAGTGTCCAGCACTGTGGAGCCATACGAAGGTGGGGCAAAGGATGGAGAACCTGGAGCCCCAGCCTTTATGGCTGTTTTGTAGAGAATCCATTCTGGGCAGGAGACAGGGATCTGGGCTCCAACCCTCCAGTTATGGTTCTGAAAAGCCAGGGGAAGACTCTAGAAATGTTTTCTGGGAAAGCAAGGAGCAAGTATTCAGGTCGGTAACTCCTGGGACAGAGAGAGAGCTGAGAGAGACAGAGATGATGGACACAAGGGTAGACGGACACAGCAATGCCCCACAGCCCTTGCCAGACATTCTCCTGAAACTGAGAAGCTTAAAGATGGCCTGAGGCTTCTGGCAGCCCCAAAGGCAGTGCGGTAGGAGCCTTCTGGGCCTAGGAGGACAGGTGCCACTGAGAGATTTGAAAACAATCTCAAGGCTTCACCAGGATCTGACCCTAAAAAAAGAGTCAAGCACCTCGCCACTGTCCAACCTTAGGGGCCAGATATTATTTCATACTGAGGCAGGAACAAGGTTAGGGTACGTCTCTCTTGAGGACAGAGGGTCAGAGAGAAGCTTCGGGCTTAACAAAGGGTGTAGAAACTTTTAGCTCTGGGACCAGCCCTGTCCATCTGCCCTGAAGTACCTGAAACCTTGCGTTCTTGTTCCATTCCACACTCGACCAGTGCCTAGAGGACCCGGGGTGTGCAGAACTGGGGCGGGCGGGGGGTGGGGGTGGGCAGCGGTGCGGGGGAGGAATGAGAGCTGGAGTCTGGAGTCTGTAGAGGGCTCTGTCCCAGCCATCTCCTCCGCCAACCTGTTGCTTCGAGAGGCAGAGGGCAGCCATCCACACTTTTGTGACCTCCAGTGACCCAGAGAAAATTCCCTTTATTATCAGTGAAGCCTTTCTTCTTTTTAGTAGAGAAAAGAACAATCATGTCTTACTTAAGGACAGAGTGTGTGTGTGTGTGTGTGTGAGAGAGAGAGAGAGAGCATGCCAGCCCACACCAGCACCCCAGTATCAACATCTGCAGGCCTGACCCTTGCTTCCCCAAAGGACAAGTCAGCAGACAGTTCTCTAAGGGAAAAAATGGTGGGGGTGGGGAGGGAAAGGGCAAGGAGGGAACAAGTGACTATCTTTTCTTTTCCTCTTCCTCCAGGCTCATTTATGCAGCCCTAGAAGCTGCCCAGAACCTCCACACTAGCTCTGCTCAGCTTCACAGGACAGTAAACTTTCCCACCAGCACTGGACGTGCCCATTGTTCACTTGGGTGCCCTAGGTAAAGTTCTGGGCCCTTCTATAAACTCATCAAGCATATGGAAGATGATTTTCTGTGGACTCTGACTGTTAAAATCACACTGGGTATAAAGATCCCCCAAATGTACGCTTACAGACTCCCTGTGTCCCCCAGCCCCCACTCCCTGACATATGCATGGCACAAACATTTTCTCAAGAGCCATTATATCCATCAGATAAGGTCTCTCAGCCTCTTAAAGAGAGCCTATGTAGGCTGGAACCCCAGTCTTTCCTCCACTGAATGATTATCAATACTTCGGATAAGGCTTTGAAGTCTGGTTATTCGCTATGCCTCCAAGTCCTCAGATTGATCCAAGAGCATGTCCCTACTGGGTTTTAATCCAACCAAGTGAGGGGAGGGGAGGAAGGGCCACCAACAGCTGGCTAGATCTCGGGTCTTGAACTCCTCTTCCCAAACAGCTTCCCTTTCGTTGAGGTGAGAAAGATAAATCTAAATACAGGAAATTGCAGCCCAGTCTTGAACACAGGAAAACTGTCCACATTTGCCTCAGTTTAACTTAATCACCTCACTAGGAAGGATGAGCTAACAAAGGAAGGAACTTACTGGAAAACAGTAAGTCTTTGGGTTAAAATTCTCTGTGTCCTTGGTGGTTCAAGGTAATCTCTGGTGTTCTTATGTATCTTTTGCCCTTAACTTTTTTTGGTTTCAGGATTCAGTTAAATACAATGTAAATGTCTAAAACCAGGATGCCCGTTAAAATCGCTGTTCTATAAGACATGGACCTGGCTTTTGAGAGGAGTTCAAACACCCACTAGAAGAAGCCTCTAGTGGGACAAGTGTCTGAAAAAGTAAGCGGCTGACTCAGGAAGGCGGTGGCTCTCTGTCTTCTGTTGAGAGAACTCGCGCGGTGGGCTGCACTTCTGAACCCTCTGGAATTTGGCTTTTAACAGAATTGCCTCGACCTTGGAAGTGTTTGTTACTTTTCAACTGAGGAATTCGAGTTGCATCGCTGTCTGTAATACTGTCATGGGCCAGAGCACAAATGTTTTGTGTTTGGTATATATATGTGTGTGTGTGTGTGTGTGTGTGTGTTTGTGTTTTAAGGTCGGGAAAAAGGAAAGGAAAAAGTCGTTCAAGGATGGACCCGGTGGTCAGTGGGAAAGGTGAGCGACTCTGGCTTTGAAAACGGTTCACACTCTGCCCATTTACTTCCATGCCCTCTCTCGGACTGCTCCAAAGCAGACGATTCAACTGAGTCCCTTTGTATCCGGTTTTATTGCTCCGGACCCCTAGGGTCTCACAAGAAACATGCCCTGCTGAGCCGCTCTCGGAGGCGGCCTCTCCAGCGTTCCCGTTTCTCCCTCGGGACGGGGAAAGGGAGGGGAAGAGAGGCCGGCCGCAGAGCACCGGGCACCGGAGTCAGGATCCTGAGCAGCGCCGGGCAGGCGCGCGCCCCTCAAACCCGCGCCGCGCCTGGAGAGGCGCCGCATCGCCTTCCAACCCCAGCGGCACACACTGCGCAAATTTGACCAGAGTCCTGGAAAGGTTCGGCGATGAGACAGAAGCCCGGAATGGAACCCAGGCCGGAGGCCCGTTCGCGCTGCGGGGGTGGGGGTGGCGAAACCCATCGCCTGAACTGTCCAGGCTGCCCGCAGTCGCTGCGCCAACCCCGGAGGAGCAGCGAGCTCCACCTGAGACTCGCTCCCGCCGTCTGGGACGCGGACGCGCCCCGCTAGGGCGTTTTGTGGCTGCGCCGAGACGGGGCGGAAGAGCCTCGGGGCGGAAGAGCCCGGCTGGGCGCAGCGCGCGCCAGCGGACGGCGGCCGCCGGGGGCCGCAGGTGCCCCTGGAGCCGCTCGCCCGGCAGGTACTCGCCCGAGGAGGGGAGGAGAGGGGCGTGAGGAGCCCCGGGCCGCGCGGCCCCGCCTCCCCTTCACCCCGGGAGCTCCCTTCGGGAGGAAAGCCTCCCCGGCCCCAGCCGGCCTCCCGGCCCCCTCCCCGCCGGCACCCCGCACTTGGTGATTGGCTGGCGCCGCGGGTCCCTGGCACGCGCCTGTGGATGTAGTTATAAGAATCCTCGCGTGCCGGCCCTCAGCTTCAGCCGGTCGCCACAGCCCTCCCCAACGCCGCGCGGGCGCCGTCCAGAGCGCAGCGGCCGCGGGCACTCCAGGGAGGCCGGGGCGGGGGGGCGGTCCTCGTTGCCTCCGGCGCCGGACCGGGAGGGCGGGGGCTGCCCGACGAGCCCGAACTGCAGCCGCAAACTTCCAGAGAACACCCCTACCCTAGGCCAGCAGTCCCCCGGGCCCTCGGCGGCGCAGAGCATGGACGCGGTGCTGCTAGAGCACTTCCCCGGGGGCCTGGACGCCTTCCCGTCCTCTTACTTTGATGAGGAGGACTTCTTCACCGACCAGTCTTCTCGGGACCCTCTGGAGGACGGCGATGAGCTACTGGCCGACGAGCAGGCCGAGGTGGAGTTCCTCAGCCACCAGCTGCACGAGTACTGCTACCGCGACGAGGCGTGCCTGCTACTGCAGTCCGCGCCTCCGGCGGCCCCCCACGCACTCGCCCCGCCGCCCCCGGGGGGCCCGGGAGAGCCGGAGGACAGCGGCGGCGGCGGCTACTGCTGCGAGGCGGGGGCGCCCCCCGGCGGTTTCCCCTACTCGCCCGGTTCTCCGCCCTCGTGCCTGGCCTACCGGTGCGCCGGGGCGGCCGCGCTGTCCCCCAGGGCGCGGCTGCGTGGCTTGAGCGGCGCGGCGGCTGCGCGGCGGCGGAGGCGGGTGCGTTCCGAGGCGGAGCTGCAGCAGCTGCGGCAGGCTGCCAACGTGCGCGAGCGGCGGCGCATGCAGTCCATCAACGACGCCTTCGAGGGGCTGCGCTCGCACATCCCCACGCTGCCCTACGAAAAGCGCCTCTCCAAGGTGGACACGCTGCGCCTGGCCATCGGCTACATCAACTTCCTCAGCGAGCTGGTGCAGGCCGACCTGCCCCTGCGCGGCGGCGGCGCGGGCGGCGGCAGGGGGCCCGGCGGCGGAGGGCGCCTGGGCGCGGACAGCCCGAGCAGCCAGGCCCAGAAGGTCATCATCTGCCACCGGGGTACTCGTAAGTGCGTCCGCCTCCCAGCTCGTAGAGGGGTGGGCGGGGGGTGGGGGGGACGGGAACGGGAAGGTCCCGGGGCGGGGGCTGGGTGAACGGACCGACCAGCTGACTGACGAACAGACAGACGGGCGGGCTGTGGGTACCCGCCACCTTGAACCGGAGTTGGCGTTTCTGAGGTTTTTCCGCCACTCTAACGGCGGCCCTGAGGGTGCGCGTCCCGGATAGACTTGCAACTTCTGGGACTGCGGGTTGAGGGCGCTGGGGGCTCGCGGGGTGGAGAAAAAGTGTTGTTCAGAGTAACCAAAGACGCCTGTCTGTCAAAGCGCCCAAAAGGGGATCTCAGAGGACCGGAGAGGCAGTGCTGGGAGCAGAGTTGGACATTCACAATCTGGTTTTCTTTTTTCCTTCTTCTCACCTCCTCAGGGTCCCCCTCCCCCAGCGACCCGGATTATGGCCTCCCTCCCCTTGCGGGACACTCTCTCTCTTGGACTGATGAAAAACAACTCAAAGAACAAAATATTATACGAACAGCCAAAGTGTGGACCCCAGAGGACCCCAGAAAACTCAACAGCAAGCCTTCCTTCAACAACATAGAAAACGAACCGCCCTTTGAGTTTGTGTCCTGAGAAGAGTCAGACCTGCCTGAGGACGTGATTCCGTCTGTGTGCATATTGTACATGTAAATATCTATAATGTAAATGTAACTTAAGAATCACATTTTTCTAATGGCAATCAACTGTTTGTTATTTATCTATTTATTATCCTGTCGAGTTAATGAAATAGATGATCTCTTTTTAAATATATAATTTATATAATTTATCCTGATTTTCTTAAAATATGCAATAGTCTATGATCTTCCCCAGCACCTTTGGCAGAACTCTGCATTAGTGGAAGAACTCTGACCAGAAAACGTCATGCTAATTTATTGCCAGATACGGTTTATTCCTAAGCAATGTTAATAAATGCTATTCATACCGTTTTCTAAAAGTTCTTTTATACTTGATGGGTGTAGCTGTATCTTTAAAGATGAATTAACCTACTTTGTAAAAAGAAAAAGAAAAAAAAAAAAAAAAAAACTGAACCAGAGACCCCAAACGGAGCTATACTGTAAGAGCCACCTTTTAGATTTAGCTTAAAGGGAGTGGGTTAGAGGATTAGGCCTCATTTCTCTGGGAGAGCCCTTCATCTTCATCCCAGTCCTAACACCCTAGGAAGCAAATGGGTCACGGGGTATTTGTTGCTCTCATTCTTTCAGATGGGAAAGCTAAGGCTGGGAGACATTTGACTTATCCAAGGTCATGGGCACCCTGCGTAATCATAGTGTAAAAAGTGGACACTGTGGGTCCGGTGGCGACAGTGGGCTAATTTCTGGGCTAGCAAAGGGAAGACGCCTTTCTGCTTCCAAGGGCTGGGGAGAAGGGGTTGCTGTTAAGCTGCCCTGTGACCCATCCCTTCTGCAGTTACAGCATCAGGTACATGGAACTCAGATATACTCAAAGGAAATGAGAAAAGCCACCAGGTTGAGGCCGGAGACCCCTCTAGGATGTTTCCCAACAAAACCCAGGGTTTGGGGGATAAGACAAGAAAGGAGCACGCCCTCTCTGCCGCTTCTGCAACTGGGTAATTTCTGAAATTGACTCGGTTTTGCCTCCAGCAGAATCCAGTCCTTTGAGGCAAGCAGCCTGGGGTGAAGGCGAGGCTCCGGCGGAGAGCTGCCCCCTAGCGAAGGGGAGAGCCGCGAGGGCGCAGCGGGGAGCTCCCAGGAAGCTAGGGTTTGGACTAATCTCCGAGGCCGCTACGAGCACCTCCCTGGCCCTCAGGGAGCGCTCGGCTGCGAGCGGGAGTCGGGGCGCGCGGCTCAGAGTGCGGGACCCTGCGCGCGCTCGGACCGCCCGGGTGCGGAGCGGGAGGCGCGGAGCAAGGTCTCGCGCGTCCGGCGCGCTCTTCCTGGCTGATCCACAACGCCGGCGCCCCGCAGGCCCTGGGGAACCGAGATGCCACTCCCCGGCCCGCAGCCGCCTGGTCGGCCAAGGTACGATGGCGCATCTTCCTTGGTACCCAAGGC